>NC_084712.1:20959094-21290913 GCF_033807575.1 Cydia pomonella | reverse complement strand
ACCATTTTGGAGTCAAGGACCGGCAGTCCACGTGCTACTTGTAAAGTACAGCCATTGCTTTACAAAAGCTAATAAAATCACCGTACACTGTCTTGTACTAACCGCACAATTTTTGTCGTATTTAATGCTCCTAATACTTTGATGGCGAAATAGTCCCACTGGATTGAGTCCATAATTTTAGAAGAATAAATGAATACTTAACATAATAGTTAAATAATTTAGGTAGTTTTTTTTTTTTTTTTTTTTTTTTTTTTTTTTTTTTTTCAAATAAATCTATTTATTGACAATAACAATATACATAATGGATATATACAGATGAATACTATAACTAGCTTATATCTAAAAGAGGCCCTTGAGGCATTGTACCAAGGATGCTGGCGGCATTTCCTCGTTGTATCGCAATACTGATAGGTAGTTAGGATATAATTGTAGATTACCTGCTTGCATATGAAGATACTAACATCATTCAACCAATACTCAAAATCATTTTCCCCTCCTACATTAAATCACTTCTAACAGAATCCCTAAATTAGATCGCAGAATGACAGTAGTTTGGAGGGATAAGTGCCGCCATATGTCACTGGGATCCCGGCAAAAAAACGCCGGACATGGGCCCGCCGAGGTTATCTCCGCTTTGCGACCTGATACTTATGAAATTTTACCCTATTAATAGTTTAAATGTTGTTGAAGTGCTGGTGGCCTAGCGGTAAGAGCATGCGACTTGCAATCCGGAGGTCGCGGGTTCAAACCCTCGGCTCGTACCATTTTTTTTTCGGAACTTATGTACGAAATATGATTTGATATTTACCAGACACTTTTCGATGAAGGAAAACAATGTGAGGAAACTGGACTAATCCCAATAAGGCCTTGTTTTTACCCTCTGGGTTGGAAGGTCAGATGGCAGTCGCTTTCGTAAAAACTAGTGCCTACGCCAATTCCAGGGATTAGTTGTCAAGCGAACCCCAGGCTCTCATGAGCCGTGGCAAAAAATGCCAGGACAACGCGTGGAAGGTAATAGTTAAATGTTTTTTTTGGCAACGTATAAATGCTTAGTTTACCTTAGCCTTAAGGCTGCTACAGACGTTGCAACAAATTGCATACGATTTTAGATAATTGCTGGAGCACTGAATTCAATCGATCAACCAAATGCCTCGCGGCATTTGGTTGATCGTTGAGGCTTGCGAATATCGGGGACGCGACAGTTGGAGAAGTAATTAGTTTAGTCATACCTTGGTTTGTGCTTCAACGTGATAGTCTTTTTTTTTTAATATTAATTAGGCGATTTTTAAAAACATTGTTTTGCGTCAAAAACTGGTGCCTATGCCAAATCTTGGGATTAGTTGTAAAGCGGACCCAGGCTCCCATGAGCCGTGGCAAAATGCCGGGATAACGCGAGGAAGAAGAAGAGAGTTGTGCGTCCAGAGGTATTCAAATTGACCTATTTTTTTACTTTACTACTAATTGTAACTAGAGGTCTACTTACTTTTTATTCAATATTAATTACCATTAGTTATATTTTAAAATAATAAAGACCAAAAATTACCCTGTCGTCTCCATTTCCCAACGTCGCCCCCAATAATGTTACATTTGACATATAATTCCAAATATTGCAACCGGAGGAGGTAAGGTATTACCTATGCTCGGGTAAAGGACAGGTAATTGGTTTTTCCTAATGTCATATGTTTTCATCAGATGCTTCATATGTATAAGGACGTTTCCATCAGGAAAAGGTAATCATAAGGACCTTTCCGCGATGAAAAGCCACTATATTATGTCGGAAGTAGTGTTAGCAGAACTCGAGTTTATTGTATCTAAATTTGAACAGCTCGACACGATTTTACGAGACTCAGCGCTTAAAAACATTCGAGTCTCGAGTCGAGTACCGAGTTGAGTCTTTTATAAAGTCATTTTTAAGCGCAACTCAAAAGGACTCGAGCCTCTGACTAAAGAAGAAAAGATGTTTAATCTAAATAAAAGTACACAAAATAGTCTCTTAAGAGAGATTTGTGAAAAGGACTCTAATCTATGTAAAAGTCTCGGACCCCTAACAATTTGAAAATAACTAAGTCGAGTCTTAAGAGGGATGTATACCACGTGATATTATGTATGGCCAAATAAAAAAGTTTTTCCACCTCTAAATATTTTCCATTCTCCATGATATTTTTGTATGTTCACATAATGAAAAATTAAGTTCATAGATTTCTTTTTTTCAAAATTTGCGAAACAATTTTTTTTTTAATGCGGAAACTACCAACCTAGAATATATTATGCTGAAGACATCCGACATTAAATTCAAAGTGATTTGTTAGGATCTACTAAGTGGAAAACGTTTTTTCCCGAAATGGAATTTTATAGAAAAAATACCGTTATTTCGGTAGGATCGCAACCCTATTCTTCCCTCTTAAAGCAGATACTCAAACAGCCAATCAAGCAAACAAACAAATTATTTATTTAAAGAAAAGGGGTAAATTGCATTACATTGTTAGTGTAAATATGAAATTGTATTACCTTTTCCAACTGCTTTACAGTATGCAAATGTTACAAAATACTAATCATCAATATCATCATACAGAAAAGTAACCATATTATATTATTACTGTACATTTGTAAATGTCGATCTACTTTGGATGCTGACTCTAGTCTCAATCAACACTAGTCGGAAGGTGTCAACTGTCAGTTGAACAATCAAATTGGCCGCGAGCAATTTAGTGTAAATTAGTAATTCTACGCTCACTCGACAATCTGACATACATTAACACATACGCGGAAACTCAATTTAATAATTGGTCATGTCACGTGATGACAACTACTTAAATATTCAATTGTATGGTAACGTTTACATTTTGATTGTTTAGTGTTTACATAATTGTAAAGTAAAAGCAATCTTTTGCTTAGCGATATACAGTTTAAAATGCTTGATTTTAGAACCTTGACAGGTTATTCGTATAAAGATACAAGCAAATCTCGTCCATAAGGCAAGCGATAGAGTGTGACGTTTTGCCGGCCGCGGTCAAATTTAATGATGTCGAAATGTGTGTAAAACTTTTACACATGATAAGTGGTTATTGAAAGGTAAAAATATCCTTGATAATGTATAGTTTGTATCAGTACAAATAACTACAAGTTTTTAGACAAAATAAGTAAAAAGGAAGCAATCTGCGAGCTGGAAACAATTTCGCAGTTTATTTTGCAATAATCTTAAATTGTTGTCTTATTTAAGACAGTATGCCAAATCCGGCGACGTCGCGATAGCATCAAAACCCATTTAACTGTCATGCTTACTCTGTAGCTTGTCCCCAATCTTGGCAGAGTAATCCACTCGGAGCGCAGGCGAAATAATACCGGCCAATATGGTTCATAACGCAATTACGGTTGTTTGCAGTGGTTTGAAGCATAGTTATTTTCTGTTTTCCGTGCGGAAAACGAGAAATTTCAGCCCACTGCGCTTAACTAGCCGATTTCCGGATCCGTTGAACAGAAAAATATTAATCACTAAACACCTCGGCCGGTAATTAAAAAAGCTTCTGATCACATGTTTGCATTCCGATCGGCTTCGGCCGAAAATAAGTACATAGGGACAACAAATATTAAATGTTATTAGTTTTAAGTAGTTAGATTATAAGTTTGTAAATAGTGTACTTTTTAGGATAAAACTGTTTACACAGAGAATACTGTAACGATCCCGTTACATGCTAATAAAAACATCCGAGCAAGCGAAAGATTCCAAAGTTGAGTGAAGAGCAGTAGGTTTCAAGCCACGCGGCAAAAACATCCCAAATTTTTCATAGATTTTTCGAAAAACTCAAACTTTAAATTGGGGTATCACTTGAGGACTCTGCGTGTTCCGTGAAGTTATTATATTATTTAAGTATCCAATAGCTATGCGTTTCATTTTCAAACACCTGAAACATAGCAAACAACACATAGCAAACAACAGTGTCTGTTTTCGAATCAATTCGATTTATCACCGAAAATTTTAGACCCGATTCAATGTGAACACATAATTTAAAATCAGCATTTTTTGCGTTGTTCCGAAACAAAATTAGAATTTGGCATTTCTGTACGAAAAAAAAAACTAAAATTAATTGACGGTTGCACTTAACAATGTTCATTCTAGTTGCATAATATTCTCAAAAATGCAGGAAATCTCTCGGAAGTTTCTGGAAACATACACGAGAATTAAAAGCAAGTTTCCATTAAGTGAGATTCTTGTAGGAATTTTTCAAAAACGTATTATTAATAACTAGCGACCCGCTCCGTCTTCGCAGTGGTTACACAAAACCTTAACAACTTAAACACCTAAACCTTCCTCAAAAATCTAATAAAAGGTGAAAACCGCATGGGATCCGTTCAGTAGTTTTAAGTTTATCGCAAACATAACATTTAGACAGATAATGGGACAGAGGCGAGGGACATTTGTTTTATAAGGTGTATATAGATAGATATTAATATATCACATGTTAATTAGACAGGTAGAAAAAAATAAGTAATAAAGCCTGTATTTATTAAGGGCTTGATTTCTGAAAACTTTTCCTATAGAAATATGGTGAAATGATCGTTGCACTCCAAATAAAGCCGTCGCGCCAGCGTCCATCGCCGAAGATGCCAACGCGTCCGCGATAGCGAGAAATATTGTCCGATAGGGCGTACTCGGGCTATTTTCGTACCGTTAATCAGCCGCTCGAGCGGAAAACTGATAAGGCAGACCTTTTGCCAATTAACTTAATGGTGATTCTTTTTCGCTGGGTCGCCGCAAACGCTGCGATTCGCGTGAGTCATGCATGGTACAGTGAGCAGCAGTAGGTACCTACCTATGCGGGAAAGGAGTTCTAAATAATCAACCAATCGTTAAGGCTCCATCTGCCACCGACGCATATATGCGTTCACCGTCATACAAGTTTGTTCCTAGGCCACGCCCCATGTCAGTGAATGCGTTAAACGCAACTGTCACTGACGCACTATATTTGTGATAGAGAAAGATGACTACGATACGCTACGGAGCGTTAACGATTGGCACGTTGGCTACGCGGCCTGAGGGCCTATCAAAAGTAACAATCGTTTGCAAAAAAAGGAAACGCTTTTGTCTCTCTATCACTCTTCCATGTTAGTTCGATAGAGACGGACAGTGATTATTTTCTCTGTGAACGATTGTCATCTTGGTTTTTTTTCTTAAGAGTGAGAACCGTAAAACATTTTATTGACGAAAAATAATAACGTGATTATCTTGCTTGGCTAAGTTACTTGTGTGTCTGACTGTCTTGTCCTTAGAGAGTAATCGAACACGGATTGGATATGTAAAAAATATCGAATTTGGAGAGTTTCGTTTCGAGTTGCAAAAAATTTGCGGTAAGAAAAGTACAGTCAGCGTTAAAAGCTTGCACCAAAAAAATATTCGAAAAAAATTTTTTTTAAGCATACTTGATCTGATGTTCTCATTACATCAAGTCCGGTATTAACACACCACTTTTCTAGAATCGTTAATAATAATAACCTAACCCCTAAGCCTGACGGCCTGGCAGAGAAGCTTTATTTTTTTAAAGTCCGTGATAAAAAGTACTATCTCTTACGCATGATACAGTGACTTAAGCCTTTTTTCTATAGGTTGGTATTCCGTACTTACTAAAAGGGTCCGGCGGAGCAATAAAACTGTCAATTATTAGTACCTTCATCAAATTGCTCATAAAGTAGGTTGAGTATTTTACAATTTGATGAGCACGTGTAACGAATATAACGTGGTTCCCTTTTGGATTATGTGGGCCATTTTTCAAATGTAGGTTACATGATTTGTGTGGGTAGGTTTCGTAATAAATCGCCACATGAACTTTTAAAATAAAATTTGGTATTGGCTCTTTATAGGTACGGATCGGCGAACATCCTTGCTACCTACGCACGCGTAATAACTGTATGTGCAGTCATCTGTAGAGGATAATAACGTTAGTGATGCGTAATTATGTCTTAATATATTATGAAGGTCAAGGTTATTCATCATTACCGACAGGTCTGCTAGGACTATTGTAACCAATAACCCTGACATCTTGATTATAGACACAGCGTCAGACCGTGCTTCTCGACGTCACCATCCCCCATGATGAGAATCTCGTGACAGCCGATCAGAACAAGTCCAGTAAGTACCTAGACTTGGCTCACGAGATAAGCGCCATGTGGGATATTGATTTGACGATCACTGTTTCTATACTGAGTCGGGACCATTTCGGGGCTAATATGTGTTATGTATTGTGTACGTTGTAATGTTATGTATGAGTTTCTTTTTGTTCCTCTTTTTATCTGGATTTACTGGATCAAGGGTCAAATCGGTGGTAATGTTAGACAAAGGCACGTCGGTTCCTCTCTTTGCGACCCTGACCACCGCCGGTAGTTTGTACCCTATCCGCTATATTTTATTAAGTATTATTATTCGTTAACTTAACGCTGATCGGTGCTCACAATTATATCAAAATAATTCTCTGAATGCCTGAAATATAAAAGGAAAACTTTATACAATAATTAAAACAGAATCAAAATCTGTTGTCAAGCTCTAACTTTAATTATTGTTTTTTTCTCGTGCTCTGAAAGTGGGTCGTTGTTGTTCTGTGTGCAGAAAATAAATACGTGTCTGCTCTAGAGGACTGAACTTTTTAAGTACATTTTTTTATCTTTTCTTACGATAACCAATTAAAATGTTGTAAACCGAAATTTGATTTATTGAACCAGGATTTAGTGTACAATTTCCGTTCTGTACCCCTAGTGTAAATTTAGTCGATAGAGAAACGTGACTTACGCGTTTGCGTTAAGTCTCATTTTGTATGGGTTTTTGAACAGCGCGCCAAGCGGGACGTTTTGGAAAGTCAAAAATCTCATACAAAATGACACTTAACGCAAACGCGTACGTCACGTTTCGCTGTCGAAAATATTTACACTAGGGGTACTGATACTTAACTCCTCATTCCATAAATAGCAGTACCTCCAAGAAATA
Organism: Cydia pomonella; assembly: GCF_033807575.1. Taxonomy (NCBI): domain Eukaryota; kingdom Metazoa; phylum Arthropoda; class Insecta; order Lepidoptera; family Tortricidae; genus Cydia; species Cydia pomonella. The sequence goes on along the minus strand of NC_084712.1, from coordinate 21,283,940 downwards.
CTACTGAAGTTTTTACCTAGCCGATTTTTTTAAATGCACACGTATTTTATTTTCCTCGTATTCGAAATGAAAAATAAAGTGTTAAACTCGGGTTGAAAGGCAACATTTCAGTCCCATCCTTTCCGCCCCATCATCCCTTGGTTAACAATCTACTATTCCATTGTGTTACTTCATTCATATAGATTGCGTCGATCGTCCAGTTGCGCCCTCATTAGGGGAATTGTGTTTTATAATAAACTAATTAACTTCTGCAAAACTCAGTACATTAATATTGTCTACTGATTCCTCAACTTTTGGTCTTTGTCACATTGTTTTAAACTTAAAGGCAAGTGGTGGCCACATTTTTCCATTTAGGTGATAAATGGAAAAATTAATATAAAACTATATCACATAGATCAAACATTGGGGAATAATTAACATAGTCATCTATAAATAAATTAATTGATTTATTATAAAACACATTTACCCTAATAAAGGCGCCACTGGACGGTCGACGCACTAATAAAGCTATTTAAATCAGTATTTGTTGTATTTATATCATTATAAATGAAAACCTAGTAACAACTTAACAGATTAATTAAATTAATATCATTACTATCAGGTTCATTACGTTAGTTCATTATCTTACATACGCGTACATTTGTAACATTAAGGAGACATGACCACATAATCAGGGATTCAATTCCGAGCGCACCCCAAACGTGGGCGAGTCAAGGTTAGACTATATATTAGTTTTAAAGCGATAATGATTCCATATTATGATTATTTTCATTGCAGAATCTTCACGTGGTACATTCTAAAAAGTTTCAGCGTTAATACCTATATACACGCGCGCTTTCCGATTTCCGGTTACGCATGAATAGAAGTGCAATGCAAGTTGCAGAAAATACCATAAAAGTGAAGACTTCTCGAAATTTTCCTGATTAGGTTCATAGAAAATCAAAAAAAATGTTGAAATATTCCATAGTGGTTTAAAAAAAAATCTGAGATCATTCTAACTAACCAAAAAGATTAACCAGTCTGCAGTTCTGTGTGTGCGCTTTGCGGTTTTTATTTCAACCGGCACACGACTATAAACCCATTTCGAACTTTAAGATATGGCAAATATTAAGTCTAGCTACTAAATGTATCGGTTATGTCAGTCAGAAGTGACGTTTCTGTTTGAAGAAAGGTCACTTTTGGCACTGACATATCCGATCCATATGGTATCTAGACCTAATATTTGACCTATCGTAAAGTTCGAATTGGGTCACAGGTACGCATAGGTTTTACGAGTACACTAGTTATTCCTTGTTACAGAAGTATAAATTCCCTGGCTCGCGTAACTGAGCAATGGCAGTGTGGTTTCACGCAACTCGAGACTGCAAAACTCGCACAGCGGTTCAACTGTGCCTGTGCCGAAAGGGACGTAGCAACCAAATTTCATTGTGCCGTTTTTGAGAACGTTCTCTCTTTTGTATGGGGAATGTTCTCGTTCGATAATATTGCCCATAGTAAATTGAGAACTTTCTAGAGAACGGCACAACTATACATACCACTTCGATCTTATTTGTAAAACTGTATCGCTACAGTTTCCCATTTCCTATCTTCTGTTTCGTACTGGTTCCTTCTGCATTATATCTTTGTTAATTTCTTCCATCTACGTGTTTTCTTCAGACACCTGCAACCTGCCTAGACCTGATAGTTAAATAGCGTTCAAATCCATAATATAACGCTATATTGTGATATCATGTCATAACATTGTGATATCTAAATGATCACCCGTGCGTCTTGCTCGTGGCAAAACCTTAAATAGGTGGCGCTACAATACCTAGAATACTTTAAAAAAAAAACAAATGATAGACAGCGCACTTCACTCCGTCAATAACGCCTAGATTCTTAGCTACTCTAGCGCTACTCTGGAGTTTTGGAACTATTATTTATAGCTGACAGCTGGACTTTGCAACAGTTCGACTATAAGAGATTTCACTCCTTTTAATTCCACACTCCATAGTAGAGACCCTATACTATTGTCACTGTAAAGAGGTACGAAATGGTCCCAAATTAAATATTAAATATGACTGGACACACGCACACACGACTGACATCATTTAGATCATTTATATGTCACGGTGTAAGATTGAATAGGGTTGTTTCCATCTACAAGTCTTAGGGCAGAATTGTACCCAAATAAATTCTTATGGATTATAAGAACATGTTAAACTACCTTTAGTGGACCTCTATTGAGCATATTTTTGTAAATATTGAATTTAAAATATCTTTTAACACACGTCACGTGACCCAAGTCGAAACAACATTGAAGATTCTGATGACGTCACAACTCTCGGTTTGACAGTTCGATCAACCAACGCCCGTCTGTTGTCAGTACTAAATTGAATACTCAAGCCGTGGCCATTTTAGAATAGAATCAGGCTGACGCAACTAGGAACAAAATAAGATTTGTATGGAACTTGTTTCGCAAATCTTTGCCAACGAAGAAAAATAAAACGTCAGTGCTATTTGTTATGTCAAGTTTACATCAAGTCAACTGTCAGCCTAATTGTTTTGTTTGTTATGAAGGCTTCAATGTTTTGTTCGGGTATTTCGTGCAATTTCTTTATTATTTAGTGAAAATATCGAAAATAGTGAACCGTGATCAGAGTAAAGAACGAGTTTGTTACAATGCCACCTAGAAAACGGTTTACTAAGTGTGAAATATGTGGCAAGCGAGCCACTCGAGAAAATCACGAAAAAAGGGATTTTATGGCGGAATTTCCCTTGGATAAAGACCGGTACGTATTGCTTTAGATACTTTTGACCTTATTTTGGTGCAGCAGGCTTTAAACACATCGAAAATTTGATATTTTATATTATTTTTAGTTGTGAACTAGGGATGTACTAAAACTATCGATAACTGTATGTTTATTTGTATATCAGTGTAAGTACTTAAATAAGATATGTGAAATTTCCTGAGAACTTGCATGCAATATGACAAAATTATTTCGTCGAAGATTTTCAGTGGAAAATTATCTGTCATCTATGCATTAATGGTCATTATTTAACATATTTTTTTAATCTAGTAATTATTTAATATATTAATCTGAAATGTAAGTAAATTAATCTCTCTTTTTGTGATCAATAAAAAATATTATACGACATTATTACACAAATTGAGTTAATCCCATAGGAAGCTAAATAAGACATGTGTTGTGGGTACTTAGACAACGATATATACATATAAATACATAGAAAACACACATGACTCAGGAACAAATATGCATGGTCATCACATAAATAAATGCCCGTACCAGGATTTGAACCTGGGACCATCGGCTTCATAGGCAGGGTTACTGCCTAGTAGGACCATGACCGGTTCTCATGATTAACAGACATATAAATATATAAAAAGTTAGAGCATTGATAAAGGGTTGTTGATAATTGGATGCCAAAAAAACATGATTTATAGATGCATATTAGCGCTAAATAATCAGTTGATCATTAGCAAACACTTGGAATATAAACTGTACATAACCAAGGCTGTATGTTTTCAGATGCAGGCAGTGGGTCAAATTTGTTGGGAACGAAGACCTGGTACATCTTCCCATAGAAAAGTTACATTTATTGAAACATGTATCTGCAGATCATTTTGAAAATAGTGCATTTAATTAAAAAAAAAAAAGACAAAAAATAGTGAAGGATTTTATAATTACATTCTGAGTGTAACGATGTATTCTAAAATAGAATCCTAGCGTAGTGAGGGATTCAAGTGTTAACGCCTATGGGTGGTATTCCACCTATGCAATTTCTTTGTCCAATGTGTATTGCGTCTCACATTTTGATTAATAACAGAGTGAGACGCAATGACATTGGACCAAGAAATTGGATAGGTGGAAATATTTTTGCTAACACGTGATAATTTTTCATACTGCTTTTCACATCACCTATGAGGAAATTATTATGGTACAAATAAATAAATAAATGTAATTAATGGTAATTAAATTAAATAATTTAACCTAAGAAGTATGCAAAAAGAGGAAAAAAAGTGATCCCTCCTAGTAGGGAAAAAAAGTGCTACATTGATCCTTCCTAGTGGTGAAGAACAACAAGGTGTTCTAAAAAAAATCCAGTCCACATAAAGCTCGACCACGTATTAGTCCACTCATAGAACTATCCACTATATAACATACAACTTAAATGTGGACTTGATTTCGAGTACAAAATTTGTAGACAAGAGTCTATATTTCAAGCCTCCGCATTTTATCGATATCGATAAGAAACGCAAGCGTGTAGCGTACTACACTATTTAAATTGTTTATGTTGGTACTATGGTTCTTTGACATTACTTTGACAGTTCTTTGTCGTAGATTTTGGTAATGATTTGCGAAACAAAGGGATTCCACTCGCTAGTATGGAAGTCCCGTCTCTTAAAACGTAGTGATTATATGCTCTTTGAATAGAATAGAAGAAATTTATTCAGAAAACGCTTAAGTTTAGGTAATACATGAGACGACAGAATCAATTTATTATTAAGCGTCACTGAAAAGGTCTCCACTCAGCTCAGGCATTTTGGTGGTGGACAAGCTGTGTATGTGTGCGTATAGGTAAATGTGTGTGAACAGACCTTGGTGTTACGTATGTATGTACATAGTTATGTGTTAAGAGGAATTCCTAGTTGCGATTTTTCCATACAAACGCTCTCGACTGATTCCTCCCTGGATTTTTAACCTAGAGCAGTGATTTTTTCAAATAAGATCAATATCATCAATATCTGTGCCGCTATGTTTTGCTTTTTTGGATTATTTTATTTTGAAGAAAGATACAGCGCCTCGAAAATCGCAAAAACGGCTCAATTGAATTGGCTGTAAAAAAAGGCACAGTATACAAATATGACAAAAAATATCCAAAAAATCAAAACATAGCGGCATAGATTACTTCTTCCTCTTGCAATTTCCAAAATTTCATAATGATTAGTTGCGTTTTGGAGGAGGAAACAGTCGAGAGCGAAACCTCGATTTTTGAATTTTTTGCGAGTGAATTTCGGTCCGAGCTGCAGTTGTCCTTATCGCACGAATTGGAGGCGGAGATAGTTTCTAAATATACGTACACAGAAGGAATAGTGATGGGAATAACATCCTTATTAGGGATTGCAGAACCGGTACTGTTTTAAAGAACCGGGATTTCTCGGTACTTTCGGAACTGGTCTAATTATTTCATTATTTTAAATAAAACGACAGCATTTTGCGATTTGACCACCTTTCGTATTATAATTTAATAATCACATTTTCTTTTATTACGTAGTAGGCAATTTTTTTTAGAAATATAGTATTTTACATTGCTCACACTTGTGTGTCACAAGTAAAAGATAACTACTTTGATGTTTGCCACTAGATAGCAAATTTAATGAATTTACATTGACGAGGGGATTTATATATAAGTATCGCAGTCGTATTGTATAATCCGCCGTATTACATTACGGCTAGACGATATCAAAATAAGGGCCATTTTGAAATGCGGCGGTTCAACGATTAAGGTATGTTGGGTAAATACCGGATGCGGGTGAAGAACGTAGGACATTCATTTCCCCCTAATTTGGCTTTATTTTTTAATGTTGGCAACATTGTGTAAGACGCCATTTCATTGCGCCTCGACTGTCAGTGTCCCCGCGTCGCTCAGGGAGTCGGGCTTGTGCTATGTGCAATCACAGAGAGCAAGGTAAATTTCGCGAATTCTTCCTTCTATCCGATCTTCGCTCTGTAATTTATTTTGCGTATTGTGATGAAACTGTGTTTGTTTTTGTAATTGTGTTAACAGACCTAGCACTGCTGTAGACCGATATCCGATCTTGACCCTTCCAGGTAAAGATCGGACCAGAAACAATCAGATCTTTACCTATTTAAAAAACAATGTAAATATGGATACTTGGTGTCTGAATTAAATATTTTCATTTTCATTTCATTTTCAAAAACAGCAGTGATTATCAAACTTTAAATTTTCTTCAATTTACCTACTGACCTTAATTATCACATTTATTGTTTTCTTGATCACACTTTCGTACCATTATTTTTATCCAGTACCACTACCAGCGCGACGGTTACTGACAATGTAATTTTTTTAATTTCCGCAACCCAAAGGTTGCCTTTTAGCGATAAGACCGCATGTTGTTTACCTGTGCTTATGTGTATGTTTTCTTTTGTATTGTTTTCTTTTATTGAGGTGTGCAATAAAGAGTATTTATATTGTATAGGGATGATGACATGTTGAAATTTATAACAAAATCGAGTAAAATAGATAGCAAGTGAGCAATTTTTCGCAATAAAGTACCTACACATACGGATGCATATGTAGATGTGCACGCATACATACATTTCTAGTTTCGGATACAAAATAGAGATAGGGCTTCGAAATTAGTTTCCTTAAAATGCTTCAAGAGGGCTCTCTTTTCCTATATATTTACTTTACTCTTTACATACGATCCTTACATAATTGCAAAATTAAACCAACAAAATCGCAATTTTAATTATTTTCCAGACTTCAAGATGGGCTCTCAGTGACCTTGACCTTTTTAAAGAACTACTTAGTCTTTTTGATTTCTAAGTTTGATTCTTATTTTTTTGGCGACCTTCATTAAAAATGACTGGGCACGATTATTTTTTATTTTGATTTTTGTCCCTCCTACTTAAGTACTTAATATCTTCCAGTACATTCCATTCAATAAACAATACATTTACACTTTCCCTAAACCTGTACAGTTCACGAAATCTTAAATTGTCAAAACTACGCAACGTATCTATTATTTTAGTGGTTTTTTTTTATTACTTCGGGTAAACCTTACAATAAGAGGTTTCTTAGCACATTGTTTACTTATCAAATTGCCTTATGACATAGGTATCAAAGTTTGAGAGCCACAATTTTACCAATTTTTGTATCCGGGTTAAGATCGGATACAAAAGGGTAGACACCGGACCTATTTCTTTGTGATAGATACCTTATTCTCTTTCCATTAGAAGCAACTTTTTTTCACCATCCAATGTTCTCCCTTGATGGCAAAACACTCGTTACCCTAAAAAAAGTATGTCTCATCTTTACACAGGTACAAAACTAAAACCGTTCTATATTGAAGATTACCAAAATTCAAGCCGAATCTACGGTTATTATTTAACAATTCGCTACGTACTTCAAGAATCTGTCACGTGTTGAGATCACGAAAAATCATTTTTTCACGAGTTCTCTCAATTGGTCCCAAAATTGTCCGGCATTATCCCAACATACTTTACCCAGATTGTCATTGCGATATATACGTTCTTCAATAAGGCGGCCCAAGTTTAGCCCCATCGTACTACAAGTTAAATAGATTGTAGTTTAACCATAGGTATATTTATACCTACTTACAAAATTTCACAACACACCATGATCACTCCCAACTTACTGATATGGATAGGTACAGTCAAGTGTAAAAATATGGGTGTACACATCTTACTCAAAAATATGTCCCATAGCATCTTATTCCAGTGTAATAAGAGCGTAGTACCATATTTATGAGACGATTCTTTCGATACATATTTTTGCACTTGACTGTACGACGACAACCGAAGCTGAGACATCATTCTTTTTTGCAGTTTTTAACTATATGGTAATTAATAATATCAATCAATCAATCAATCATTTATTATTTCGTCATCATAGGTGTAAAATACATTTAGTACAGGTGACAGGGTGTTTGGTATTAGGGTGTAATAGATACAGTATAATATAAAAATGAAAAACAATATTACGTGGTAACAACAAAAACGTCGGGCAGCGCAGAATAATTCCGTCTGGCTCGCGGGCGATGTCGACGGAACGGCGCGCAATGAGCGAGCGCACGAGTCTCGCGTCTGTGTGCGCGCACTCACACTTAGATAGCTCCGGCTCCCGCCCACCGCAGCGCGACAGAAACATAGCTTCAAAAATTCGAGATTTGAAAAGTTGCTCAGCTAGGAATTGCTCTTAAACCATAAACTGTGACGTCACACAATTTTCAAAGAGCATTTTGGGAGCGAAAGCATCTATCAAAAGATATTTTGTTAATTTTAGATATTTAAAGCCGTTAAAAGTTGAATTTTAGGACAACGTTTGGTTAATATACTTAGAATATAATTACAAGCGTTTCACAAAAAATTGGAAACACCCCTATTGGCCTCCCAGTCTACGTGAATCCAATAGATTGCGGATGCAAGGAAGTTTTAACGAGCTCTATTCATTAAGACTGCAATGAAGCTGGCCATCGGAAAATCGTGATTATTCCGGCTACTTAATAACTTGACTTTCACTCGAAAGTGCTTTGCAACTGTTCATAATAAAATAAAGTATTACGAAAAAAAGTGTTTTGTAAATGAGCAGTGTTTTGTCTATTATCCATCGCGTAGGTATTAGAAATAAGAACGGCCTAATTAAAAACAAGAATAGAAAACCGAAAACAAAACAAAAAACCCGCCAAGTGCGAGTCGGTCTGGCGCACGAAGGGTTCCGTACCATTATCTAAAAATCACTTTTTTTCTGCACTGGCCTTAAATATTTATTTTATTCTGTTTTTAGTATTTGTTATTATAGCGGCAAGAAATACATAATCTGTACAAATTTTAACTGGCTAACTGTCACGGTTCATAAGATACAGCATGGTGACAGACGGACGGACGGACAGCGGAGTCTCAGTAATAGCGTCCCGTTTGACCCTTTGGGTACGGAACCCTAAAAAGACGTCATCGTATCAACCAATAGCATTTGGTTCTCCGCTCCGCTCCGCTCCGCTCCGCTCCGCTCGATCACAACCAATGCTATCGGTTGACCATGCACGTCTCCACTCGCCTCCGCCCATTGACATATATCTAAGGAGTATATGTTATCTTAGAATTATTTTCCAAATAGAGGTATATATCTTCAGTTCGTACTTTTGACGCATAGTTTAAATATAAAAAAAATAAGATAAAATAATTATTATAGGACATTATTATACAAATTGACTAAGTCCCTCAGTTTAATTCGTTACTTTTGACACCGAATTGCTGGCTCTTGTTATTGTTATCCTAATTCACCCCAGAGGTGCAGATGGCCTTCTTATGACCAACGACCATTCTGTACCCCGAGTGTAAATTTATTCGATAGCGTGACTGACGTACGAGTCTCATTTTGTATGGGATTTTGAGTTTCCTCGTCCCGTCCCGCTTGGCGCGCTGTTTCTAAATCCCATACAAAATGAGTCTTAATGCAAACGCGTACGTCACGTCACGCTATCGAATAAATTTACACTAGGGGGTCTGAACTCGCTGATGAATGTGATGCTAACAGAAAATTTAATGAAATATACCAGATTAAAGAACGTACTGCAATTAATTTCTTGCGGTTTCGGTCTAGCAAGTGCGCGCGCTTATGAAGCATGCCTTACATAGAATAGAATAGAATCATTTTTATTTATAAACACAAACAAGACACATTAAATTACAAGATATAACAAAAACAAAGGAAGTATAAACTGCCATGAAATTGCCTCATCTCAGCATGTTGCTGGTGGCTTCCAGCGCTGATCTTCCGATGAGACCATCAAGTGAGAAAAATTATTACGCTTAAAAAAAATCGTGCGCTGTAAGCTTAACTTACGTTTATTTTAAAACAACATTAGCGCTCAACAGAAAAGATTAGAAAATGAACAACAATTAAGTGAACAGCCCGGAATATAAACGGGTTTCAGCCCTGGAAGTATCGGACAATTTACTTATGCTAATCCAACGTCACCCTAAGGACAATAGCCAATTTCGGTGCCGACTTCCAATTAACATTATGTTAGCCTTTTCCGTTTTCGGAGACTTTAAAGGTATTTAAACAACGCGAAAACAGGAAAGTCGAGAAGAAAGATATTTGTGTGTAATCGGACTCTTGAATGGTGAAATGTTAAAAATAAACAGGAGTTTATTGGGACAAGATAACCTTCGAAAATCTTGGGTTTCAACAAAAAATAATCTCTCAGAAAATATGGTGATATTTTTACACTAAACTGCTATATATTAATAAAACTTTAAATTACAAGATATTCCTTCCATTCTTACTTAAATACATATTTAGAAATTCCTTCCTCGCACAAATCAGCATTGCGATAAAACGAGGAAGTGCCGCCAGCATCCTCGGTACAATGCCTCAAGGGCCTATTTGGATTTATTTATTTTAATCTTTATTGCACAATAGACGAAGGTACAAATGGCAGACTTCATGCCTTAAAGCATTAATTAAAGTTATTAATAGTAATACCTCTGTAGAGTCAAACCCAGACAGTGCAAGTGTTCATTTACACATCAAACTTCCATAAAATTATGACGTTTACTGTACACTTGCACTGGCTGTCAAAATCGCTGCCAAATTATCTTGGTCCGACTCTATATATCTATTACAATAATGTACAAGCAGGTAAAATGTATACAAGCGCTTATATTTCTGTACCAAATTTTCCTGGAATCATAGCTTATTGGCAATACGCTTTCAACGAACCTCAAATTAGCCAGACCATTACCAAAAGTATTTTCAGAACCGAGCGGTAATTGATATAACAAAATACTTACATGCTCTTAAACGTAAGTGGAACGCCAACGAAATCAGAGTTGCGGCAATCAGTACAAGTGCTTTCCAAAATTGCCCCTTAAAAGCCTACTTGACTTACCTCGGTCGTCTTTTGTTGAGTTTTTCATCGCTAGTCACTTCGAATATTAAAGCCTAGGCGATATATTATATGACATTATTACACAAATTAACTAAGTCCCAAAGTAAGCTTGATAAGGCTTGTGTTGACAACGATATATTATATAATATATACATATTTATAAACACTAAAATACATAGAAAACGCCCATGGCTCAGGAACAAATATCCGTGTTCATCACACGAATAAAATGCCCTTACCAGGTTTTGAACCTAGGATCATCGGCTTCGTAGGCAGGGTCACTACCCTTAGGCCAGACAGTTCTATAATGCTGTCCTATAAAAATAAAATAATAATGTATGCACCTTGCATTGCATTGGGGTAACTTAGCTTTTTCTTTTTTAAACCAAAAAATAAATGTTTTTTTTTCAAAAATTAAAAAAAAGGAAAACCTATAAACCTAGTGTTTCATTGTGTCAATAACGGGTGCCCTCTTTTTCGCATAAAATGGATTGTCATATGCTTACATGGCATAACACGATTGGCATAACGCTATTTTGCATAAATGTCATTATAATAATGCTTCAAATTGCCTAATCTTAATATTTAAACTTTGTTTTTATTTAAAAAGCGCACTAAAGCGCTAACATTAAGAAACAATACAATTTAATTTAAAACATTGCAGTCTTCTATCTAACGAAAAGCCGTTTCCTTTATTCATATAAAGTTTGAGGCGACAGTAGTGGTCTATTTTATTTATACAGACAGCCTGCAGTGGAAGATAAAGTTGGGGCTGCTTAAACTTTCTCGAGAAGCTGTCATTAAGCTCTTTAAGTTTATATAGCGATCTATGCTTGTGGCTTTACACTGGCATCATTTACACTGCAACCGCATCAGAACGGGAGTTGGCCGATGTAATCATACTCTGCACAAGTGCCTACAAGACCTCGCCTGGTTGCGACTGCGGTGCGCCGGACCAAACAATTGCGCATATATTAGAGGAGTGTCCTCGGAGACGGTATGCTGGAAGAGTTGAAGAACTCTATGAGCTTACAGCGGGTGCCAAGGATTGGCTATTAAACTTAGATATAGATTTATGTTATAAAAACTATAATGTAAAATGCCTATAACGAGGATAAAGCCATACGATAATAATAATAATTTCCACTGCACTTGTTAAGTGTTTAAAAATTCCCGTGTTTCAATGTAACTGGAAAAGGGAACCTTTGGTACAAGCTCTTATCGCTGACTGTACTTTTCTTTCCACAGACAATTAATACTCATCGAGACAATTTTAAAAACCTGAAACTGAATTAGGTTGCGTTGTTCCCACTGCACTGGGCACTTCCTGTCTTCATCATCAGACCAGTCGCATGTATCATAATTATTCAAATTAGTTACACATTACTCAGCATTACAGTATTGCAGTTTTACTACCAAGGCATTGCGAACTACAAAACATCAAAATATACGAGAAAACACAAAATAATAACAAAATACAATTTATATATTGGATTGTATTGTCATCCGATTTAGTAGTAGTAGTAGTAGTAGTAGTAAAATACTTTATTGTACAGAAAGAAACATAAAACAGGACAGAACATACATCATTTGTACAAAGGCGAACTTATCCCATTCAGGGATCTCTTCCAGTTAACCTTTGAGCAATTGAGGAAGAATTAGAAAACGCAGTGTTGTGTTCCTGCGGGTGAGTAAGGTTGCCAGAGCTCAACGAGGGGGGGCGGGTTTAGGGTCGGCAACGCGCATGTAACTCCTCTGGAGTTGCAGGCGTACATAGGCTACGGAGACTGCTTACCATCAGGCGGGCCGTATGCTTGTTTGCCACCGACGTAGTATAAAAAAAAAGGTAGACATCAAAACCGTACTAAACGTCATTAAAGAAAATATTAAATTTCCTAAAAGATAGGTAAACCTATAAGTCCTATAACCTACAATATACATGGGATATGATATAAAAAAAATATGTAAATAGTCATATATAGTTATAATATATAATACATTCTAAACTATATATGTATGCCAAATTTCAGCTCAATCGCAGATCGGGAAGTGGGTCAAATTTAATTGAATGATTGCCATCACACTTTATCTAGGCGATATAATTGTCTCTTAAATAAACAAGTTTGTATAAATAGGGAATCAATATAACGCATATTGAATAAAAAATTAACTAGCCAACAATTCCACGCAGACAGAGTCGCGGGTAAAAGTTGGTATTTTTACACCTCTAAGGGCCACTTGCGCCATCTAGGGTTAGCCACTAACTCGGGGTTAACCGGTTAAGCCCGGAGATATCATTATCAGGACAATTTAACCCTGGTTTAACGGTTAACTCCGAGTTAGTGGCTTACCCAGGATTAGTGCAAGTGAATCTAAATAAGAGAAATACCTCAGAAAAAAAACAAAATAGAACCGTAGTTGTAGAGTCTAGCAAACACAATTTGTCAGTAAGTAAGAGCAAATATATTATTATTATATATACATACTCATCCCTTTCTTTTGGCTGCCAGTACTAGCGTATGACAAACAGTATGATACTCTCTATCTATGTTTTAAATGTGACAGTCCTGGGCCAAACCGTACAGTTTTCCCAAAGTATATTTCAACCTCGCCTAAACGTATTACACACACCTACCGCAGTTCCCCCTACGTCCTAACCACAATGATTACGATCTCGTCCTGCGAATGAAAAGGGTTAATTAATTTATTTTACACAACAAGACTTGGGGCACTTCGTTAATGGAACTATTCGTTTGATGTATTGCATAATTCAAGGTATAATCCAATCTCTTGTTTAGAAGGAACTGAACCAAGAAAATGGATCGTAGTAAATAAGTTTTGTCAAAAATTTCATTTTTGTTACACGCTTTTATCGCTGCCGTACTTTTCTTTCTAGAGTCCATATTTACCTATTTCATATTTATTTAGATTTCCTATTTTATTCTAGTTTTAATTTTGCGATTTTGTTAGCATGATTGATTAACATATCTATGCCGAATAGCAGAGTCCTAGCGGTAACGACCACGGAACAAAGCCTCGGACAGATAGACAGGCAGGCGGACATGGCGAAACTATAAAGGTTCCTAGTTTACTACGGAACCCCTAAAAATGATGCTTTGTCCTTCTAGTCTCCTTGAAAACCCTCTCTAATAATAAAAGTTCCAGTTTTATAGCTGCTATGTTACAAACAAGTCCCATAAGCTCGTGGTTAACACGTAACTTGCATTTCCTCGAGGTTCTTAAAAGGGTTGCACTAAACTTCTCCGCTAAGTTTTAAAGTTGATTATTTTTGCGGCATGAGTTGCTTTTTGAAGCGATGGGTAAACTTTTCAGGTCATAATTCCATTTTAAGAGGGGATTAATGCAAAAAAGTAATTTTTATATTGAATTTTAACACGTTGCAGTCAAAATCAAATGGCATGAAAAAAAAAAAGAAACCAGACTATAGTAAGCGTCCCTATGGCACAGGCACCAGTAATGGGATGGTATAGACAACTCCTGTAAAATAAGTATATACCATCAGTTTTTAAACGTTGCCAACTTTTTACTTTTACTTTACATCCCATGTCTGGAGCAAAAATACCTAATTTTGTTAACAACATCGACTCTTTCATTAAATATATAGAAAACAAAAATGGACGATTAGGATTTTCAATTTATAACGCATTAAGCGGTAGAAATTTTACAGGTGTCGGTGAAATATCAAAATCCCATGATTGGTGCCGTTAACATATATGTATAGTCGTTCGATTTGAAGCTGGCCCGGAGCGGCTAATCTTTTGTCCATTGTTAACTTTTTTTATACGGCTCGCCTGATGGTAAGCAGTCACCGCAGCCTATGGACGCCTGCAACTCCAGAGGTGTTACATGCGCGTTGCCGACCCTTTAAAAACCTGTACACTACTTTTTTGAAGAACCCTATACTGTAAACCTCGGAAGGGATCTCATTCCACAGCCGGAGCGTCCGCGGGAGGAAATTCCTCTTGAACCGTACAGTACGCGACCATTTAGGTTCTAAGATGTGAGAAAAAAAAACTAAAACCGCGCTTGCCACTACCTGCAAAAAACGGGTCGTATAATTCTAATTGGCATCTGAGCGCGGGCTAGTCCAACGCTCAAAAAACCAGTGTTGGTGCGCTCTCCAATAACGCTCCTTTGTAGTGCATATCGAGGACACATTTTAGACTGGTTCGGTAGCGTTCGACTCGCCGGCCGTAACCGTATAGGGACCACATAAGAAATCGCAAATTATTTTTCCATTTGTTCATTTTGAATCTTATTTCAATTACCATAGGAGTTGTAATTTTATAACCGTTAAAGTGACCGGATCCTTTTTTTTGCAGGTAGTGGTACGCGCGGTTTTTGGTAACAATAGACAAAGGATTAGGGCTCCGGCCAGCTACAAATCTAACGACTATACAAGGTCTATACAACTTTGACGCCCACTATCTTTAGTTACCCGTGAACAAGATACATGTAATTGAAAACAAAAGGTAATTACGGTCCATATTCCGGTCATTAAAGCAAGAAATATTACTTTGCTAATCCGCGAGAAAATAACGTATATATAACAACCCACCACCGAAAGTACAAAACTCGACACGTGTTCGGCACCCGGTCTGCGGGATGCCAGACCGTCAACATCTCTAGCATCTCCTGAGGATGCCTCGTAGAGAGGCGGAACACGTGTCGAGTTTTGTATTTTTGGTGGTGGGTTGTTATATTTATTTGCGTATTTATTTTTGCGGTGGGAGGGAACATTAATTGCATGTAAAAATACGCAAGTAAGTATAACGGGTTAGCACTGATTGACTAACACGTTATTTTCTCGCGGATTAGCAAAATAATATTGCTTGCTTTAATTAGCATGGATTTCCGCAAAGTAACGCCTGATTCTAATGGTTTTATTTTTTATCATAGTTTTTTTTGTGTAATTTGACATTTAGAGACAGTATACATCTCTAATAAAGTATTTATTATTTCATAGATTCGATATTTGTAATTGTTTTTTTTTTAATTTATTGTTTGTAAAAATGGACATGTAAAAGTGCCCCTGTGGCCTATTTGCTGAATAAATGTTTGATATTTTGATATTAATCATATTCCGGTCGATTTAAGTCTATATGTAGGTACAAGGGCAGATTCAAACCAAAATTTTTAAACGTTAAAATTGCCTCTATAGAAATACGACACGAAAACATCTAATTTTCATTTATTTTCAATAGTTAGTCAGTGATAGTTTTAGTAAACAATAACATACATCGTGACATAGTCCAGGGATCCGAAAAAATAATTAAGAAGCATATTTTCAGAATAATTGAGATAAAAGCTAAACACTATCTATGTTACCATCAGGCGGGCCGTATGCTTGTTTGCCACCTCATAGTATAAAAAAAATACACACGCGCGAAATTCAGTCATTCAAAGCTATCGTATCTTTTGCTAATTTCTAACTTCCTGGCTAGAGTCAGTCTAGAATATGTTTTTTTGCTCTAAAATATTATACGACAGAACCCACGATTTTAGTAATTCACACATTTTAGCTACCAAAAACATAGCGGATAAGGAATGCTTACGAAGAAACATATTAGATTACCTAACAATTTCGAGGAAGTCTGATAAAAATTTAATTAACACATTTTAATTACATTAATAACATAAAATAGCTTGTAATACATTATATAGCGGTAGCAGAATTCAGTTTTCATGATATTTAAACACAATTTTTACTGAGAAATATATGAATTAATAAAAATCATACAGGCTATACTGAAATCACAAAATTATATCAATTTGATCTAGAGACACCCACCAATTTTGGATATTTTATGTATAAACTAATATTCAATAACATGTATATATATATTTAAATATTTACTCAACAATTTATTAATAAATAATGTATATACAAATTAAATGTAAGTTACAAGAATTATAACTACTTATAAAATAAACTAATATAACTAAACCTAACTCAAAAAGTAAAATAACTAATCTTGATTGATCTTATTTTAGTATCAATATAAAGGGTTGTGACAATATAAATTAGATACGATTTTTCACGATTCTCGATTAAACCTGTAAAGGCCATATAATCGATTCTATTGGTGACGTTTTATATTTTTAAGTAAACATACTGTCACAATTGGACGCGACTGAAACGATTTGATACGAGCGGAATCGATTCGGACGATAAATAGAATCAAACTCTATTGCAATTGAGTTCCGTTTTACATAGTAAACTCAACGATATTAAAATTGATATTTTTGTTTTATAAAATAAATAAATAAATATTACCCACAGTAAGCTCAATAAGGCTTGTGTTGAGGGTACATAGACAATGATATATATAATATATAAATATTTATAAATACTTAAATACATAGAAAACACCCATGACTCAGGAACAAATATCCATGCTCATTGCACAAATAAATGCCCTTACCAGGATTTGAACCCGGGACCATCAGCTTCGTAGGTAGGGCCCACTCACCCCACCCACCACCCACCACACACATATATATAATAATAATATATAAGTATTGGTGATTTTTGTCTATCATAATGTGATATTTTAAGCTACGAAGATATGTATTTTTTGCCTTATTGGGATTCAAGTCAATGTCACCCAATTTTTTTAACGCAAATACTATTATAACATAATTAACAACAGACTTTCAAAATTCGAATTCCGCGCCTAATTCCACGCTTATAAATAACGAAGCGTTCATTTTGTACGCGTCATATTCCCTCGTAAATTAAATTTCATTTTAAAACCGCGACGTCTTCAAGAGATTTATGTGGTCTTACTGTAATCAGATTACGGGGTTGTTCGAGGAGAATTAGAGGCTAATTCGAACGTACTGTTAACATCAAAACGATATCTAAATTATATCAGAGGGACTAGCCAAGATGCCAATCGTTTGCGCTACGACAGCTTGACAACACTATATATCTCTCTATCGCACTAATATCGAAGAGTGATAGAGAGACAGCTAGCGTTTCGTTGTAGCGCTAACAATTGTCATCTTGGCTAGGCCCTCAGTAATCATTCAGCATTCATTTCGCTCGGACTTGTACGTACATGTATTAGCGCGAGCGAGACGGACGGATGATAACTAACTGACATCGTTCATATATCGTTTTTAGGGTTCCGTAGCCAAATGGCAAAAAACGGAACCCTTATAGATTCGTCATGTCCGTCTGTCTGTCCGATTCTGTCACAGCCACTTTTTTCCGAAACTATAAGAGCTGTACTGTTCAAACTTAGTAAGTGGATGTATTCTATGAACCGCATTAAGATTTTCACACAAAAATAAAAATAAAAACAATAAATTTTGGGCGTTCCCCATACTTAGAACTGAAACTCAAAAAATCTTTTTTTCATCAAACCCATACGTGTGGGATATCTATGGATAGGTCTTCAAAAATGATATTGAGGTTTCTAATATCATTTTTTTCTAAAATGAAGAGTTTGCGCGAGAGACACTTCCAAAGTGGTAAAATGTGTGTCCCCCCCCCGTAACTTCTAAAATAACAGAATGAAAAATCTAAAAAAATATATGATATACATTGCCATGTAAACTTCCACCGAAAATTGGTTTGAACGAGATCTAGTAAGTAGTTTTTTTTAATACGTCATCAAATTAAAAAAAAAAAAATTTTTTTCATCATACCCATATATGTGGGGTATCTATGGATAGGTCTTCAAAAATGATATTAAGGTTTCTAATATTATTTTTTTCTAAACTGAATAGTTTGCGCGAGAGAACCTTCCAAAGTGACAAAAAGTGTGTCCCCCCCCCCTGTAACTTCTAAAATAACAGAATGAAAAATCTAAAAAAAATATATGATATACATTACCATGCAAACTTCCACCGAAAATTGGTTTGAACGAGATCTAGTGAGTAGTTTTTTTTTAATACGTCATAAAATTAAAAAAAATCTATGGATAGGTCTTCAAAAATTATATTTAGGTTCCTAATATATTTTTTTTCTAAAGTGAATAGTTTGCGCGAGAGACACTTCCAAAGTGAAAAAATGTGTGTCCCCCCCCCTGTAACTTCTAAAATAACAGAATGAAAAATCTAAAAAAAATATATAATTTACATTACGATGCAAACTTCCACCGAAAATTGGTTTGAACGAGATCTAGTAAGTAGTTTTTTTAATAAGTCATAAAATAAAAATATATTTTTTTTTCATCAAACCCGTGTGGGATGGTGTGGGGTATCTGTGGATTGGTCTTCAAAAATGATATTTAGGTTTCTAATATCATTTTTTTCTAAACTGAATAGTTTGCGCGAGAGACACTACCAAAGTGGTAAAATGTGTGTCCAAAGTGGTAAAATGTTGAACGAGATCTAGTAAGTAGTTTTTTTTAATACGTCATAAAGGAACCCTTCATGGGCGAGTCCGACTCGCACTTGGCCGCTTTTTTGTTATCATTTCGAATTGGCTACTTAGCCCCGCTACTGTACAGCAGCGGTATCATGGTCGTGTTTTTGTCACTTATCATATCATGCGTCACTTTCGCACTTACATATTTGTTAGAACGTGACAGGTATGGTGACAAATGATAGACAGCCGTCCATCTTAGCCCTGCAGATGAGCCATAGGGAAAATCATTCAATTATTTACAGTATTTTCAAGTAATAAATTCCAAATTCAAATGGGTTTCACAACGCCGGTTACAATCATGCGTAGTACAGTCAGCACCAATAGTAGCGAATAAAACAATGCTCTTATATATCTGCCAGCCTGGAATACTTTTCCAAATAGGGATATAGTTCGTGTCATCCACGATGACGCGCAGACTTGTCAAATCTAACCTTTAATAACATGACATTACGAGTCAAGGCAGGCGTCGTCGTGAATGACACGATCGATAAATCTCTATAGTTTTCTGTTTCATATCTGTTACAGTTTAATGAGGGCTACCGTTTTTATGCTCACCAGTTGGCGCCATTGTAGAGTGAGGTCCAGAAAAACAAATCACAAAATTCAGCTATGCTTATTTTTTTCAATCAATACGTTGTTATATACTTAAAGGTATTTTAACGTCTGAATTTGCCGTTTTTTTAAATTAACATTTATTAAACTATATCTAATGTTTACCACGATTAATCAAAGATGGAAAAATATTTACCACAATTTATATAAAATTATGAATAATGAGTGAAAATTTGCGACAAAAAAGCTTATAACCCCCAAAAAATTTGATGTATTTCGACATTGTGAAAGACAATCATGTGTCTACAGCTACACTAGCGCCCTTAGTGGCAAAATTAAACATTATAGCCCTCATTAGTCTACATATAGGGACATATCTCATTTTGTATTAGACAATTGTAGATACTTTTGACGCGTAGTCTGAGAGCCTAACCAAAATGACAATCGTTTGAAGAAAACGAAACGAAACGCTATCTGTCTCTCTATCACTCTTCCATATTAATTCGATAAAGAGACTTTTCGTTTTTTCAGAAAAAGATTGTCATCTTGGCTAGGCCCCCTGATCCGCTACTTTTGATGCCAACTGTACATACAGTAAACTCGCCAAGGGTGAGTTTTGCAAGTTATTGTTTGGGAGCGCCGGGGAGTTCGTAATACAATTATGTTAGGGGCAAAGGTGTAAGGAAGAATATGACGCGAATTTGGATCAGTCTTAATGAGCTCACTGGGGTGCGGTTAGGGAATGCAATAACCGGGCGTTTTTCATTACCGGTAATTTACCGACGCGAGGTCCCACTAACCGGTTAACCGGTAAATTACCGGTTATACGTTTATGAAATAAAAAACATTGATTTTGCATTATTATTGATTGTGTCCTTATTTTCGTCAGTAACCTTTAAAAGTAATCAACAGCACTTTATAGAAACATCGACAAAACAAAATAATGAAAATAAACTATAAACATTAAACAAGATATATTTACTAATCATATTGAATAAAAAATCAAACATGTATCATTTCAAAGCGAAATGAACTTGTACATTAAATAAGCAACATTAAAAATTTTAATTATTTAAAAATCGCAGTAATCAAATGGTAACAAAAAAGTGACAGTCGTCATTTAAATGTCATACACGTTTGCATTTACACATCTATCAATATAATATTGTTATTAAAGTAACTAAAACCGTAATCAACATTCATTAAAATCTAGTAAATATAAGAAAAAAAATATTTAACAGATTAGTTTCATATCATTTTAACACTAGTTACTTTAAAATTGCACTTTAAGAGGCCGTTATCGATTTTAGTCGCAAAAATGTCTAACTATTAAAAATAACAAGTACTGGTTTCTATTAGCACGTCTTGTTATCTTTCATTATAATATTATTTTTTTTAAAACAGACTCACTTAATTAGTAATGTTTTTTTTTCTGATGGACGTTTAGGTAAACGCGCGAAAAGCAGTGATTTTGTCGATCTTATTTGTAAATTTCGTTAAGTTTGGACTGCTAAAAATGGTAATTTTGTATTACACATATCCTGTACTTCAACTTTAATAAACTACATTTTTGTTACTATAAATTTGAAGTAGTGTAAATGAAAGTTAGACGAAATCAATTTTCTCCAGAAATTACTTCAAAACAAGTGACAATTTCTCTGAAAATTGACTTAATTTCAACGTAATTTTGATACTTAAACAATCTACAACATTTGCTGAAACTGTTCTTATACATCATTTTGTATAATTTACTACCATAATTTATATGAATTTTTAAAAACTATCCCGTCTCGTCACCTATTACCGGGGACGCACGCTTGCGACCTCATTATTAAAAGGCAAGATGAAAAAACGTGCTAATAGAAACCAATACTTGTTATTTAGATATTACGTAACAAAAGGTGTACAATTCCAACGACTAAATCTTTCAATTTAAAATTTTTGCTCTAAAATCATTACCGGGCTCTTAAGATAGGAGTTGGAATCAAGAACATGTCATCATCAAATCATTCTGTTAATTATATATAAAATATAGAACGTTGCTTAGATATTCGTGAACGATATCTTGAACACAAGTAACCAGCGGTAGAAAATGTTCTTTCGCATTCCACACTTGTCTGACACTACAGACTAAAACAAAGGACACTGAACATAGTAAGGCGGATCGGGTAGGGGTGGCGAGAAGGGAAAGGGTGAGGGATTAGCGACCACTCATTTGTCACAAAACATTGCTTCCTAGTTCCTACTCCGACGAGATCATAAGATGCAGAAAAGTAAGTATTTTAGGTGTCTCTTCGTAATCGTAAACCGTAGTAATTGGTTTTTTTTGTAAGTACGAAGACATAGAT
This sequence comes from Cydia pomonella, assembly GCF_033807575.1. Lineage (NCBI taxonomy): Eukaryota > Metazoa > Arthropoda > Insecta > Lepidoptera > Tortricidae > Cydia > Cydia pomonella. Next base: position 21,261,976 of record NC_084712.1, on the reverse strand, counting down.
GGGCTAATTCAACAGGTTGTTACATTTTTATTTGCCTATACAACGTTCGGTAAATTCCCGGTTACGGCTGGAAATTACCGGTATTTTACCGACTGTAATATTGGTCAAATTACCGGGTAACCGGTTAACCGGTTAACCGGTTAGCATTCCCTAGGTGCGGTACAGACATCTGTATATAATTATATTGCATAACGAAGTGCGTAAATTTCTGATTGATTTAATTTTCCAAGACATCTTTGCATGATATTATATAATGTAACGTATCTGTTACAGTTACCAAGCAAGCAGTTAGCAAGCGGTGGTGGCCGAGTGGATATGACGTTCGACTTTCAATCCGGAGGTCGCGGGTCCAAATCCTGGCTCGTACCAATGAGTTTTTCGGAACTTATGTACGAAATGTCATTTGATATTTACCACCAGCTTTTCGGTGAAGGAAAACATCATCGTGAGGAAACCTGCATACATCTGCGAAGAAATTCAAAGGTGTATGTGAAGTCCCCAATCCGCATTGGGCTAGCGTAGGGACTATAGCCCGAGCCCTCTCGCGCATGAGAGGAGGCCTGTGCCCAGCAGTGGGACATATATAGGCTGAATTATTATATAATGTAACGGGACTGCGGCCTGGCATAAACTGGAGGAGACCTATACCCAAGAAGGGGTTCCGATCACTAGAAATCGTTAAAAATAAAAATAAATAAATACCAAATAAAAAAAATAGAATAAAAATTTATGAACTATAATTTATATAAAAGTAACTGAAATAAAATGCAGGCTAAAAGAAAAGATGCTGTTTGGAAATAAAACGGGCTTTATAATTATAATAATCGCTTTATATATATTTAATACTGTTTTGTTCTACAAGCACGTTAATTAAATTAAATATCGTTTATTTCAGGCATCGGGTCCGTAAGAAATGTAAGTGACAATATATTAGTACTTACTTGCATAAAAAGTAGGTAATAAAATAACAATAAAATTGTTAATAATTAAGCATTTACCAAATAATAATGTTCGAAAAAAACAAATAAATAAAAATAATCAAATTAATAACTCAACATACAATTTACAAAAATTGTACACCAACTTTTTGTTTAACAACTTTCAAAATTAAGTTTTTAGATTTGCCATTTTACCTTTAAACGAGCTATTCTTGTATATATTTATATATTTCGGGATGTCGGAAACGGCTCTAACGATTTCGATGAAATTTTCTATATGGAGGTTTTGAGGGCGAAAAATCAATCTAGCTAGGTCTTATCTTTGTGAGAACGCGCATTTTTGAGTTTTTACATGTTTTACGAGCAAAGTTCGGTCACCTAGATATTAAACTTAACAAAACACAAGTAATTTGGATATTTGTTCCTGAGTCATGGGTGTTTTCTATGTATTTAAGTATTTATAAATATTCATATATATTATATATATCGTTGTCTAAGTACCCTCAACACAAGCCTTATAGAGCTTACTGTGGGACTTAGTCAATTTGTGTAACCATGTCCTATAATATTTATTTATTTATTTGTATGTAAAGTAGCTACACAAATTTTGGTTAGTTCTCTACACAAATGAAGAAGTTACCCTGTATCCAACTCGCACAATAGTTTTTTTTTTTTTATTTTTTTTTTTTTTTAAATATATCGCCAAACTGCGAGGCAGTTTGTTGGCGATGAGCTCGCTCGTTATACTTATAAAAAGGTACATAATTTTGCACTATCCTACCGTCCCGGCATGGCCAATTTTTATGTAGGTATTACAATTATGAAGTAGGTAAACGTAGGATTGGTGACTCAACACTGGTGGCGCGGGCGCGGGACAGGAGCACAGCGGTGCGTAAAAAACTACCTTAACGCTAATTACTACGTTTGGTTATAAACTAACAACTCGTTATATTTTTACAATACAAGTGGCAAGAGGCACTACAATAGTTGATTTATATGAAGTTATTTTATGATACTAATATTAATGTTAGGTATTTAATTTACTATTCATGCTTTATGGAGTTATCGAATCTGTCTATTAATATTTCTTTAATTTTTTCTTTCAGGCTACCTATTTTTAATTTAGGGATATCTAGCAATATTGGGTATTCATTGTAAATTTTTGGGATTAAGTATTCTTGGGTTCTCCGACCATAATAGTTTTTTGGCTGCAGGTTGATACAATTTTACTTTTTTAGATGAGCGAGTCACACGTTTATTCTTTTTCTGTACTTTAAAATCATCTGTATAATACGTATTGATAACATTTAAGTATGTGACTTTGCAATGCACTGGGAGAATTCTACAATATGAGAACAGTGAGTCATACTGATGTTTATACCTATTCCTTGTGTTTCGCCCAACTAAATATTTAATTAACCTAATTTGGAGTTGTTTTATTTGGTCTAAATATGTTTTGAAGGTACGTCCATAGTAACTGAGTCCATAACTTAACAATGCGTCCGCCAGGGCATGATAGACAATATACAAGGTGCGCTTGTTGACTATTCTGCTTAAATGATAAAATTGCCCCAATATAGCTCGCAATCTATTACATACCTGATTGATATGCAATTTCCAGTTGAAATGTGTATCAATTAATAATCCTAAGTATCTAAAACTGTCAACTAATTCAATATTACTACATGTACAATTATTTTTATTCCAATGATAGGCGCCTCGCGAAACTAGAATGCTCTAGTAGCTAGTAGCTGAAGTAATTCCATTTCGTATATGAACGTTTGCTGTGTTCTAAGCAATATAGTGTTTGTTAGACACAGACAGTGATGACAGATGACAGATGACAGTGAACGTAGTCCTATAATCTATTCTATTGGACCCGGGTACGTCCTTAAACTACGTCTAAAAGAAAGGTATGGGCATTGTGAATGTCATCTCGCTTTGTGTGGTAGGACACAGCACAGCGGATGTCATTCCAGATCTAGAGCAGAGCCCAACTGGGGAAGTACCTCCACCTTACAGAAAATCGCAGCCAAATAACACTAGACCCTACTCATAGTGTTGTGTTCCTGCCGGTGAGTAAGGTTGCCAGAGCTCAACGAGGATGCAGTGTTAGGGTCGGCAACGCGCACGTGAAACCTCTGGAGTTGCAGGCGTACATAGGCCACGGAGACTACTTACCATCAGGCGGGCCGTATGCTTATTTGCCACCGACGTAGTATAAAAAAAATCTATTCTATGAAACCCGTTACCAAGCTGAAGCCGTGAAAATGAACTTTGGAAATAGATTGACGGCCAAACGGGAGAGTTATGCCGAAATGATTCGACGCGACAGGGGCTAGTGAGAAATAGAGAGACCACAGATCACCAACCAACTACAAGATAGACTCCGTCTAAGCTAATTTGGCACCGATTTGAACAGAAATAATTTTTTGGCAAAAATTTCATTTTTGGCACAGGCTTTTATCGCTGACTGTACCTAATCATCGAGACAAGTCTAAAAACCCCAAACACAATTAGGTTGCGTTGTTTTATCACAGAGTTCCTGTGGCTACCTCCTGTCTCCATCATCAGATCTGCTTGATGGTACCATAATATTACATTTTCACCCGACTTATATAATATGATAATGTATGCAAATTTTCAGCTTCATCGCAAACCGGGAAGTGGGTCAAATTTAACTTGCAAGATTTGTCCCATACATACTAACAGGGTAAGTTTAATAAAAGCTTGTAAAAAATGAGCAAGTGTTATTATAAATGTTATATTTTCATAGGAATTTGACATTAACGATTACATTGGCACTCTTTGTCATTGCAAATGATATGTAGAGTTAACTTGGTCCGACTCTAAACGATAATATAGTTCGAAAGGGTTGATTGTGATGTAAACAAAGGTAGAGAAAATAATCTAACTTGCTTGTTGTAACCCCAAAAATAAGGATGAATATAGATTTACATTTTATTGTTACTGACAAAACTTATTTGCCAGATTATGTATCTTGCGCTTAAATCATATTCATACGTTCATTCGCTCTTTTTTTGCAATTATTCTATAATAAAATAGCTTATAGCTGTACGTATGTATGAAATACCACAACAACTTTCCTGCCGATATACTATTACGTATCTATTCTATGGCACTACAACAGAGATGCGTTACATCTTATACCCGTTGCAGAAGCCGAAGTGAATAGGGTTGTTTCCACCTACAAATATTAGGGCAGAATTGTATCCCAATAAATTCTTTTGGATTAAAAGAACATGTTAAACTACTTTTAGGGGACCTGTAATGACCATATTTTTGTAAATATTGAATTTAAAATATCTTTTGGCACACTTCACGTGACCAAACTCGAAACGTTATTGAAGATTCTGATGACGTCACAACTCTCGGATTGACACTGTTGACAGTTAGGCAATAAACAACAAATGACAAATGTCAGTTGACAGTTCGTATTTTCTACGTGTGTATGTAGTTATGTGTCAAACCGTAAACTGTGACGTCACACAATTTTCGAAGAGCGTTTTGGGCGCGAAAGCATTTGTCAAAATATATTTTGTTAATTTAACATATTTAAAGCCGTTTTTAGTATAAAAGTTGAATTTTAGGGCAACTTTTAGATAATATAGAACGTAATACAAGCGTTTCAAAAAATTGGAAACAACCCTATTGAACACGGAAGAATTATCTCGAAATGATAGGGCGTGATAAAGGCTAGCGAGAAATAGCAAAAGGCCCATCAGATGGTAAATGGTCACCGTAGTCTATGGAAGCCTGCAACTTCAGCGATTTTACATGCACTTTGTCAACTCTTTAAAGTGTTATACACTTCTTTATCGGCGGGAGGAAATGCTTCATCTTGTCTTATTTATGTTATATATTTTTATTTTATGTAAATGAGTTTTTTCCTAACATTAGCATATTAAGATTAATTTTATTGTATTATTAATAAATGAAGAATGAAGAGCTGGTAGCCTAGCGGTAAGAGCGTGCGACTTGCAATCCGGAGGTCGCGGGTTCAAACCTATGAGTATTTCGGAACTTATGTACGAAATATCATTTGATATTTACCAGTCGCCTTTCGGTGAAGGAAAACATCGTGAGGGAACCGGACTAATCCCAACAAGGTCTAGTTTACCCTCTGGGTTGGAAGGTCAGATGGCAGTCGCTTTCGTAAAAACTAGTGCCTACGCCAAATCTTGGGATTAGTTATCAAGCGGACCCCGGGCTCCCATGAGACGTGGCAAAATGCCGGGACAACGCGAGGAAGAAGACTAACAAATATGGGCTTGTCATGTCTAAAATAAATTATTGAATTGAATTGAATAATGCGGTGTCTAACTCTAGTGTACCGTAGTCTATAGACCGTCCTCGACAAAATTCAATTATTGCTGGAGAGCAGTGTATTGTTTCCATTTCGCAGTTCAGACGAAAACTGAATTTTGTTCGAACTGACTTGGGCAAAAATCGAAACGAATGTCGAAATCGAAATATTAGACACTATCAGTATAGCAGTGTATTGACGGTGCATTTATTTATTTAAACTTTATTGCAAAATAATATATAAATACCTACCTACGTACCTACTTAATGCCTACTAGCATTATCTACCAGTCAACCAACTAACAAACCCACAAAAACATGTAAAAATGGTGCAAGAAGAAAATATTTAACCTGCCTAAAAAGTATGATATGTATTAAAACTATCGCAAATAACTTAAAACTTGATAAACAACTTTTCAATGCTATCCATTGTGTCTATTTAATAGAACGGTAAGTAGAGTTAGTAAGAGTCATAGTTTGTTTCTACAAAGGCCGGGAAATAGGGATTTGCCGAGCGATGCGAGACCATTTTAATAAGTACAAAAAGCCGGTATATTAGTAGGTATTTACGTGACTATTGAGGCCAGGAAACGAAGGGTTGCAGGCCAAGTGCGAGGTCGGAATGGATACGCGGCCGGCAACCCCGTTTCTCGCCGAGATTTGCATAGTGCTTTTCTCAAACTTGCAATGAAAAAAAATAGGTAGGCATTTTGTTTTATTAGTAGGTTTACACAGCTAAAAACAGATTACGAATCTACTACTATTTGATGGTTGAATGCCAAGACGTTATGTCACAAATTGATCTTTGAAAACAAAAGAAGGTTGCTTTACAGACCTAGGGCCTAGGTGTGTAAGAGGCTGTAAGAAATTCCTTTACATATCATCTTCTCTCATCGCACCGGAAACGTAGTATTTCCGGTTCTAATTTGAAATAAGTCATGTCAAAATTTCATTGCATTGCATTCAAATATCAAATTGCTTGAAATAAATAGCAAGCTTTGAGAAAGGTGCTTTTTTGAGAAAGGTACCTTTTACATCTCCAGATTTAATGTATTTTTAACCATAGAGACTATACATCTCTATTGTATTGTAGTAATTATTTATTTTAAGATTATTATAATGTAATGTTTACCCATGTATTTATAAATGTTGTTTTGTATTTTTCATGTCACTATAATGTTGTATTGACTTGTAAAAGAGCCCTTGAGGCCTACTTGCAGATTTTTTTTTTGAATTTTGAATTTTGAAATGCCTAAAAATCTATATTAAACTAAAACTTCAATGTACGGCCGCGGTGCGTGACGTGTGCACAAGCTAGGCTATGTATTCTTACTTAAGAGGCTGAATTCAAAATATATATATATGTTACCGGAAATGTATGTAATCCGTCATTGTATACAATTCCTAGGAAATGTATGTAATTCCTAAAATCGCACGGAAATGTGTAAAACAAATTATATTAGACACATTTCCTAGGAAATTTATACATTTCCTAAATAGCAATCGGAAATGTAAAATAGTTGAGTGTTTTATTACAGAAAGCATTGTTTTTTATACATTTCCTAATCCGATATTGGAATTATATACAATTCCTAGGAATTTTACATATTTCCTAGGACAAGTATGTATTAAATAGTTTTTGAAACCATATTTTATACATTTCCTAAATAGCTTCGGAATTGTATAAATTTCCTAGGATTTGTATACAATTCCTAGATTTCATACATTTCCGGTAACACAATTCCTAGGAAATGTATGTAATTCCTAAAATCGCACGGAAATGTGTAAAACAAATTATATTAGACACATTTCCTAGGAAATTTATACATTTCCTAAATAGCAATCGGAAATGTAAAATAGTTGAGTGTTTTATTACAGAAAGCATTGTTTTTTATACATTTCCTAATCCGATATTGGAATTATATACAATTCCTAGGAATTTTACATATTTCCTAGGACAAGTATGTATTAAATAGTTTTTGAAACCATATTTTATACATTTCCTAAATAGCTTCGGAATTGTATAAATTTCCTAGGATTTGTATACAATTCCTAGATTTCATACATTTCCGGTAACATATATATATATATATATTTTTTTACTTTCTTGCACGATATAAAAGTGTACAAATGGCGGACTAAGGCATTCTCTAACAGTCAACCATTGGGTAAAACAGAAACTGAATGAGTGAAACTTATATTGAGTCTAAGCTAAAAAATAAAGCTACACCTTAAGCTAATTTAACTTTATCACTCGTGTGACATGTGTCGGAGAGCTTAGATCTCCATTTTTAAGCACTAAAACTAAGGACCTGAATAAGCTACCTGCCACTTATCTGACGAATAAAGTCATCGTTGGCGTTTCATAATCTTCAAATAAGCTTAACTGGTGGATAAAGTGCTAAGTTTCTATGAAGTTTTATTTGCGAGTGAAATTATTTGTTAATTAGCTATCCAATACTTTACTTGGACATTGTGAAACAGGCCCGAACAGTGCCAGACAAGAGTAGCATTCACGATAGCCGCGCGCCGCGCCGCGTACACGCGTAGAATTCTACACGTGGCGTTTGGTATTCTTACCACGTTCTAACAAAAGTATTCTTGTGAAAATTTATAAATAATCCCGTAGCATTGCTCGTTTTGTTTTCGAATTCTTTTATTAATTTATTTCAAGAAAAAGCGAGGGTGTTTGGTCTGCAAAATAATCAACGTTGTCTGATTCATAAATATTCATGTTTTCACCCTTCGAAATTGAACAAAGACTGATTTAATAGGCCAATTTTTTGTTGCTTGAGTACAATTAGGTAATAATATATTTTGATTAAGATTGTTATAGGTAATAAATAATACTAATATAGAGCTAATATATAAAACGTTAATATAGCTTTTATATATTTTTTATTTTCTAGTCCTTAAAGTCATTTTAAAGGTATTTTCTCTACTGCTATTTAGTTTTAATTTAGTTTTATTTCACTTTCTAATTATTTAAATTAAGAGTTTCATTTCTCCACCACCTAAAGGTTGTCTGGAAGAGATCGCTCTGGATCGATAAAGTCGTTGTTGTTTACCTCTATCTTCATGTATTATATGTGTTTCCATATACATTTATTCTGAGGTTGTGCAACAAAGAGGATTTGTATTGTATTGTATTGTATTGTCATTCGTTCATTCATTCAGGCTGCTAACATTAATCAGTTGCTATTAACTGATGTGTTGCTGGAACAATTTGTTATTAGAGATAAGTTCACATTTGTACATATACTTACACCTTTTACTTTATTTTGTGTAAACTTCTTTATATGCAATAAAGTGACATTTTTAAACTGAGCAAGAGTACAGATTTATTTATAATTTTATTATACTTGTCTTAATTTGAAAAGTTGATTAATTTGGAAAACTAACACTAATCTTTAAAAAAAAATGCATTTATTTCAGACAAACATGGTCCATATTTTGTTAGTACTTCTTAAGAATTAAAAGCTACGACTAAGGTTAACTTAAAAAAATAAACTTAAATAACTATCTTAGGCACTAGAGATAAATGCAGAGAGGACCAGTGCCTTATCAGGCCACTGTCCCATCTGTCAGCCACGACGGTCAGGAGACTGTGGCGGCTGTCGCGCACCCTGCGGAGCGTCGCGGCGCAGCGCTTGCGCAGTGTCGCGTGGAATCCGTCCACAGGTGCATCGGCGAACATGCCTGACGCACTGCAGTATCGAGGCACAGACATTTTAACACGTTGCTTAGGAGTTATATTTAAAGTCATTCAAAAATACTACAATTGCATTATATTCATAAGAGAACAGCTAAGTAGTTGTCTTATGACATTAAGACAAGTGGACTTCAGTGCAACGACGCCGCGCTTCAAATGCAGTGGATTTGAATATCACTGTTAGGTAATCATTTAATTGATAGATTGAACATGGTACATGTACAGTTGGGTTCCAAAGTACATGGACAAGTTATGAATGAAATCATTCATAAATTGTTCATGCAAATTTGAACCTGATGGTACATACAATTAAATTTGAATCTAACTTTGGTAACATATTGTGAAGAGAGCTTCGTGTAGTCTGTATTGGTTTTAAGTAAGTATTTTTTTAAACTCAAACTGGAAGTTTAATATCTCAAACTTAATGTTTGGCATTTATTTAGTTATAAGGCCACTTTTACACGTCAAAGATTCAATTTATAGAGAAGAGTTGAAGTCATATATAATTTTATTAATATAGCGTTGAAACTCTAGGTCCATGGGGTCCCAGCGAGCACAAGTTTTTTGGAGAAATCGCGAGACGTCTGGTTGACGTAACTGGTGACCGAAGAGCTGGCGGCTTTCTCGCACAACGTATCAGTATTGCGATACAACGAGGAATTGCCGCCAGCATCCTTGGTACAATGCCTCGAGGGCCTATTTTAGATATAAGCTAGTTATAGTAATCATCTGTATATATCCATTATGTATATTGTTATTGTAAATAAATAATTAAAGAGTATCGAATATAATGGAAAGATTAATAACGGAGTGACATCAGGAATGGACCGATCATGGTCTTATAGATTCATAGCTTAGTCCGTCTACTAAGAAGCTTGCGCGGGCATTTAATAAACAAACATATAAACGGTTACATTTTAAACACGAGTAGAATAATTATGCTTAAAAAGCAAATTAATGTGGTTAGAATACAGAAAAAAAGCCTTTCTTGACCGCCAGAAGCGCCTAATAAGAACCGTGCATCATTAAACATTATACTTTCGACTAATTAGGTCAGACGGGTATCTTTACTTCATGAATAAACTACAGTAGGCTGTATAAACAGACTTTTCTGTACTGTTTTTATAATTTTTAACGGTTTAGACTTCAATAAAATGGAGAGAAATGAGCGGTCGCTGTTTGTGGAGATTGGTCTTTTGAAACTTACATGGGCTATATATTTTGTAACTTTATTTTTGAGTGGATTCGACGTAAAACACCTCCTTTGGTTCTTGCTTGTTTAGCCCTAAACTAATCAAAGATTGTACTATGCGTACTAGACGACGATATACATAAATTCATATAAAAATAAATACATACTTATATACATAGAAAACACCTATGACTCAGGAACAAATATCTGTGTTCATCACACATATAAATGCCCTTACCAGGATTCAAGCCCAGAACCATCGGCTTCATTCGGTTATTCAATCAAAACATCCTCTAAAAATCCCATAACCGGCTAATTCTGGCTTGCGGATTGCTACACCGAGTAAGGCGCTATACGTATCGCGCCTGCATTACACCGGCATGGCTGCTGAAGTGGTGGAGTTGTACTCCAGGAGACCGGCTCCACGCTGAGAGTGTATCAGCTTCGATCGCGCCACTACATGCACTTCAACTCTTGTGTGGTGGCGACGCCCGCGACCACTGCTATCTAATTCTTCATAATTTGGTATAAGTAGAACCATCGAATATCATCTGCCGACTAAAATTCGTTTATCTAACCTCTTTTGTTTAGCTAATGCTATTTTACGTTAGATATCTTTTGTTAAAACAAGCTCAACTCGCCAAAGTTGAGGCAATTAATTTCTAAATACCTGCTGAAAGCCACCATATAATTTGTTCTCATTAAGAGCTCTTAAAGCATTTTGTTCCTGATTACAAAGGGGCTTAATCCTTCTCCGGTTTTTGTTGAATAAAGGGCCGAGGTTACACCGCACCGTGCCTGGTACGGGCTTCGTCCGCTGCTCGGTCGACTTCAGAGTGGGATCACGCTAAATTGTAGTTTCCATATTAAAATACACGTAAACTATACTCTGTATCTTTAGGTATGTAAATAAAAGTAAACAAAATCTACCCTCAAGTGGCAGCTCATTATTTTTTCAGCAGCATTGCAGTCGGTAGTAATGTCGCGCTGTAATACTGCTACTATAATTCTGGCGTAGTAACGGAACCTTTATAGTAAGTCCACATTTTACGTAAGTGCACATTACGTTTCTTCCTAGAACGTAAAGAATGTGGAATGAGTTGCCTCTTGATGTGTTTCCTTTGCACTACGACATGGGATTCTTCAAGAAGCGGGTATTTAGGATTCTCAAGGGTCGGCAACGCTTAAGTGGCTCCTGTGATGTTGCTTATATCCATGGGCGACGATGACTGCTTCCTATCAGTCTTGCTGACTATCACAATATAAAAAAAAGGTACGTAGCGCGGCTCGGTCTCAGCACGGCAAAGAAGATTCTTTGACTCCCAAAACAAATAATCGATAAATCTCCTTCTCAAAATAAAGCTTAATAAATGAATCAATTACTGCAAAGTTCCACCTAAGACAGCTGACAAAGGACTGGAGTTCGCGGCTTCTGAATAGGTATTTGCTGCTAATCACCCAAGTTTTAATTAATGACATCATTCAGTGAATAAAAGTCAGCCATCCCGTAGCGCTTACTTTAAAGAGGGACCTGATTGTTCCGTTCTTGGGTCTTTAATCTGTATTCAACGTGAGAAACTGAGGCCCCTGATAAGGGAAATGAGAATGAGATTTTATTTGATTTGACCAAGAATCTAGAATGTCATATTTTTAATTGCAGAATAATTTTTGATCTCTGTCTATTGGTCTGTCCCTCTTTTTAAACCGACCACGGCGAAGCAAAAGTAGTTTGGCCGGTAGAATAGAGACGCTTTGTCTGTAATTTTCTGTACAAAACAATCTGCCGATTTTTGCGGGGCTGCGTCAAACGTATGGCTATTTGTACAAATACGAGTAGACATGTCAGGTAAACGTCAGCCCATACAATAAGTATGACATAAGTGTGACCATTGGCCAAGGTGTTCGACAGAGGGGTAAGCTCTTAATTGCTTGAGAACATCTCATGTTACTAGTGCCTATAATTGGTGTTTTTTCAACCAATGGATTTACTTAATCTAGTACCTTACGGAGCCCTCTTAAGGACGCGGTCGATCGGTGTAAAATTTCCCTAAAATATTTCCATATTTTATAAGTGTTGATTGACATTACTATATTTAAATACTAACCTAGTTTGAACGTAACGTAAAAAAACAAGGAATATCTCGTACAAACTAAAGTCGTTTGCGGGCGTGCAGTGAGACAGATGGTGCCAACTGAAATAGTTTTCGAGGCGTGTCTTCTTATACGACACGAAAGTTCCAAGTAATTTCAGACACCGGATGATACTGTGTTCATACGCCGTGGGTCCGGATAAGTTGACAAACTTTAATAGTAAATTATGATCACTAATTTTAGTAAAAATAATTTTAAATAAAAAAACATTCTTAAAATTTCTGGAAACTTCCATGAAATAATTCCTTTGCTAGTTTCCACTTAGAAAGTTTCCATACAGTACCCCTAGTGTAAATTTGATCGACATCATAACGTGACGAACGCGTTTGCGTTAAGTCTCATTTTGTATAGGATTTTGAGTTTCCAAAACGTCCCGCTTGGCGCGCTCCTTCTAAATCCAATACAAAATGAGACTAAACGCAAACGCGTACGTCACGTTTCGAAATCGAATTTATTTACACTAGGGGTACAGATTAGCGATTATACGCAATGTTCACTGTGGAGGACTATGTCATTTAGCAGAAGATGCAAAAAAGGCAGAACGATTTGTACGGTAAGATATCGCTGGGGCTTCTCCTTTCCGACATGTCGGAAGCCGGTGTTGCTCGAAGTTGCTATACGTACAAACGTACATGATAGGCAGAATAACTACTCTGCGGAGTGCCAGAGGTGAAAACCAATACTCGTAAGTAATATACTTCGAAAGGGAACCTTTTACTTTGTATTTTAATAGCTATTTACTTAACCACAGGGCAACCAGACCATAAATCATAAGTTCATAACTGGCAAGTCATTAATAATAACAAAAAAAATTACAAAAATAATCATAGTGATCGAAGTTTCGAAGGTAAAAATACGTATTAATCAAAATGCTTAAAATAACCTTCATTAAATAAAATTAAGCAGAAATTGTGTGGCATTCAGATTTTAAAATCTTGATATTGATATTGATTGCTTGCGCTTATTGATGTGCATGAAATGCGTAGCGAGTCGTGAGATAAGGCGTCTACCTCGCACTTTGGCGGTCTTCACGTTGGATGCGGATATGAGATCTGGGGACCTACCGTGAAAACCGAAATACGCAAATTGCGGGGATATATTTATCTTTTACTCTTACTAAGACGTAATTAGTGACAGAGAAAAATGCCCGCAATAGACGAACTTACAACCCCTCTGGTGTTGCAGGTGTCCATGGGCGGCGGTAATCGCTTACCATCAGGTGATCCGTCTGCTCGTTTGCCTACTCTACCATAAAAAAAAAAAACTTCGATTTTCGCGGTTATAGCCCTGCACCGGTGTGGTAATCATACCACACCGATGCCCGGTCCACATCTATTCCAGTGGCATTCCAGTCCACGGGAGAATATTGTGCAGCGGTTTGGCTTGGCAGTGCCCATGCCACCAAAGTGGATGTCTTGCTGAACAAAGCCATGCGATGCGAGTTATCTCCGGAACGCTCCAATCAACTTCTTGCGACTGGCTGCCAGTGCTCTCTCAAACTGCGCCACCGGACTGAAGGAGGAAAGACGGTTCATAATTCGTTGTAATTTTTTTTTACTGAGGCATATTGTTGATAATTTTATATATTTTTCAGTTTTTGTATTAAAGCTAAAGGATTAATATGCTAATTAATAAATAAGGTTGATTTTGAAGTTGGGTTGATTTAGAAATTTTCTTAAAGACAAGAAAAATATTCCTAAAAAAATTGTTTGTCATCGTTTTTTGGAGCTCCCTATCCTCCTGACACCCCATTTTTTGTACATATTCCATAATCGATTTTGAACTTTTACTGAATAACAAAAAGTTCGAAATTCAATAATAAAACAACTGCTTTTGTGTCTCAGGAGGCTATAAAATCTGAATACCGCTCAGTTTTATAAAAAAATAGCTGAATAACGATGATCAACCGCAGCCTTATAAATAACGGTATCGTATGCTGCGTGTCAGAATTGCGTGATTTATAGCGTGCGAAATTCGACTCACGGCGCGTTGCGTGTCGGGGGATCTTAATCCAAACGCTTGGGGGCGAAGCAAGTATTTTCAAGGCAAACGAGCAGGCGGATCACCTGATGGTAAGCGATTACCGCCGCCCATGGACACCTCCAACACCAGAGGGGTTGTAAGTGCCTTGCCGGAATTTAGGATGGGAGTACGCTCTTCTCTTGATGGTTTGAAGGTCATATCGGTCCGGAAATACCGCAGGCGACAGTTCATTCCACAGTTTAGCTGTGCGAGGTAGGAAGTTTCTGGAGAAACGCACAGTTGAGGATTGCCAACCATCTAAGTGGTGAGGATGGAAATGTTGTCGCGTAGGGCGATGGCGAAAATAAGCGGAAGGGATTAATCCGAACAATTCCTCGGAGCACTCCCCGTTATACATGCATTCAAATTGTAAAGAAACGAGATGCGACATGCAGGTTCTGCCAGGAGTCAGAGGAGACAGCAATGCACATTCTCTGTTCCTGTGGACCACTAATGTCAAAAAGAAGTACCTACTCTAGGGCGGCATGTATTGAACTTAGCGTGGGACTTAGTCAATTTGTGTAAGAATGTCCATATAATATTTATTTATTTAATTCCTAAATTGCTCGTGTTGCGGTGCAAGGCACGTGTCTTTGCGAATAACACGATCATAGATTATTAAAAATACATGTATTCTACTCTATTCTACAAACTATGCTATGCTATTGTCGCCTAGCTGATGGGACAGGACACAATAACATTATAAAAAAAATCTGCCTTTGGAGGTCACAGTTGATATTTTCTACCACCTTCACGCGGTAAATTGGAATGTGGTCGGGTTTCCTATCGGGCCCAGGGGATGCCAAAGAGGGCCTACGGTATGCAAGTATCTTGTAATTAAGACCCAGAATTATATATAAGTATTATATGTGCATCTATTGTACATATTAGTTATTATGAAAAGCAAATATAAAAAGGAAATACATAATTGGGTCATAATTGTTTTGAAAAACGGGTGTCTTTCCTATGGGCAGTAAAATAATTAGGTAATTTAAGTCCATTTATTGAGTGATGTCCACAGGAAAGACACGTAATCTACGTCATACTTTTCACAAAAAAGTTTTTGACATAATTAATAAGTACTTTTAAAAAAATTATCGCGAAGTATGAAACGATACGAAATTGCGTGCTGTATACATAGGTAAAAGTTCCAAGTTTTAGATTTTTTATTGTTTGTGTACTAATAATTCATTTGTTCACTTAAATACAATGTAAGTTTACAGTATGTCATCACACCGAAGCACTTACACGCTAAATTATTAATTATACATAAAGAGAAAATATGTCAGAGAGAGAAATTACAATTATTTATCGTTCACAAGAAAAAAACTAAATAAAGATAAATAAAGAAAAACTAATAAAACAAATCATGATTCATTCAAATTATTTAGGAACTGTTTGGCAATACAACATAATTGGGCAAATTTGGTGGCTTACATGCCAAATTTGAGCTTTCTAGGACTTCAGGAACTACCCTAAGAGTTTCGATGATCATCAGAGAATGAGTGAGTGAGTCAGTGAAGAAATCGTTTTTTTAGATATCCATAAAAATGTAAAGTATATAAGAGTAGTAGTAGTAGTAAACTCTTTATTGTACAAAAATGAAAACAAAACAGGTAATAAAACGCTTATCATTAGTACAAAGGCGAACGTATCCCTTTAAGGGATCTCTTCCAGTTAACCTTTGAGCAATTGAAAGAAGAACAACAAGAGCTATGCAATTGTAACTTTTTATGTTCAATAAGTCCACTATTAACATCATATCCCGAGAATTTTGTTTATCTGTGATAATACAAGCCCAAGTCATAGGGGTTAAAAAACGACGAAGCGCTTCGAGAAAAGGTAGGTAGTGCCCTTGCGCTTCACTAGGCTTGTCAGATGAATACTTAAATACATAGAAAACACCTATGACTGGGGAACAAATACTCATGCTCATCACAAAAATAAATGCCCTTACCAAGATTTGAACACGGCACATCCTCCAAAATTCCGCGCCCCTCTATAGGGAGCGTGCATAAACTGTAGGAGGCAGCACAGGAGCTGTCAGATTTTTGGCGCCAGGCGTAAATGTGATGTTTATTGTTCCGATGTAGCCCACAAGATGGCAGAACCTACTATGCACAACAAAACACGTGATGTGTAAATGTACATGTTTATAGTTCCGATTCAGGCCACAAGATGGCAGACCCTCCAACGCGCACGGTCCCTATTGTTATATGTACATATTAACTTCTTGATTAAGTCTGTAATGCACGCAGGGGTAAAGACAGGCGGAGCTGTGCCAACTGGCAAGAGGCCGAATCCGGTAATCTGCTATGTGTGGGCCTACTTAGTGGGATCTCCATATATTTTGCATCAACTTACCGTATCTATAGATGCTTATAAGCATGTTGTATTGCTAGTAAAATATGCCTCATACATCGTATTACAATCATCCGTATTTTTTTCTATGTAACTATTTCCATTGGTAATCACTCGTAATTAATTTTGTTTGTAAGTGTTTCTACTTGAAATAAAAACAAATTAAAATATTTTCTAAAAATAATTTAATTTGCTCTACCTTAATTTGTTGTTTGTTTAATTTGTTGTAGTATTTGTTTGTTGTTTGTGTATTTGTTTTATTTGTTGTTTAATTTGTTCTAATAATTCTAATAGTATTGATTGGCAGCGCCATCTCTCTCGCTAGCTCGGTATCACCTGAGTTGATCCAGTTAGAAGGTATGAATCATACTGTTCTACCTTAGAGATGGCTAGGGGGCGCCGTAAGCCTTCAGTAAGAAATGCATATACCTACTTGGAAAAATTCGCCTAATGCTGCCGTGACC
Organism: Cydia pomonella; assembly: GCF_033807575.1. Taxonomy (NCBI): domain Eukaryota; kingdom Metazoa; phylum Arthropoda; class Insecta; order Lepidoptera; family Tortricidae; genus Cydia; species Cydia pomonella. Next base: position 21,244,810 of record NC_084712.1, on the reverse strand, counting down.
CCGGAGGCCGAGTGGCTCAGGCACCTGCCGCGATAGCAGAGGACGCTGGTTCGATTCCAGCCTGGGGCACTGGAGGCCTTGGTCACTTTTTCTTAGAATATGACATTTATTTCAGTTTATAATAGCTTTGCGATCCTAACAAAATAACGGTACATTTTCTATGAAATTCCATTTCCGGCGAAAACGGTTTCCACTAACTAAATCTTAACAAATCACTTTGATATTGATGTCGATCGCTTCAGCATTATATATTCTAGGTTTCGCTTTAAAAAAAATGTATTGCTAATTATGAAAAAAAAAGGAAAATCTACTCTCTCTCTCTCTCTGTTTACTTACAGAGGCCCAAACAAAATGCCTACTAAAATGCTACTAGGGTATAAACTTAGTTTTTCATTGTGTGAATAACATAAAAAAAACATGGAGAATGGATGGATTAGAAGTGGAAAAACATTTTCTCTTTTTATTTTTACTTTTTTTTTTGGTAACACTTATAACAAATTAAAAAAGTAATGATGTATAGACGCGAACATTCGAAAATCATTTGGATTAGCGCTCAGACGGCGGCTGTCCGTTCTCATTTGGCTGATCTCCTCGATCCGGCCATAACGCAAATAACCGGCAAATAATAAAACATTTCGGTATTCCAATCTACCCATCGCAGGGTATCACGACAAAAGTCGGGGAAATCTAAAAAAAAAAGCCATGAAAATATCACAAAAAACAAAGCTGGGCTTACGCAGCATTTGAGAAGGGTTACTAATGGACATTTTTGTTAAAACGGGGACCGCATTTAATGATTTCGTTTTGTTTGCCGCACCGGAGATAATAAATGTTCAGCCGACGTAAATGACATAATAATGGTGGAGATTAACATATAAATATGATGACAGGCAGATGGTTGGGTCTTTCGTTATATTAGCCATTTTATTATCAACGAGTTTCTGCCCATGTCTTCGCTCGTTAAACGGACCTCCCCTTTTTCTCTCCTTAGTATTCTCGAATTAAATTGTACGCACTAACGCAGAAGTTTTACGTCGAGGCAAAGCCTTGAAAATTCAATTCAAGCAAATCATTTCATGTCAATTGAGAGCGAGAAATGTCAAAACAAGACAACCGAAAATAGTTAACAATCCTTAAAGAAAGGCTTTTAAAACCTATCTTTAAATACAATGATACTTATAGGTATTTATGCCTTCGAAATAAGTAGAGAATAACAAGAAACAAAACGATAACTGGTTCGTTAATTAATATGAACATAGACACAGGTATTGGAAATGGACGCATAAAGAATAAGCAAAAAAAAACTGACAGACATTGTGATACCAGAGTTAATTAACTTTAGACTTTTGAATGCAACTCGATACTCTCTACCGGTTTAAGGGCAGCGCATCTGATTGAAAAGCCCACCTTCTCTACAGACATACAATACAGGCTTAAGCACTTTGAATATAGGAGAATGTGGGGTGGCTGCAAAGCGGGCGGGTCCACCACCACGCAACGCAAACGAACGAATAAATTACCTTACATCATATCCACTGACGCGACCTGAACACAACTTAGAGCGTACGTTCTTATTAAGCACGCAATGTATGCTTTGTGGTTTGGGGTGTAGTAGTAATAACGGTAAGGGTGTTTTAGTCGACTATACGTCGGTTTCGACTTTAGTCTGCTACGAACTCTCCGGGAGACCGCGCGTACGGCAGCAGAGCCGAGATTCGTAACAAAGTAAAGTTTCGTGATTTGGAAAAAGCTTTATTTTCAAATTTAATTCGCCGTTGTTGTTGCTTTTATTGGCTACTCTTGGAAGTTATACGAGAGATATAAAGGTTTGTTTATTTTATTAATTCATGGTCTAATATTATATTTTAGGTTAATTCGTAACCTTGATTGCACATTTAAAAATATGGTTATTTTAAGAATGTAGTAGAATCAATAATTGATTTTCAATTGTTTGGTTGAGTTAAATACTCGTATAATGCCCGTGTTACAACAACGCTATAGGCAACATTTAATTACGTTTTATAAAAATAAAAATAAATAGAGTTCCTTATTTTGTACAATAAATATAAGCACAATTTTACTGTATGTCCTGCTAAATCTTCCTCTGAGTTTAAACGTATGGTATTTTCGTAACTCAACGGAATATTACATACATTTTATTATTCCAAATTTGAATTTATTCCGCCCGGAATCAGTAGCTGAAGACCAAATTTTATCGAAGTCTGGTTTAAAAAAAAAAAGTAAACAAAATATAAATCTGCCCATGAAATAAAAATCTAAACTATTAACTATCAGAATTAGTACGTATTATTGAGACCATTTAATGAAAAATTAAGAACGGTAATCTCATTGCTATATAATGGAAAAAAGATTATAGAAAAATCGCGTGCCAGAAAAATAATAATAATTGGGAAATCAAAAAATGAGACCGGTATTTTATGCTTTTGTATAACACGAGTTCTTAATTAGTTTTTCTTCTGTAAATCGAAATCGTTTCTAACGAATCGAAATCTCATTAAGTTGAACAAGAACCTCATTAGTAAATAAGTCAGTAGGTAAATATGCTTTTCATTTCTCATGGTCTGAAAGTAGGTAGTTTTCGTTCTAAAAACTGTGCAAAAAGATACGTTTTTGCACTAGAGCATTTTACGTTCCTAGTACGTTTTTTTCATTTATATTGCGATAAGCATTTTTTTTAATCGTATGGCAATATTCGAGTCGCTTAAGGTATTAGAAAGTATAATAAATAGTTAAATAAATAAATAAATATTATAGGACATTATTACACAAATTGACTAAGTCCCACAGTAAGCTCAATAAGGCTTGTGTTGAGGGTACTTAGACAACGATATATATAATATATAAATATTTAGAAATACTTAAATACATAGAAAACACCCATGACTCAGGAACAAATATCCATGCTCATCACACGAATAAATGCCCTTACCAGGATTTGAACCCGGGACCATCAGCTTCGTAGGCAGGGTCACTACCCACTAGGCCAAACCGGTCGTCAATAAAGTTAAAGAACTATAATCCAATGTCTTGGCCCATATGGCTGCGTCTTCACTAGGAGCGAGCAAGTCTTCATGGTTACCAATAAACTTTCTCTTAGGGCAGTCGACTGGTATGTGGTAGATAGTCTGTTTCAGAGCTCCGCAGTCACACTCTGGCGAGTCTCGCCACCCGCACTTGAACATATAATCGGCAAAGCGTCCATACTCAGTTAAAAGTCGGTTGATCTGGCACCATTCCTTTCTGGGAGCCGAAAAACATCCTGGCTTTTTTGTAGGGTCGAAGTTCGATAAGCATTTAAAATTTGATATGAAATGGATTTGTTGCTCAATTTCCATTTCAATATTTAACTTCCCATTCCATAAATCACTAATTTTACCTAATTTGTCAATTGAACTTCTGTCTGTCTGTTATCTGTCAAGAAATACTATTAAAGTTTATACGTAGTCATGTTTTTTTAAATACACATGTATTATATGGCTGAGATACACGTCATACTCGTGAACGGGTGCTGTTTGTGGAGACCGGTCTGTTTAAGCTTACACGGGGTACAGGTTATGTTAACTTTACTTTTGAGCGGGATTAACGTGAGACACTTCATTCGGTTCTTGTCTGTTTTAATTTTTTGTCTTTTAATTATTTATATAAGAATTCAAGCCTTGGAGACCCTCTACATCTCTAAGGATAATTTAATATCTTTTTCAATATTTTATCTCTGACACTTAGAGACTTATACATCTGTAATAAAGTATTTATTATTCCATCGATTCCATATTTGTAATTTTTATTGTTTGTAAAAATGGACATGTAAAAGTGCCCCTGTGGCCTATTTGCTGAATAAATGTTTGATGTTTGATATACTTTCTTCGTATTGGAAATGAAAAGTAGTATTTAACTTGGGTGAAAGGCACCATTTCAGTCTCGGACTATTAGTGCTTTTACTGCGTTCGAGCGCCTAACTATCTCGACAGGAATGAGTGCCTTTCATCCCTTGGTTAACAATCTACTATTATGGCACCACAATAGAAAAGAGTTTTTTTTTTGCTATACTTAATTTTACTTACACTAATAATTTTACAATTAAATCTTGCTAAACTTTAACGTTTGATGGCAAGATGCGCCCAAGGTGGTCTTATTGCTGTAAGCTCCCTTCTAGCCTACCGGAGGGTAGCAGGATATAAGGAAAAAAAAATTGCTACGTTTACTTATAGCACTGCCTGTTCCGCGACTTCCGCGGCATAGTTTTCCCCGTATGTAGCGACAGTTTATCGTAGAGGCACAAGGAAAATATTTCGTGATTAATTATTCGACATTTGATAATATTTCGTGATTCGCTAGATTAATGAAAAACAAGACATAAACTTGTTTCTTCGCTTATTAGTTTCTAATTTCCCTTGAGACATGTGTTATTAAGGATCTAGTTTGATTTGCCTTACATACATATACACAGGACATACATGTTATGAAAGATTGATGTAAATCAGAATTATAAAATAATGAAAAGTTCTCCCAAATGAAATAGTATTTTTATTATTCATTAATTTTTCATCTCAGGCATTTTATAATATGAATATAAAAATGAAATACAAAAATCATACAAAGAAAATACATTTAAACATATTATAAAATACCTTCCTAGGGTGCCGCCAGCGGCGGGGCAGGGCCCAAGCTGCCGGTGGTGAGGGCTGCAGAGAGAGGAACCACCGGACTAGCCGCGCCGGGTCCAAGACTACCGCTTAACCGCTAATACTAATAGTATTTTATTATTGTAAAATGTTCCAATGGATTAAATGCACTTTGTTTTAAATATGCAAAATTGGAATTACTTTCAGTACCTATAAACTTAATAAATATAATTATATTAATTACATATTTAATTTTATTTTATTCTATTCTATTCTATATTTACATAATCAATTACAATAGCTATATTATCAAAAAACTAAGCCTAAATTAGCCTGAGGGATTGTTCCCAGGACACTGGCCGCGTTCCCTCTCTTTTTTTAAATTATATTTGTAATACCTTCATGAGCCTATGTTATTCAAGTTCGTTGGATTATTCGTGCTCACTTTGTATACAGTCAAATATGCAAAAAAAAAAACGTATTAGTTAGTATTGGTTTGTATTTCTGAATCAGGAAAAAGGTATATATGGTGGACTTAATGCGTGCATTCTCTACTAGACAAATATAGTATGATTGTGAGTAAGGTAGCCAGAGCTTTTGAGGACCTCGATGGTGTCGCTAGATATCCTGAGGTGTAAATCTTAGTTCAGTCAGCATCTAATAGGTGGTGACAGTCCAAAACATGCAAAATATATCGCAACATATTTGGGGAATGACAAACGTTTTGTAATGCAACATATAGATTAATAAGAAAAAAAAAACAAAACTAAAATGTTGGGGAAAGTTTGGGTGTTTTAGAATTTGCAATTCTTGTACCTGAAAATGATTTTAACGCAGCTATTTTTATCGTGAATTCAATGGACGTTAATGGAAGTCAAATCCTGAACTTTAGTTTTGCCGGCGAAATCAACAATGACGCATATTCTTAATATTGAACTTGGGTCTCATTTCACATTTATGTTTTAGATGGGATACAATTTTACAAAAAAAATTAAATGCTGCATATAGCGTTGTTGTAACACGGGCATTATATTTAACTCAACCAAACAAATGAAAACTATGACATATCAATGTCATTTCGTATATCGATCGTCTGCAAATGTACTCTATTTGCAGCAACTGCATCCTCGTACTTTACAATAACCAATATGTAACAAGGCCTGAGGCAAATTCAGACGCTCGTAAGAATTATTTTTGTAGCGAAATGTAGTCAATTAGAATACCAGTGTCTTTGAGAAATTAAATAAAGCTCAGGAACGCATCCTGGAAATTAACGAAGTTGAAAAACATAACACGGTGTCCGCTTACCACCAAGTGGGCTCTACGCTTTTATTCTTATTAAATAGTGCCTGCTTAGATATTAATGGTTTATTTCTACACAATATATCACAGAAGGTTATTACCTGAGACATTAATTTCGCTTCATAAATAACTTCTCACCTGCCTTATTACGATAAGGAGGTAATAACTTTATTTATGTAGACACATATTTGATCCAAAAATAGGTATTAGGTATAAATAAATAAATAAATATTATAGAACATTATTACACAAATTGACCAAGTCCCACAGTAAGCTCAATAAGGCTTGTGTTGCGGGTACTTAGACAACGATATATATAATATATAAATATTTATAAATACTTAAATACATAGAAAACACCCATGACTCAGGAACAATTATCCATGATCATCACACGAATACATGCCCTTACCAGGATTTGAACCCGGGACCATCAGCTTAGTAGGCTGGTTCACTGCCCACTAGGCCAATCCGGTCGTCAAAAAAGGTATATATAAATAACATTACCTATGAGCAGGTCAGGATGGGGTTCAAATTCTGGTAAGTGCATCCCAGATTGGATTCTCATGCTCTTTTTGCAATTAAAGATACAGTCCGCCTCGCCGTCCGCCTCATTATGTAGGATTATGTGGTGTCCTGCGGCGGCATCATGGTTCCATTTTTATCACTTGTCACTATGCCCGTCACTTTCGCACTTACATACTTATTAGAACGGGACAGGTATGGTGACAAATGATAAAGAGCCGACCATCTTAGCCCTACTGCAACACCTAAATAGGATGCCTCTTGGGTCCTATAAAGCCTGCTAACCCCGTCCACCGCTTGCAATCCGCCGCGTGGGTTGGCGTCCTGCGTAGCAGAGCTGCCATGTGGTGAATTGGACCGCGAATGTTAAATAACAATGAAAAACACGAGCTTAGCAGACGTTATTGAAATATATAAAGGAATTCGCTGTTTTTGTGATCAAAAATCATCAATAAGTATATTGATGATTTTTGATTGCTATTTTTTTTAAATAGCAAGTAACACAATTGAAAGAGCGCTGACACGAGGGCCTACCGCGGAAAACGAAAAGCGTAATTTCTTTATCTGCCTCTCTACCACTATACTCTGTATCTTTAGGTATTTAAAAAATGGTAAACAAAATCTACCCTCAAATGGCTTCATAAGCCAGTTGGTAGATGAAAACATTACATGATCAAATAATCTAGGTTTAAAGTGAGGTCTTTCAGTGACAGATCCAGGCGGTTTTGTATTTGGTTGGTTAACCTATAAATGTTATAACTACCCGAAATTTTACAAATTGTTTGTTTACTTTTATTTAAATACCTAAAGATACAGAGTATAGGTATTGTAGTCTATCACAAGAATTAAATCAAAATTAAATTATCACTTGCACACGTCCATTGAACGATGTTTTTTTAAAATGTCATTTAGCACACAGCCTATCTGTATTTAAGTCAATTAAAACAAGAGTTAAAATTGAGTACAAATTCAATTCAAAACCCATTCAAGTGCAGACAATGTAAATCAAAAGTAATTAAATTCCATTATGAAAAGGTCAAAACATTTCAATTAAAGGGGAATAAGGTCAAGGGCGTTTGTTTTAAACGGGCTTAAGCAAATACCTTAAATACTGTTTAACGTTATTAAAAAGGAAATTGTATGTAAAAAGCGGCAGGTGTACGGATTGAATGAGAGAAAGAAAGGTCCACATTTTAATCCGCAAGGCGCGGAAAGGAAAGGAAAAATTAAAAGTTGGACCAACTGTGGCTTACTTTGCGTACTAAAGCCCGATTCTGAATAAGAACTTGTCATGGGTTTTTAGTGTTTCGTAATAGTATGTATGTATATACTTTATTGTTCATAGAAATAAAAACACGAAAAACACATATACAGAGTAAATTAAATACAACAAAGGCGAACTTATCCCTGTATGGGATCTCTTCCAGTTAACCTTTGAGGAAATGAGTAAAACAGAAGTAGCGGTGAATGAATGACAAACACAAAGAAAAGTGTACAATCACTGAAATTAATGAAATGCACCTAATAACCCTTAATAGTCGCCTAGAAACCTTTATAGTTTCGCCATGTTCGTTTGTCCGTCCGTCCGCGGCTTTGTTCCGTGATCGTAAGTGCTAGAAGGCTGCAATTTGGCATGGATACATTAATTATGCATGGCGACAGAACGGTAAATTAAAAACTACACATTTTTTTAGGGTAGCTCCCATACAAAATGCAAAATGTTTTTTTATTTTATTTAATTTTTGCTTTTTTTTTATATATATTGAGCTTGGCCGGACATGCTCTTGGCCGATTTTTTATCTTATTTTGATACTACCTCAAAGATCGCCCACGCTGATAGGTGATGCGAAATGAAGTTTCCGGAAGGCTTCCGCGGTTGATTTTTGACAAGCTTTGATCCGTTACTCCTACATTTGTACTACAGATAGAATTATAAGACAAACGGCTATCGGTTCTTCAATCTTATTTCCATTCTTGTCTGTCGGATTTTGAAAGAAATGAACGCTAATTTTTTATGATTTTTTTAAACATTGTCTAGAAAAACACTTTTTTCATAACTCTTTTGTTGTAAAGGATCTCACATATACGAAATCTATATATTTGGGCTCGTCTTCCACGTCTCTAAAATCTGGTCAGACATTTTAATTTTAAACTAATTAACACAAAAGTTATGGACAGAATACCAGTTTTTGGAAAAAAGTTTATTGGGCTAGAATTACTCAACTTTGATGCCAAATATCTCGAAACTTTGATGTGAATATGAGATACAATATTGCTTAAAGACGTTGCTGTTAATATGATAAGCTACAAAAACCATTAGAAAACTAAGGGTTTCAAATCGAAGGTCATTGGCGTTTAGAGTCGTGCGTGAGAAGCAACCTAATAACCATGACAATCGTTAAGAAGTCAAAACCAGTTAAAAACCATTACAAATTGTTAAATTATAATCGACATCCTACTTTTTAGTTTCGTGAGCTAGGTTTGTCTTGAGAAGAATCTGTTATGAGTTGTACTTGTGGAATTCCTCTCTATTCTTGTGTGCTTCCAGAAAAAAAACTGCTACCTATAATTCTTTTTGTCTCATGTTTTTGTCTAACCTGACTAAGTTTTTGTGACAAAGAACTTTTAATGAGTTTTTGTTTTGGAAGGGGACAAAATTGTTGTTTAACTCCTCGTGTTAATATTGATATTTGATATCCGAGCAAGCGAAAGATTCCAAAATTCTTGAACGTGTGTATCAAGAACTTGGGTTACATGGAGGTCTGGTACTAGTTAGTTGTTAAAAATTATAATACAATAGTAGATTGTTAACCAAGGGATGAAAGGCACTCATTTCTGCCAGGGTAGCTTGGCGCTCGGACGTAATGAGAGCGTCAAAAGTCCGAGGCTGAAATGATGCCTTTCACCCGAGTTAAACACTCTACTTTTAATTTCGAATACGAGGCAAGTAAAATATTTACATGTGTTTTTCTAAACATGACTAAGTATAATATTAAATAAATAAATAAATATTATAGGATATAATTACACAAATTGACTAAGTCCCACAGTAAGCGCAATAAGGCTTGTGTTGTAGGTACCTAGACAACGATATATATAATATATATTATAAATACTTAATATCAGAATGGAAATTGTGTAACAAATCCTTTTAAAACCAAATTTCTATTGCATATCGAAAAAAATATCATACTTGGAAAGTAAAATGCTCTAGTGCAGAAACAAATCTCTTTCTGCACACTTTTTAAAGCTACAGTGAGCCTCTTTCAGGGGAAAATAATGTAGTGCTCTAAATTAAGAGTGTTTATATACAAAACTACTTAAAATTTCATGTTATTTCAGAATGTTTCAAAATGAGAGCTTCGTATCTTCGATTGTATTGTGCCTTATGTAATTGTGGGTTCCTTTGAGTGGTTATTATAATAGAAACCCACGAGCAAGATTGCAATTATTTATTGGATAACTAATCACAAAGAACGATCTCGGTACAATAATAACAATATCACTCGCGTCGGTTCGGTACGTATATCGCACTCGCGAGAGCGGCGAGCGTAGGGACGAGAAGCGTGACCGCTCGCTAGAAGTGTCTGGCTCGCACTAGATGATGGTGGAACCTTGGAGAGACATACCAAAGTCTTCGATGTGACGGAGTGGGTAGCGGTCTGGTAGAGTGCGGGCATTGAGTGCTCTGTAGTCGCCACAAGGGCGCCACCCTCCCGACTTCTTGGCTACCATATGTAGTGGAGAGGCCCAAGGACTGTCACTGGGTCTTATAATACCTTGCTGGAGTAACTCGTCGAACTTCTTTTTAGCGACTTCTAACTTTTCAGGCGGAAGACGTCTAGCTCTACAGGCGGATGGTGGACCTGGAGTGGTTTTGATGTGGTGCTGGATATTATGTTTAAAGTTGTTGATGTTACAGGTCGGGGTCACCAATGTGGGTTCCTTTGAGTGGTTATTATAATAGAAACCCACGAGCAAGATTGCAATTATTTATTGGATAACTAATCACAAAGAACGATCTCGGTACAATAATAACAATATCACTCGCGTCGGTTCGGTACGTATATCGCACTCGCGAGAGCGGCGAGCGTAGGGACGAGAAGCGTGACCGCTCGCTAGAAGTGTCTGGCTCGCACTAGATGATGGTGGAACCTTGGAGAGACATACCAAAGTCTTCGATGTGACGGAGTGGGTAGCGGTCTGGTAGAGTGCGGGCATTGAGTGCTCTGTAGTCGCCACATAATAAACTAAACCTATTTCTAAGAAACTCTTCAAATATTATAATTATCAGCTATTATTAGATATTATTTAATGAGTAACGTGACAATTACACCAACTTGCCACCAACAACACGGTAATTGTTGTTTCCAAATTACCACGTTACCTCCTCGTGAATAAGAAATCATTTTCAACGTGTCGTAATTCATAACGGCCTTGTTTCATCACCATAGCTCGCGGTTTTGGGTGTCGAAATGATTTCATGTATTCGTGTGTTTATTATTACTTTGTTTACTGTATTCTGTTCCTTCTTGAGCTTACTCTGGGGCATAGTCGATTTGTGTGAGAATGTACTATAATATTTATTAATTTATTTATTATAAAGTAATTTATTTATTATAAAACTTTTTACAAAAAAAGTAAACCGACTTATAAAAGGACATAATAAAATATTATTCTTTTTTAAGTATATGCGTTACCAATTATATATGAAGTCGGTTCCAAGCCAAATTTAGGAGTATCCCATGATTTTGGTGCGATTCGATAAGGATGTGGCTATATAAGCATATGCAATACGTTGGATTGCCTTACTCGACAGCAATGAACATAATTTCTGTAGGTAGATACCTAAGAACACACAATTATCAAAATACCCTATACTAAGACACCATAAGACACCATCACCATAATCCGAAATTGTTTATTTTAGGCATGGTCGGATACAATCAGTTGAAAGTCAGAAGGGAGCTAGCACTCGTTACATATATCTTTAAACTGCTTAGGGGAAAGATATACAATGCCGATATATTGGGGTCGGTGGGTATTTGTGTTCCGCGCTCTTGTGTGGCGCGCCGTCAGCCCGGGCTGCTGGCCGTGCCGCGCGGGGGTACCAAGTTGCTGCGCGCGGCGCCGATGACGCGCGCCGTGCGTACCCTGAACATCATAGCCACGCATATAGATCTATTTTCATGTACGACGAGTAGTAGCTGTATTAACTCTTTGTTATATTGAATAGGTAGTATGTAGGTTAAAAATTTAGTTGTTAGATATAGGTACTTGTTTTTTGTCTGTTTGTATATTTAATTTGTTGCTACATTATCGCATTGGGTTCAGCCTGTAATGATAATTGTATGTGTGGAAAAAACATACACCATAAGAGGGAAATTCCACATATCGCCCGTGGTCTTCATAATCAGTAAGTAGCCTTACGACGAGTTTGATACTGACATATTCGCTAGCGTAACTTACTTTCTATGCATCTCACTCGTACTGGCATCCTATCAGTGCGAGCAAGATGTGTAAGTTACGAACACGTCAGCTAATATATAAAGTCAAACTCGTGGTAAGGCTACAGTTGCACTACATCAAGTTGATAGTTATCGGGAGGAAATGCTTGAGTTGCTTAAGAATACAGTCGAATTGCCATACATGTGCTTCTAAAAATTGTGGAGTTCCCTCAATTCCTCGTGGATTGCATTATCAGATCAGAACCAAAAATATTATGGGACCACCTTGGAGATAACTCTTTTCAAACAAAAAAAGAATTACTTAAATCGGATCACGGGTGTCAGAGTAATCGGTGGACATACTGCATAAAAAAAAAATCATCATCATTATCATAAAAAAATCATCATCATCAGATCCACTTCATAAAATTGATGGTTTCTGATTCAATGCTCGATTAGCTTAAGAAGACATCCAAATCACCATACACGTGCCTTTAAAAAATGAGGAGTTCCCTCAACTCCTCAGGGATCCCATCATCAGATCAAAACCAAATTAACTGGGACCAACTTGGAACTTGAAACAAAAAAAGAATCGCTCAAATCGGACCGTCGGAGTAATCGGTGAACGTACAAAAATATCCACAACCGAATACAGAACCTTGAAGTTGGTTAAAAATGGGTAGTAAGCTCCAAATGTGCTTGGGAATGTCAAAATAGTTTCTGTTTTTACAGATTTTACCAACTTTTGGACAGTGGAAAACATTTTCGTGCCCAAAACTCCTGGGATTGCGCTAACTCGGATTACACGCATTTAGGACCAAATGAATATATTGGCTGGAAGGCCTGCTGGAAATTAATTCCTTGAAAAAATCTAATTTGATTGGCCTCTTTGGTTAAAACGCGCAAACTGTCTATTTGTCACTAGACTTCAATCGACCGGGATATAAACCGTGATTACCTTTTATAACAAAACAATATGAACACTATAAAAGGTAATCCCGGTCGATTTAAGTCTAGTGAAACTAACCGTGAATCTTTCAAAACTGTTATTGTCTATTTGTATCGCAATAAATGAAATAGCACTGACGAATGTTACTGGGCGTGGGCAAGGGAATAATAAGAAAACTATTAAAATAAAATAAAAATGTGGATTATTTGTGAAATATTACTCGTTAGCGGTTTAGGTATAATTTTTTTGAAATTATTTTAATTACAGACCCATAATTAAAAAAAATTAAGGCAGAACCGTTTAATGGAACCTTTGCAATTATTTTCTAACGAACAGATTTTGTTCAATAATGTATCGAGTAAGATCGTAATCTTTAACATATAATAAATGTAAAAAAAAATTTGTTTATATATAACAAATAGATTTTCTTAAAAAAACTGCTTAAGTAACGACAATTTGAAGGACATTGGGTGTTGACAGCCCCTTAAGTGCGCCGTAAAAACTTTGTTCACCAAGTATTATGTGTGGGTTACAGGTGTTTTTATTAGAAACAAGAGTTTGTAATAGTTTATTTTAATATTTATGTCAACAGTAAGTACCTATCAATACAAAAATCCTATCCTTTACCCCTAGTGTAAATAAATTCGATTTCGAAACGACGTACGCGTTTGCGTTTAGTCTCATTTTGTATTGGATTTAGAAAGAGCGCGCCAAGCGGGACGTTTTGGAAACTCAAAATCCTATACAAAATGAGACTTAACGCAAACGCATTCGTCACGTTATGATGTCGATAAAATTTACACTAGGGGTACTTGTCTGTGCGGTTTTGTAAATAATGTATAAGTAGGCAAATATTTACGTAGGTATTTTCTTCGATCTTCTGTCTATGTAGCATTGTATATGAAATTCTAAACTCTTGATAATGTATCATTGAATCCCAATAGGTTACGTTGATAAAATATTTTACCATCACGATACATCAGAATACTTATATCAATAATATGCTCTTAATGGATTCTGTTTCGTGAAAGCCTAATAAATGTGGGCGGATATTACTTGATTTCATACGAGTATATTCTCAAAGCGAAACCTGACAATATCTCATTTTTTATTCCACGCCCATTAAAAACAAGCTTATGGCACACCTGATGGTAAGCGACCATCGAATATATCTTAATTTCTGTACCTTTAATTATGTATTATTATAAGAATACGTATAATCAATTCGATGATTCTACGACCGGTCTGGCCCAGTGGGTGCGTGCTGGGCCCATAACCTATTGGGTTTGGAGTGGAATTCTACCAGGATTGAATAGAGTAAAACATTATTTTGTCGCAGACAGCAAAAACGATACGTGTATTCATTTGTTTGTAAACTGACAAAATAAAGAACCACAGACAAAACAAAATAGCGTCCAGCTAAGGAACATTGGGTTTAAAACCTGTTTGGTTTATATGTTCTAACAAGTGACCCCTGCCTATGAAGCCGATGGTCCTGGGTTCGAATTCTTGTAAGGGCATTTGTATGATGAATACAGATATTTGTTCCTGAGTCATGGGTGTTTTCTATGCATATAAGTATGTATTTATATATACGTATTTATATCGTCGCCTAGTACCCATAGTACAAGGTTTGCTTAGTTTCGGCTAGGTCGATCTATGTAAGATTGTTCCGAAATATTTATTTATTTATTTTATAGATATATAAAGATACGAAAAGTGAAAATTATACACAAGATAAATGAGATCAATTACCCGATAGCTACATGAACTAGATGGTGAGATGAGGCCATTTCGTGGCACTTTATACTTTCTGTTTTTGTTATATTATGTAATTTATTTGTGTTTGAGAATCTATTCTACATAGCTGACGCGATTCTGTCGCTAAAATAGTGTTTAGTAAGTAAGTGACGGTTGGCCCTTACGAGTCTTAGTACCGCATTGGTATTGGCGTGCCGCTAATAATGGCGTAAGCGCCGACCGCCATAAAGTCCCTTTTGATTTGGATTGTCATATATGTATGTTAGTCAATAAGGTACATGTTTCAGTTCTAAGTATTATATTTATATTTATATTTATTTATTCCTTAAATTAACACTTACAGTCAAGCTACACATGTTAAAAGGAGTGACATTATATACGCATTGATACTAACAATTTACTTACTGCTAACTATACATTGATTGAGCTGGTCGTCGTTATTGACTCTAGGTATCGGCTACTAACTGCCAAAAAACTAGCTTCAGTGCATTGGAATATATCTAGTTTGCTGTCGCTGTCCAATATATCATTCAAGAGAGACAATGCGCGGTGCAGCGGTGAGTGAGATAATGCCCGGGTCCGCGCCGCCGGGACTGCGAACAGTGCGCGGCGACGAGGGCGCAGTTGAATACTGCTGTGGACAGGTACTCGAAGCGGAACCAATGCTAGCAACTGAGGGTTATGTATTTGGCCACGAATCAGGAGATAAAAATATTTTACTAGTGCCACATTTCTTCTGGTCTCAAGAGTGGTGTAGTTAACCATTCCGAGAATATACAGACTAGGGTACATGTGAGGATAGTAACCATAAAGTTTATTGTATAGATGACGGATGAATGATTTTTGGACCCTCTCCAACATAAGTGTGTACTGTTGTTCATGGGGACTCCAAATTATCGCATTCGTCTCAAGTCGGCTTCGTACATACGCGTTGTACAGCATTCTGAGTGCACTCTGACTCTGAGCATTGAAAGATTTTGACTGGCGGATTACAAACCCTAAGCATTTTCTTGCAGCCTTACATGCGCTGACAATGTGGTCATTGAATGTGAGCTGTTGATCGAATATTGTGCCAAGATCACGAACAGATGTAACTTGCTGCAGATTATTATTTTCAATTACGTAATTAAATTGATGAGGATGGCGAGCACGGGTGTATGACATAACCGAACATTTTTTTACGTTTAGAGACAATTTGTTTTCGACACTCCAAGCACAGACGCTGTCAATGTCTTCTTGCAACTTTACACAATCCTTCTGGTCACCAACCTGTTTGACTAATTTTAGGTCGTCAGCAAACATTAAGCAAGTGGAGCTCCTTATATGTAGAATTGTACTGATTTATTTTTTACATATACATGTACAATATGGGCCTTGTTGCCTGACTCAAATTTTAAAATAAAAAATAAATTAATAAATCCTGTTGCAAATAGAAACAGGTATCGACCTGTCTGAGTGCAGTTTTACAATACCTATAATAGTTTCCGTTCACACGGCTGATCAATTTCAGTACCTACATTGTGCAAGATTGCCGATTCAGTTAAAATAATTTGATATTTTTCATTTTGTTTTTTACGATCTTTACGGCTACCACGAGCTTGTCACTGACCTGACACTAACATATTCGCTAACGTCTGCGTAACTTACTTTCTATACAGTAGTCTGGAGTTGCAGGCGTACATAGGCTACGGAGACTGCTCACCATCAGGCGGGCCGTATGCTTGTTTGCACCGACGTAGTATAAAGAATACATCTCGCTCGCACTAATATGCCTGCCGCCTGTTGTTACCTGGTTCTATTTTCCTTTAAAATTCATTTGTAGTTTTACATGTATGTAAAATGTATAATTGTTGGTGATATGAAGAATATTTACTTACTTACTTAATATGCCAGAACGAGTTAGTTACACGCTAGCGAATATCAGTGTCATTCAGTGACATTCTCGTGGTAATTCTACGTGATCGTGACGAAATGTAATCAGAAATGGACTCTTAAGGCATTTCACTTGCACTTACTGATACGCGTGTGATGCCATCGCTCGAAAAGATGCCGCCATACTTTTGGCCTATGCTCTAGTAGATGGCGCCACCTTTTGATATAAACAAATTAGTGAAAGAATAAGGATCAAAGTCAAACGGCATTCTAAAAGTTTTAATCATGTGTCGAAAGATGGCAGTAAATTTACTGTGGTTTTAAAGTTTACTTGGACAATCCACCTCTATTTCAAATAATCTTTGCTAATGACAATACTGAAGATCGTATCAAAATAAGATGACCATATGAAATTATTGAAACATAATCGGCCTCAGTGAATTTTAACTAGTACCAATAAATCAAAATATTTTAACTAAATAAAAATTCAGCCTATATATGTCCCACTGCTGTGCATAGGCATCCTCTCATGGCCGAGAGGGCTTGGGCTATCCCCACGCCAGCCTAATGCTGGTTGGGGACTTCCCAACCTTCGAATTTCTTCGCAGATGTATGCAGGTTTCCTCACGAGGTTTTCCTTCAGCGAAAAGCTAGTGGTAAATATCAAAAGACATTTCGTACATAAGTTCCGAAAAACCCACCTACACCTATTCACCTATACGCAAGAGAAATCAGAAAAGAGGTGTTGGAACAACATAACTCGAAAGCTACATAAATCCTGTGTCCGATAGAAAAACTAGCCTCTAGTAAAAACACTAGGTTACCTGGTATCGACCTGTCTGGCTGGGTGCAGCGAGCGAAAAGTGTAGATATCGCAATTTGTAACGCTATCGGTTTCCGTCCGCACGGCTTGACATTAAGTGGTATATTTAGATAGGGATTTCATGTTATCAATTTGTAATGCATATGTATATTTCTATTATAAATTGATAACAAGAAAATACTATCTGAACAGACCTTCAGCATATTGTGCATATATGGAGACAGGAGGTGGCCATGGGAACTAAAACACCGCAAACTAAGTGTGTTTGGAGTTGTTAGAATTATCTCGATGACTATAAGTTATCCGTGGAAAGAAAAGTACAGTCAGCCATAAAAACTAGTACTAAAAAGGAAATTTTTGCCAAAAACTTATTATGTTTGTCTCAATTCTTAAGCTAACCAAATTTTTCTGTTTGTTGCAGGTGGAAATTGAGAAAAGGAACCATGCCACGTCTTGCACCATTCACTTGTTGCCTGATTATTATATTCACCACGTTTATAGGTAATTATTGCTTCATTCTAAAGTAAGGACGCGAAGCACGAAGAATGTTGTACATTGTTCCGCCTGATCCGTCTCTATCGCACACGCCTAATTAGACAGAAATAGAATTGTTCGCTTGCGATAAAGAACAGGCGGGGTAATGTAAGAAAATCTCAGTGTGCTTAGCGTCCGTACCTACTTTCTTCTTGATCATTGGTTCGGGTCAAAAAGCAAAATTGCTTTTTAAATTTTGTTATATTTTGGGAATTTTATGAGTAGAAAACTTCAAATGGTATGTTAACGGCACCAATCATGGGACGTTTAAGAGAAAATTTGGAGTATTGTTGATATTTCACCGATACCTATAAAATTTCTACCGCTTTACGCTTTAATTCAATTCAATTCAATTCAATTCAAATATACTTTATTCATGTAGGCCTAGCAACAAGCACTTATGAATAGTAAGACAGTATTACATATAATTATCTTAATCTAATTATCAGAGCAATTTATTGATGTTGTAAATATTATTCCATATATAATACTAATGAATATAATTCATAGATCAAATTTAATACTAAAACTTTCACAAAATACAGTCATACAAAAAAGTTAAAAGTTGAATGTCCAATTCGTCCTTTATGTTTTCTATGTATTTAATGAAAGCTTCTGCAATAGGTTTCAATATTATTAACCAATTAAAACTGTGGATTTTTGCTCCAGTCATGGGATGTATGGCGCCATTCATTTTCATACTAATAAATGTGAATGAAAAATTAAACTGAAGCAGCTCTTTGGCTCTTGTTTATGATACAATGTTGCCAGCGATTAAAAACTGATGGTAAATACTTGTTTTACAGGATTTGTCTATACCATCCCATTACTGGTGCCTGTTCCATTATAGGGGTGCTTACTAAATTCAGATTTTGGTTTAAGCAGGAGAATAAAAGTTGCCAACAATTTGGCGATTTTGTACTGTACTATTTTAATACTTCTATTTCTTCACCTGTTTTATAATGAGTATCGGGTTGGAGGTTTGTTATGATATAGAAGGCAAACGAGCAGACAAATTGTCTGATGGTTAGCAATTACCGCAGCCCATGGACACCTGCAACACCAGAGGAGTTGTAAGTGTAGGTACATATAAAGGTACCTGTATATATTTTTAATTTTATTCTGAAACCAAACAGTCATATAAACACATTAAATATGCAATAAAAAACATGTACTGCAACAAAAGAAAAATACCTGGAGGTTCATAGTTATAAATAATGTCTACTGAAATAAGTACTTATAGGTACGAGTATATCTAAAATGTATAGATCTTATGTATCACATAGAAAATGAACTGCATACAAAATAAATATATAAGTACCTGGGAACATTAAATATTTATTACCACTTTAAACAATCACTTTTAAAGCAACGTAGGCTTCGTAAGGTACTCGGGTACTAAACAAACTTACGAACTTTATTTTTTTAGACTAGCCAATGAATTTTGATACCAAACTACATCGAATAGATGTTTATTATAGTAACTCGGAACTCGTCTGAAAAAAGGAATGTCTGGAATAGTTCTTGACAGGAAAACTGATATGAAACAGCAATCGAAGGGAGGCTCTATAATGTAGAATTTCATCAGCGTATTGTAGGATTTACGAACGCTCGAACGCGTATCATAATAGGCGTTCGTGCATTCGTGTATATTTTTAATAGAATTATGGCTTTATTTATGTTTTTGTTCACAGATGAGGGTAATGGAAAATGGAAAAGTAAAAACAGAGAAAATCTACAAAAAGACATCGCCAAGTTCCAGGAAATGGCGGGTAATAATATTAACATTTATAGGGTTGTAGGGACTCTTTTGATGGCTTGATTATGTCAGAACATATCAATGAATATAAATAGCTGATAGAATTCGATAAAAACATTTTTTTACGTGATTAACCCAATACTTTTTTCGTCTCCGGAGATTTCTAAGATTCTCTTCTTTTTATTTCTGATGAAACATTTATTTTTTATTTACACGTACATTTGCTTACAGAAAAGATTGAAGATGAAATAGAAGACATTTACGATGAATATTCTGACAACTGGGTCAAAAACGAAGAATACTCTAATGAAGAAGAAACTTTAGAAATGTCTGATATAGACAATGCACATAATACTTACAATGATAAAAATAATATCAATATTCTCAATTTGATAAGCAATTATACGAAAGATCTAACCGAAGGTAAAGACAGACCTGTGCCTGAAAGTACTTCCAAGGCAAATGGGACGCCTACAATTGATACAATAAAAATAAGTACGACTGAAAAAGCTAATTTAGTTCGTTCAAAATGGCCAAAATTTGAAGATATTTTGCTAGACATGGGCAAAAAATACGATTGGAAAAATGACAGATGGATTAAAGTAAAAAAGAAAGCCGACCAATCTAGCGAAGAAAAGCATATAGCATTCCATGAGAGACATTTTAGCTACAAAACTGTGAAATTAAATAGAAGTAAAAGTAGACGTAATGTCGTGATAGCGGTCACAGCGGTAAGATAGGATGTGCCAAGTCGCCTGTGTCTCTAAATTGGTAGAAAAATCTAAAATCTATTTTTATTAGTCGCTGCGGGACCAAAGCGTCATCTAGTCGATAATTTAATATTGAATCGTAGCATTTCAAGTTCTAGAATGAAGGAAAGGCTATGTGATCCCATTTAGCAGTTTTGTATCGATGAGAATTTAGGTTTTCTGTAATGTTCTTCTTGTTAACGTAGTCATGTGTCATTTCGAATGAACCAGACCCCATTGTATTTAAAGCCTATAACATTTCACATTGCTTCAAAGTCTCAGTAAAAAACCTAAATATGTTAAGTATATCTTTCATCTCTAATATATGTACATAAATAATTACATGTAATTCTCCATGTGGATAAATGGACAGGGAAGGTGTGAAGAGATTCTTCAAAAATATTACACAATAAATCATTATTTACACCTGTCATGTATTATTAAAACAAATATCCCAAATTACAATGAAACAACAAAATGAATCCCAAACCACGGCAAGCAGAGTAATTTTCAAAGGTAAATTCAGAAAAGGGTCTTCTTTCGTAAATATTAAGATTCAATCTTCTACTCGCTGTCAAGCAATGGAAACAGGGTGTAAGGTGAAATAATTGACTTATTTATCATACTCATCCCTGACCTCTTTTTCGACTCCCGTCTTATCCCATTCCTTTTATTTATTACAGACATGTGTTATCCCTCGCCTCTGGGAGCGGCAGATGGGAGTCTCCCTAATTATGTTGTGCTTTGTGAACGTATTTGTAATAAGGATAAGTGAATGTCAAAGCTTGTTTTGTATCTTGGAGCAGGTGGTGAACAAACATTTTATTCATAAAGAAGGTTCATTTTAATAAATGCTCCTGTAGAATTTACTTTGATAAATAAAGCGTTCATTGAATTAATCTCTTTGTGTATGGCAAATAGAAGAGGCGGAAATTTTTAACAATAAGAGGACAAAGATAAAAAGGTCATGATTAAATACAGACTTGCATAAACGATGAATAAACGTAAAGGTAATGGTGCCTACGTACAACTGTAGTGTTGAGATAAGTACTACCCCTGTAATGGACAAAAAATAAACCTTGCAATCGTTAATTTAATATGTATCAGAATTAAATACAGCAAACTGAACTGACCACGTGTTTAAAGACATTACCACGTTACATACGAATCTTACCTACTCATTTATATATTTTATTTATATAAAAACAATGATGGATGTTTTGCTAGGTTGATTGTAACGCAAATTAATTTGTATTTAGTAGTCCTATATTTTCGACGACTAGTCTGGCTTTGTCGTTAGTGACCCTGCCTATGAAGCCGATGGTCCTGGTTTTGAATCCCGGCAAGGACATCTATTTGTGTGATAATTCCACAAATATTTGTTCCTGTATGGGTGTTTTCCATATATTTAATTATTTGTATATTTTATACATCGTTGTCTGAATACCTACTCCAGAAGCCTTCTTGAGCTTACTGTGGGACTTAGTTTTATTGATTTATTTTAATGAAGTAATGAAGAATGAAGTATTATCCAATGCACACTGCATTGGATAATACTAAATGGTAGGAAAAAGGGGAAGTGTCTATGCCCAGTAGTATAGTGAGATGCTCATATAGGCTAGAAAAGTTACTGATATACAAGGTGTACTGTGATGACCTGTGCGACTTTGATGACCTGCCCCATATATGTATATTTTATAGCGTAAAACTTTCGTTCTACTTTTTCCTAATCGAAATTGATACTCGATACCGAATAGGATCTTAAACGGGATCCCCACTATGTTACACCTTGTGTCGTTTGCTCCCTTTCAGTGTTTTAAGCGTTAGTGATACTTTTATATTATCTAGCTAAACCAGAGAGCTTTAGGGAGAGGAAGATCAGCAGCAGCTGGAAGCTACCAGAAGCTGAGATGAGGCCATTTCGTGGCACTTTATACTTTCTATGTTTTTGTTATATTATATAATTTGTCTTGTTTGTGTTTACGAATAAAATAATTCTAGTATATTCTATTCTTTAAATCTAGTCATTTCTGTGGGTAGGAGGTACGATTAATTTAACGCCGACATATGCGGGTGATAAGTGATAACGCAACTATATTTTGTGGGTAGACAAATAACATCTCTAATATTTAATTCCAATAAAATTCTTTTACTATACTTTTAAACTGTGTAATAAATGATTTAACTTTTTATTTTCGGAAATACGAAAATTGTGCATTTCTCATATTTATTTTTAACTGCTTATTATGTTTATCAGCAAACAAGAATTGCCTCATGCGATATTAGCCAAACTTTTTTCCAAACATAATTTCTCTGTCTTGACTTGACATAATTTCGTTTATATGACGAACATTCCAAAAAAGCTTAACTGCAGGTACTTGTAACCTGCAGGCATGAGTTTTTTTAGTTTTCACTGAAGTACGAGTAGTTATTTCTACGAACTAATGGAACAACGATACCAAATTGCGCAAATTTATGCAAAAAAGCTCAGCTTTCACGAAAATGCTTCGAGATTGGTACTTAACATAATGACAGAGCCGTGCCACAATTCCGCAAAATGTGCACGCGAAAGACAAATTTATTACAAAACCGGTACACCGTCGCTAGATCGAGAATTTTATAAGATATATTGTTATGACAAAAACGCGGAGTATTGTAGTACTTTTGCAAACAGCCTTCAGGAGAGCTCTGGAAACAAATATTTTGATTTGTGATTTTAAGTTGCCACACTACTATAATATATAATATAAACTGAAATAGATGTGATATATTAAGAGGCCGTTATCGATTTTTGTAGTAAAAATGTCAAATTGATAGATTTAGTCGATGAAATTGTACAAGTACTGGTTTTTATTAGCACGTCTTGTTATCTTTCATTTAAATATTAATTTTGAAAACAGACTTAAGTACTTAATTAGTAATGATATTTTTTCTGATGGTAAACGTTCGACCGTAAACACAAAAGCTCCTATTTGTTCATTTCGTACAGTTATTACTACGACCGTAAACACAAAAGCTCCTATTTGTTAATTCGTAATAATTAAATTATAATTTTGTATTACACATATCCTGTACTTCAACTTTAATAAACTGCATTTTTGTTATTATAAATTTGAAGTAGTGTAAATGAAAGTTCGACGAAATCAATTTTCTCCAGAAATTACTTCAAAAAAAGTGACAATTTCTCTGAAAATTTTGATACTTTCAACATTTACTGAAACTGTTTTTGTACATAATTTTGTATAATTTACCACCATAATTTTTTGATGAATTTTTAAAAACTATCCCTTCTCGTCACATATTATACCGGGGACACATGCTTGGGACCTCATTATAATAAGGCAACGCGAGAAGACGTGCTAACGGAAACCAATACTTGTTATTTAGACATTACGTAACAAAAGGTATACAATTTCAACGATTAAATCTATCAATTACCGGGCTCTTAAAGAAAAAGTGACAAAGCTCTCCAGCTATCTGCGATAGCTAAAAACACCGGTTCATCTCCGGCCTGCACTATAAATTTGAAGGCTTCGTCACTTTTTCTTAAATACATATCATCTATTTCAGTCTAGTCTTCAGGAGGTCAATAATTTAACAATTAGTTATGGTATTGAACTGCCTTTACGGTCGTATCAAAATTAAATCAAACCCGTAACATGTTATTAAATCTGAATCGGGCTCCGTGTTACGACAAAATAGATAAGTACCTACGTAAGTAGTCAGATAACTATAAGTATTATAAGATTTATAAGTTTCTACTTTTGCATACGGTTTTCGTTGTAAGTATAAGCTTTGTAAGAGGAAGTATTCTTACAAAACACTATCAGACACAAAAGTACATTTTATCAGATAATAAAGTTAAAGATTGCCGACAGCTCAAAGATTCTCTTCAAACGGCTCAGCGAGAACAAAAACATATTAAGTATTTTTATCGACTTATTGTACCTATCGACAAGTCAAAAAATAGGTACTATAAAATACAAATGACAGTAATTGTGCTGCATAATGCATGAATCCGAACTGTGGCGCCGTTTAGGGTTGTCAAATATTAAAATCAAATAGGGCACGGGGTTGTCTAGAGTCTACTTGATATGGGCTGATCTGTCAGCAAACATGCATAGCTCATCAGCAAACAGATCTGTTTTCAATCGAGGCCCTAAGTCAACAGTAAAATCCTTATTGTTTGAAAGACATTTGTAAGACATGCTATTCTGGGTGTTTGTGGAAAGAAAATGTAGAATAAAATTAAATGTTAAATGTGTAGAATAAAATTGTTAAAGAGCACTGAGGTAGTTAGTAAAATCTGCGAATGAATTCCCAGTATTATATGAGCATTCATTATGCACATTAGGTAAGTTAGATACTTATAGAAAGTGTGCAGTATAATTTCTAATACCCCTTGACTTGGAAATTTACCTCACACGCACTTAAAAATAGCAAATGAAAATGACATCTCTGTAAGTGTTCACAATATAAAGCACGTTAAAAATATATTTTTTATTTACCCCAACGCATCTTATACCAACGTCATTTGGTCAGATAAATAAAGCTACATAAATACACGTAGTACATTAATGTTGTCGAAGATCAAACCCTAATAGAGCATGGAGTCGTTTAGAGCCTACTTGATACGGGCTGAACTCTCAGCAAACTTGCGTAGTTCCTCAGCAAACAGCTGTAGTTACGACTGAGGTCCTAAGTCAACAGTAATATCCTTATCGTTTTCGAGAGACACTTGTAAGACATGCTATTCAGAGTTCTTGTAAGGGAAAAAAGAAAGTGCGGATTAAAATTTAATGTTAGGCACTGGGGTAATATCGATCTTTGGATGAGCGATGAGTACCTATTTAATTTCATTTATTATTGAAATAAAACAGATAAAACCATAAACTAATTATTTAGCAAAAACGTCTGCGAGCGTCACTACAAATAAATAATAGGTAATAAGATAAAACCATGTTTTAACTTATTCCTAAATTTACCTTGATCACTATCCCGTCAAGTGTAGTCAAGTTTTTACGGGATTTTCGAGTAATAAATTTATTAGTAAAATCCGTATAAAAACTAGGGCAGGCAAGTTAGGTAGGGTAGTACACGGAATGTTTTTAAATACCCAGAAAAAACACATAATAGCCTATGATTCGGAAATTCATACTTATACAGTTCACATAGGGTAAACCGTCTATTACTAGCCACCCTCCAATTACTGGCCACCTTATACTAAAAGGGATTCTGTGTAATAATCACACAATCTGAGCTAATCATCGGAACGATAGTTATTTAGTTTATTTGAATTGTGTAAATAAATAAATAGAATTCTTATTTTAGCCGTTTTAGTATAAGGTGGCCAGTAATTGGAGGGTGGCCAGTAAATCCAGTAATAGACGGTTTACCCTACTTACACCTCGCACCTAGCGACACGACTCACGAGTGAATGGCAGCAGGAATGCAGATGAAAATGGCATCTCGGTAAGTAACCCCAGAGTACAAAGTGCATTGGGTTTATAAAAAAATGCAAATAGAAATATATTTTTAGCAAAAAACACGCTCATTATACATAAACTAGAATTTCATGTATAACAGAAACAGAAATAAGAAACTTATTTTACTTATTTATATAGGTGCTTAATATGCAATACAGCAGTTACTATCAATGAATGACACAATGTTAATTGGATAATCATCGATTTATCGAAAATTAGTGATTTCAAATTAACTCAAGACTGTCATATTAAAACGACTAGCTAGACTGCTCTGAAACTTTGTACTTACGATGTACTTTGTACAAACGCGTACGTTTCGCTATCGAAAAAATTTACACTACGGGTAATGTACCCCTATTGTAAATTTATTCGATACCGTGACTTGACGTACGCGTTTGCGTTAAGTCTCATTATGTATGGGATTTTGAGCTTCCAAAACGTCCCGCTTTGCGCGCTTTCTAAATCTCATACAAAATGAGACTTCACGCAAACGTCACGTCACACTATCGAATAAATTTACACTAGGGTTTCTGATGTCAGTGTACGTTCGAATTGGTTTATGTGATAAGTTTCGGAATAGTACATAAGTCAAATTCCTTGACGGTATCTAACCACCATTGACAAGTTGTTAAACGAATATCGACAACAAATTGAAATTCTCAGGCAAAAGCAACTCTCGCTACGTTCTCGTAAAAAATCATAAACTTAACATTTTCGCTTAATACTATTCAAGGCACGTACGCGAGCCGGATCACGTACCTTTTTGTTTTTTTTATAAATAATCAGATTTTTTGTGCAAGCCCGCAACATATGGGTTTGATAAATTGCCGAGTCACAGAAAACATGTCTATGAAAAATTGATCCGCGAATATGACCCGAATTTCTTCAGCTTTTGCCCGTTCCTGGAGGAATTCGAACTTAAAAATTCGATTATTGATCTGTTATCTCTAGCAGCGTATTTCACTTGCATTAATGTACACGGTGTTTTTTTTAAGTCCCTTAATTTCAAGGGCGCATTCCTGAGCTTAAATTAAGTAACTTCCTAATAGAAACTAGAATTCGAATTAACTATATTTTGGAGATCATCAATGATTTATTTTTATCTAATAACGAGCGTGAACAAGTGACCTTAGGGCATGTTTACATATTAATTAGTGTTTAGTATGAATTTGTACATTTGCTACTAAATGCAATTATCTCGGACGATCGATATTCGAAATGTCATTTGTATGTCATAAATTGCATTTTATTGGTGGATTTAACGGACAAGATGAAAAAAAATGTACAGGAAAAAAACACATAAGATGATGTTATAAGTGGTCTTTTTTGAGACCACTGCCCCATAAAGGGTTAAATAAATATAATGTCCGTGTTACAACAATGTTAACGAAATAACTATGTCAATCAATTTCCTAAATGTACTTAGCCATACCCCGAAAATAACGAAGTTTAAAAAACATCCTGTATAGCAACAAAAAATGAAGATTTCAAACATTTCGACTGATCGCCCCCTGATCAGTAGAAATGACTGACTGACATCCTGACTAGTCAAGATGACAATCGAAACTTAAATAAAAATACTTTTCATAGATTTTGTCACCCTGCGGTGGCATCATGGTTCCATTTTTATCACTTGTCGCTATGCCCGTCACTTTCGCGCTTACATACTTGTTAGAACGTGACAGGCATGGTGACAAATGATAAAGAGCCGACCATTTTAGCCCTACTGATACATATTTTCTTTCCTTCGGCGTCTGTCGATGTACGAATGACATCTCGGCCCCCCGATCAAGTGATTATATGCTCTTTGCCCCGATGTCAATTATCTATGGAAGATGGAATAGGATCTTTAATATATTTGCCTCGCAAAATTTGACTACAAATTGAAAAACACTCCATATAGGTACGAGGGAGATGGATGGATGAAAGAGGCGAAACACCAATTATAAAATGAAGTCGCCCTCCAGCTCCAGGAGGTAGATTAAATAATAAAATAAAATAATACAAAAAATATTATAGGACATTATTAGACAAATTCACTAAGTAAGGCTTAGTGAATTTGTCTAATAACTCAGTTCAAGAAGGCTTGTATTGTGGGTACTCAGACAACGATATATATAATATGTATATATATATACTTAACAGGAACAAATATTCGTGCTCATCACACAAATAAATGCCCTTACCAGGATTTGAACCCGGGACCATCGGCTTCATAGGCAGGGTTACTACCCACTAGGCCAAACAGCGTCAAAAGATTCTAATTTAATAATATTTTTATGCTTATCGTCTCTTTTTTATACGACCTTGACGATCATCTTGGTGATTGGGGCGCATCTCATGCACGAGTTTCACTTTATTCCGCATGTTCCAATCAGTGTGAGCGATTTTCAAGGTCGTGTCAAAATACGATCGAAAGTATCCAAGTATTTAATCAAAATCGGCCTGCAACTCCAGTTCAAGCGAGGTTTTTATATGAGTAAGAAATGTTTCAACGAAGTGGAAAAGAGACAGGATACTAGGAAAGTTGATGCACAAATTAGATTATTGTGTACAGACTTATGAAATAGAAATGCTTTGCGTTATGTTTTCGTAGCAGTTATTTTTGATATTTATTATTCGCCAGCTTTGGTATTTTATGTAGCTATTATGGAATTATTTTGGTTTATTTATTTGACGACCGGTCTGGCCTAGTGGGTAGTGACCCTGCCTATGAAGCTGATGGTCCCGGGTTCAAATCCTGGTAAGAGCATATATTTGTGTGATGAACACGGATATTTGTTTCTGAGTCATGGGTGTTTATATGTATTTAAGTATTTATAATTATAACATATTATATATATATCGTCCTATAATATTTATTTATTGATTTATTATTATTTATTAATGGACAGGGCTCGACCAAATCATGCGGAGGACGCAAAAGTGACGTAATTTTGCACACAGGTGATATTTGTATTTAATTAAACCACCATATCGCACTAACAAAATAATCGTAAATAATTCTAAGGAATTTAGGTGACAGAGTGATGTCTTGAATAAAATAATCTCACGAAACTTGTTACTGTAAGACATAGAGGTATAGCCAAACTTATAGTGCTCACTCCATGGGCGTTTCTCAGAGCTTTTCAACCGCTGACAGCCCCCTGCCCACATTTATGATGAATTTCTAGAAGATCGGTGGGTCAATTTTGTTTATTTTAAATAAGAAAGGTACTAGTTTACCGTTACCAAAAATCGTATACCAATCTTGGGGAACTTCGACATAAACAGGAGACTGTCAGCGGTTGAAACGCTCTGAGAAACACCTATGAAAAAAAAAACTATTTGAAATCACCTATGAGTGGCTTGACGTCTTCGGCATGATTTGTTCGAGCCCTGCCGGGCTAGGACATGATTGGCGGATCATGTGCTAAGCCTGCTGTTAATGGACATGACTGAAATGCAGTGATTTTGTTAGAAAAAGTGATTATATTGAGTGTTTCAAATAATATTTTTTACGAGTTTTTGAATCACATTTTTACTCGGAAACCCGCGGTTTGGCACCATCCGTGCCGATCACTGATGATAACTATAACTAAATCAAAGTATATATTTTTATTTATTCCCTTCAAATAAAACATAGAAACATGCAATTATCATCAAAAGCTGTTGTAGCAGAAATATGAGACCATTTTAAAGAATATTTAATAAAATGGCGCTCATATTAAAATGTCGCTCATATTAAAATGTCGCTCGTAAATTTAATTTATGCATCCCGAACACACCGCCATATTGTCAATAAATATTGGAGAATAATGTTATTTTTAAATTTTCTACATGGTTTGTGCAAGTAACGATGGGTCCCCGCGATTCGTATTGTTCGGCGAAAATAATTGTTTCGCCAATGTTATTTTTCGCATGATTCATTTCGATTCCAGATAAGTTATATTTCCGCAAAAGAAACGTAGAGACAAATTGGTTTGTTAAACTTAATTTATTCGAACATTACGTTTGACAACAGTTTTGCGTATAAAAAGACTAGTCAGCGTTATGGAAAATGGCGTCGCTGCGCAGTTGCGCCAAGGTTGCGTCGAGCAGCAGCTATAGAGTTGACTAGACGCCGACGCTCGGGAGACGCTAGTGTGGGGTGGTGGCCCTATAGGTCAGGAAACTCGTATCAGGAATAACATAACTTTTCACTCTGTTTTTACATTTGTATCCTAACCAGCGGCTGTATCACGCTTACTTTTTTTATCACTTGTCCACTATACCTGTCACGATCTAACAAGTATGTAAGTGCGAAAGTGACATACATAGTGACAAGTGACAAAAACGACCGTGCTGCAGCTGCAGAATAATTAGGGCAATTGATGGTCTTACAGGCATGACCAGGTATTTTGTGTGTACGAACATAGCTCGCATAACATTTACGCCGAGATACGTTACAGGGCTATATCGTTACCAGGCAGATATTTACAAGAAAATACCTATTCATACAAAAACATATTTTGCTCGTAATGTATTACCAAAAGCTTTTACCCGAATCGAAAGGATATTCCAATGATGTTCCAATGGCTATAAGGGTAATGAATGCGCATCTTAAGGATTTATCGGCAATGCCCGTTGCCCGTGCCCAAGGAGGTACATTAAATATTCAACATGGACGTGGGTTTGCAGTTACTCAAGGAATTTAACTTTGTTTATTTGTGTTAATGTTGAAGGGAGCGTGAATTTATTTGCCACTTGGCTTCGACTGACCCTTTCAGGCGAATTCCAACAATATAATGTAAAAAAAATACTGATCTAACATGGATCCGACGTCATTCCAATATGAGATGGTTCCAATCCTCTTTTAGAGGATCTGCTTAATTGCGCATTATGTCAACCTTCAACCGTAAACGTCACTTTTGATACTGACAGATCAGTAGCATATCTAAATGAGATCAAATAACTGAAACTCGAATACAAAAATGTCACTTTTGACAACGACAGATCAGTATCATATTTGAATGAGATTCAATAACTAAAACTCGAATTGGCCTGTTTGTCATTTGCAAATTGGTATTTACGAGTATACTGACACTACAGGGTAAAGATGAGACGCTTTCCAGAAGATTTTCGTAAATGAAACCACCTGTTGCTATCTCTATTGTACGCGCAAAATAAATAAATAAATATTATGGGACATTATTACACAAATTGACCAAGTCCCACAGTAAGCTCAATAAGGCTTGTGTTGAGGGTACTTAGACAACGATATATATAATATATAAATACTTAAATACATAGAAAACACCCATGACTCAGGAACAAATATCCATGCTCATCACACGAATAAATGCCCTTACTAGGATTTGAACCCGGGACCATCAGCTTCGTAGGCAGGGTCACTACCCACTAGGCCAAACCGGTCGGCAAAAGTAATTATATTGCTGTCAAACTGGCATAGTGATCAATGTATGAAAATCTGTATAGAAAGCGTCCCTGCGTTAGCCTTAAACATGTTGACAATGATTCTTTTCAAGATAAAATTTGCTTATTAATTAAAATATAAACTTTAAAAACAACTAAATAACAACCTACTTGAACAAATAAATTAACAGAAAATTTAGATTTTAATTACTTTTTTTGTAAACGATGTATCTAAATACTACATTTTGCAAAGGTTGAACATCGGTTTTACAAATTAATTATTCTCAGAAGAATTTGTTCGTATTTAAATTACTGATAGGCAATAGTAGCTGTAAAAGATATACCAAAAAGGTAAATAATAGTATTTTACGCAACCATTGTATAAAAAGGGTCAATAAAGGTGAGTGGCGTGGGATACAATGTGAGCCGGAGCCGCAGGCGTAGGAACACGTACGTCACGAGCATTTTTTGACCTACTTATACAACGTTGAATACAATACTTTTTCTAGGACTATGTTAACGGCACCAATCATGGGACATTTAAGAGAAAATTTGGAGTACTTTTGAAATTTCTACCGCTTTATGCTTTAAAAGTTGAATGTCCAATTCGTCCTTTATATTTTATATGTATTTAATGAAAGCTACTTCAATTGGTTTCAATATTATTAACCAATTAAAACTATGGTTTTTTGCTCCAGTCATAGGATGTATGGCGCCATTAATTTTCAAACTAAGAAATATCAATGAAAAATTAAACTTAATCAATTCTCTTGTTTATGGTAAAATGTTGCCAGCGATTAAAAACTGATGGTAAATACTTGTTTTACAGGATTTGTCTATACCATCCCATTACTGGTGCCTGTTCCATTATAGGGGTGTTTACTATACTGAGTTATAAGTAAAATGCAAAATTAATTTTACAAGCGCGGAATATGTCAAAATGAAAAACATTGTCTATGGTGAAAATTGTTTTTAATTGACGTTCACTAGACGTTGATGACATAATAAATAGTTTGTGTAAATTTGCAGCAATGTTTGAACTATTCATTTTGATTTGCTAGGTTGGTAGCCATTAATCGCAGTATCGTTTTAACGAATTTAAAGCACACGTACTGTTATGAGGAATATACAATATAGACTTTTCTTCAAACCTATCATGTATGTTCATATATTAGTGTTCATGAATATAAAAATTACAAATACATTAGAGGAGTAGAAAAAATTGTAAAAATCCCATGTAATGTGACCCGTTTAATTTGCTCTTGCGTGTATAAAATCGTTTAAAATCCTTACATATTTTACTATATATATCAGCAGGAAACAGGTACCGCAGTGCGCTAATCTAATTACATATAGTAACTTGGGAATTAACGCATAACGCACCGGATCGTATATTTTATCACAGTTGTTCTTCAGAACGCAAACTCCGCTAACAAACTCGAGATAGAGGCCGATTATGATTAATAATATATTTTTTTAAATGTATCAGTCGCTGCGGTTTCTTTTGAGCATTAAATTTCTATAAAGGAGCGATTGCATTCAATCAATACAAAATTCAAAAGCGACAGTTAAAGTTTGAAAATCGTACACATCGCACAAAACGCCCGTTACTAAACGTTGCCAAACGGTACGTGATCGTGACGTCACGATCGCGATCACGAAGCATTAATGAGATATAGAAAACAAGAAAATTGCTATTTTGACGATGAAATAATGCGTTTATGTATATACATTTTTATGGCAACAATATAGTTGCTATAAAAATCTATGAATAAAATGTAAGGAATAGATTTTTTTTCATTTTTACAGGTACAAACTTCGAGCAACACCGGGAAGGGAGACGGCATTTATACTATTGCCCCTCTTCCGAAGGATAGGTACAACTGTACCTATGGCGGTGCATGTTGTAATTCGTCCGTACACAAAAAGAGATCGAGGTGTGCAAGATTTGTCTTTTAACTTGTGTCATTTTCTATGTATTTGTGTCGTCATTACAGATTGGATTTTGTATGTAGTGAGTGAGAAGTGCGACTGTGTGCACGTTTCCCCCCGCCAGAAATGGCAGAATGATTTGTTGGTTAAGATATCGCTTAGGCTCCTCCCTTCCGACGTGTCGGAAGCCGGTGTTGCTCGAAGGGTACAAAAAAAAACAATTTTTTTGTTTTTTTATTGTATTTTTATTTGTTATGAGAAGCGTTATCACCCCAAATTGATATGGCTTTCATCTTATTTAAATACGACCCTGACCAGAATTTAAATACGACCTTGGCCAGAATTTAAATACGACCTTGACCAGAATTTAAATACGACCTTGACCAGAATTTTAACGGCTCATGCTGATTGGCGCTGATTAAATGCAATCTGCCCGCGTAGCCAACATACCAATTGTTAACGCTCCGTAGCAAACGTCACTAATATGTGAGAGTGATAGAGAGAGATGACTACGCTATACTACTTAGCGTTAACGATTGGCATGTTGGCTACGCGGGCAATGGCAAGTCTTCTCATAATTGAGTTTTTTTTATGCTCGCAATTTTTAGTACGCGTGAGATATCTAATAACATTACTCAAGGCCTTACGAAAATAAGATCAAAACCTTATCAAATCGTAAAACAGAATTGGTCTCTTGAGCTGGAACAAAGAAAATTACCTCGTCAGGTCGGTTGAACAAAGATAACTTCTTCGTCAAAAATATCCATGCGTTATTCGCCCTTATTACAATGGGTTAAGGTGCAAAAGTGTGCATATCTAACGAAGACTGTAGCTAATGAAATATTTTCATTAGACGAGTGGCAAGTGGGTACGCGTGGGTAAACACACGTACGTTTCTTCACATAATGCCAGCGGTACCTAACTTTTTTATAGGGTGAAAGTAAAACAAAGAACCGAGGTCACACATATGATCACAGATTAAATTTATAAAAGATTAGGTAAATCTAGGGCATTGTCCTATTTTAATTTCTAAGCTTTCATTTTACAAACAAGATCAACTTCTAAAAAAGCGCACGTACTAGTTTCGTGCGATGACTATTTATTATTATGGGCATTTTTGCTTATAACTGTACTATTTACTTTTTTCGAATAACCATCACCTTTTAGGTTATTTTTACGCAGAATCAAGAGGACTATCGATTTAAAAAGAAAAAATGCAAAGTGCCGGAAAAAAAATGAACAAAATGTCACAAAACTGACATATTTTCAGATATATTTTGTACAGACTATCACAAAACGGACACCCAAAATATGTATATAATACTGCAGACACTTTTTTGTGTCAATCAATATTCAATTAGTCCTCCTGCTTTTGAGTCGAATTCAGAATTTTTGACCCAAAAATTCGAAGATTTTCGAAAAATATAAATGGTACACTTTTTCCTAAAACCCCCTTATACACTGAAGTGTTCAGTAATTTATTGTCCTGTCAGCTTAATTAATGTTCAAAAGTCAATATAAAAAAATTACTACTTACATTATTTTTCATACAAAGTGGGTTCAAAGGATAGGTTCTTATAATTTGTGTGTTGCAAAGATTTATTAAGATGTATATAGATAATTATTAAAATTAATTTTGATAATTTTGATACGAATATGGCGGATCATTGCTAAGACTTTCAAAGATTTAAGAGCGGCATTAAAACTTCGAACCACAGGTTGGGTACCAGGCTCAAGCAGTTCATCGGAATCACTTCAACCAAGCTAGAAAATAAGGGTAAGCATGAAATACTATAGAAACTGATTTGATTAAGACAATATCTTAACGAGGTCTTTTTATAGAACAAGGAAGGTGAATGGCACACTGCATTCGATTCGTACGTCGCGTTAAGCGAATCTGATCTTAACTTGTTAAATTAATACAAGGCTTATTTCTTTTATGCAGCGCGGGATTTGGTAGCTGACCTATCCTCCTGAAACTTCGTTTTCTATGACAGGTGATCACGAGATGCTTTCTGTAAAGTACTGTATTTACCTCAGTAAATCATACGATATAATGTATTTCCAACGGTTCACCAATACAAACATCACGCGGTACGGTCACGTCTGAAAATATCGATACGGACCAAGTGCGAAAAATATGTATACTGTTATAATTTTATACGTATCTATATTCAGTTGTCAGTATTTTACTCAAAATATTACTAAAGAGTCGTTGTATTGACTATCCGTGATTGGCCGGTATTAACAGTTTGTCGAGACGGCCAATCACAGACAAGTAAGACTATGACGTTTTCTACGTTGAAAGTTTGAACCCGGCATTCGTTTCTCGGCAGTCGCAAGTGACGGTTGTACAATTGTTTAAGTGAGGTGTCATATTAAATAAATAGTTTTTTTTATTTATATAGATAAATATTATAGGACATTATTACACAAATTGACTAAGTCCCACAGTAAGCTCAATAAGGCTTGTGTTGAGGGTACTTAGACAACGATATATATAATATATAAATATTTATAAATACTTAAATACATAGACAACACCCATGACTCAGGAACAAATATCCATGCTCATCACACGAATAAATGCCCTTACCAGGATTTGAACCCGGCACCATCGGCTTCATAGGCAGGGTAGTGAACCCACGAGGCCAGACCGGTCGTCAGTTTTTGTCAAGTCTGTTGTGTGATTTCACGTCCAAAATTCATAACCTGAGTGTTAAACCAATCCATTGGTTTACAATACGCTACCCTAATAATATATACCGTGTTTTTATTGAATTCGGTAAACTCCGGGGTATGGGTAAGTACGTTTAAGGAAACTAAATGGCATAGCTAATTTTAAAAAAATATTTTTTATAAGTCTTTTTATTTTTGTAAAAAGTAATTAAATGTTGCGTATAGCGTTGTTGTAACACCGGCATTTAATTCAACCAAACAATTGAAAACTGTTACATACCAATGTCATTTTGAACACCAATCGTCCGAGATGGTACTTACGTTTAGTAGCAAATGTAGACACTCGTACTAAACACTAATCAATATGTAAACAGGCCCTAAGGCAAGTGTATACCCTCGTAATGACCTTATAAGATAAAAATAAATTATTGATTATCTCCGAAATGGAGTTAATTAGAATACCGGTGTGTTTGACAAAGTTACTTAATTTAAGCTCAGGAATGCACCTTAGAAAATAACGGAAATAAAAAAACACGGTGTATAGGGCATAAAGTCGTGTATACATATTTTTGGCACTTCGATCGTGTCGATGTTTTCAGACGTGACTATACGACCGCTCTGCTCGCCGGTCTATCTAACATCGACTGACCGTAACTGTCAGTGTCACCATGACGTAAGCCCTCGAGACGTCTATACCCTACACGATACACTTTCTATAGATAACTGAAGTGTCGGGTGCCTTGACCCGGATTGTTCTACCGTGGGTCACCTTAACAGATTAAGGTTAAAAAAATTACCTCAGAAAATTTCAAGTATAGGCATCCTTGAAATGCCTATCCTAACTCCGCAGTAATCCAAGTTTATGAGCCTGTGACTTAGGCGTGTGACATCTAGCTAAATTGCCGCGACTCTCGTGTAAACATGAGGATAAATTGAATTACCCATCTACCGTGCCTATATAGGCCGTATTCTTGAATGTAATGTAACAAAATGATATCGAAAATGTGTTGTAGGTAATAATAATAATTTAGCCTATATACGTTCCACTGCTGGGCACAGGCTCCTCTCATGCGCGAGAGGGCTCGGGCTATAGTCCCCACGCTAGCCCAATGCGGATGCGGTGTTGTAGGTAATTATTAAAAAAAAAGCGGCCAAGTGCGAGTCGGACTCGCGCATGAAGGGTTCCGTACCATTTAAGACGTATTAAAAAAAATCTACTTACTAGATCTTGTTCAACATTTTACCACTTTGGAAGTTTGGACACACATTTTACCACTTTGGAAGTGTCTCTCGCGCAAACTATTCAGTTTAGAAAAAAATGATATTAGGAACCTAAATATCATTTTTGAAGACCTATCCATAGATACCCCACACGTATGGGTTTGATGAAAAAAATTTATTTTAAAATTTTATGACGTATTTAAAAAAAAAACTACTCACTAGATCTCGTTCAAACCAATTTTCGGTGGAAGTTTGCATGGAAATGTATATCATATATTTTTTTTAGATTTTTCATTCTGTTATTTTAGAAGTTACGGGGGGGGGGGGGGGGACACATTTTTTCACTTTGGAAGTGTCTCTCGCGCAAACTATTCAGTTTAGTAAAAAATGATATTAAAAACCTAAATATCATTTTTGAAGACCTATCCATAGATACCCCACACGTATGAGTTTGATGATTTTTTTTTTATTTTTTTATTTTAAGACGTATTAAAAAAAAACCTACTTACTAGATCTCGTTCGAACCAATTTTCGGTGGAAGTTTGCATGGCAATGTATATCATATATTTTTTTTAGATTTTTCATTCTGTTATTTTAGAAGTTACGGGCGGGGGGGACACACTTTTTACCACTTTGGAAGTGTCTCTCGCGCAAACTATTCAGTTTAGAAAAAAATGATATTAGAAACCTCAATATCATTTTTAAAGACCTATCCAATATCCATAGATACCCGACACGTATGGGTTTGATGAAAAAAGATTTTTTGAGTTTCAGTTCTAAGTATGGGGAACCCCCAAAATTTATTGTTTTTTTTCTATTTTTGTGTAAACATCATAATGCGGTTCATAGAATACATCGACTTACCAAGTTTGAACAGTATAGCCTTTATAGTTTCGGAAAAAAGTGGCTGTGACAGAATCGGACAGACAGACGGACATGACGAATCTATAAGGGTTCCGTTTTTTGCCATTTGGCTACGGAACCCTAAAAAGGAGCATTTTTCAGGTGACATACCCAGTTTTATCAGTAAATATTAAAAGTATTTTATGCAACCGTTGTATAAGAAGGGTCAAAAAAGGCGAGTGACGTGGGTTACGTGTAAAGGAAAGGTCACGAACATTTTTTGACCTACTTATATAACGTTGCATATTCGTACAATACTTTTAATTATTGTACGAGTTTCTTCTCGTCTCTTATTCTTATCTGAACGTCCTCTAAGAACAAATTAAAGTAATTTAATTTGTTCTTAGAGGATGTTCAGATATTTTTAGAACCAAGGTGCTTCGCTATAGATATATTCTATATAGTTGCTTGGGGGTAGTATTGACCAGTATTCAATTTGGCTGTCATGGTCAGTTCAAAAGGCCGATAGAAAGCGTTTAAAAAATAAGGCGTAAAGTGTATGTTGTTACATTATTTTAGTTTCCGAATACGGCTGAGCACTATCCTCGAGACCTGACTTTATTAAAGCAATATCAATATCACGTTACGGCTTGGGCACAAAATAACTTACAATTAGTCAAGAAAGCGATATCAAGCGTATAGAATTATTAATTAAATATATTAACCCTTGCAGCCACGGTTGTTAGTAATAATAATAATAATTCAGCCTATATACGTCCCACTGCTGGGCACAGGCCTCCTCTCATGCGAGAGGGCTGGGGCTATAGTCCCCACGCTAGCCCAATGCGGATTGGGGACTTCACATACACCTTTTTGAATTTCTTCGCAAATGTATGCAGGTTTCCTCACGATGTTTTCCTTCACCGAAAAGCTAGTGGTAAATATCAAATGACATTTCGTACATAAGTTCCGGAAAACTTATTGGAACGAGCCAGGACTTGAACCCGTGACCTCTGTATTGAATGTCGGACGTCATATCCACTCGGCTACCACCGCTTACTTGTTAGTAGTGGTAGCTTTTTAGGTATATGGTGTACGAAGTTTACCAGTATTTGTGACATTCCACGAGTAAAGATAATATGGCGGTTGGCGCTTAGGCTATTATTAACATCTCTCCAATACTAATGCGGTACTACGCGACGTAAGCACCGACTGCCATATGGTATCTGTAACTGTGGAACGTCACATTTGTTGGCCTACCGTGAACCACGTTTGACGTGTTGCCTTTTTTGTCGCACTTGTAAATTCGTATGTAAGTGAGACAGGGAGGCAACATCGAACCTGGTTCACTGAAGGCCCTCTGACAGTATGTCTGGCTGGTAGTGCTGGTACTAGTTTACGTTGCTAAAAATGTCAGCCTACGTAGCTTTCATTTTGTAACAAGTATTTAGGTAAGTGCAAAATTGAGTGAAAATAGAATACATTAAGAAAGATGCCAATAGAAGGTGACACTTGAAGAAAAATTTTACCTATTAAGGTACTTATGTATAGTGTTGGTTAAGAGTCTTAACTTAAGACGTCCTTTGAGTCCTATTATTTAAGACAACTCAGTTTTTGAGACTCTAGTCATTAACGGCCCGATTCGAAGAATGATTAAGCCACGTTTAAGATCTTTAAAAGATCGATAACTAAACGACATGTCAAAATTGACGTTTATTTCGATTCCGCTGTGATCCCAATAAGATCTATCTACGATATTTCTAACGTCAAAGTGACGTTGGTTGCCCCAATCGAGCTGCTTTTGTCAATTATACGACATACAAACGATATCTAAATGAGAACTTATCGTTATCGTATCTCATTCTTCGAATCGATTTCGATTGACATGCAAACTGTATTGTATGTTTATAAATAAAAATCTGAAATCTGAAATCTGAATCGGCCCGTAAACGTTACCTAAGTAAGTTATCCTTATCGAGAGCTAAGTCTTTAAAGACTTGAGCCCTTTAAATAGAACTCTCGAATTATGTAAAAAATTTTTTCTACAATGCATTGTCTCCACATTAAATTCATTTGTTATGCACAAATTAAAAAAAAAATGCAGTTTTCCTTTGCGTTTGTAGATAAAACCAATAAAATTGTTAACGAAGTCTTTATTCGAAGACTCGAACCAGTCATTTTAAGTTGCACTTAACCCTTAATAAAGACTCTACTCGGGATTTAATAGATTCGGAAGTTTCTTAGGCGCAAAGTTGCGTAATAACGACTGGAGTTCTTCAAATTAAGACTGAACACATTCACTGCCACCAACGCATATATGCGTTCAGCGTCATACAAATTTGTTTCTAGGCCACGCCCCCTGGCAGTGAATGCGAGCTTTACCAAGTCTACTAAAGAAACCTAATAGAGGGAAACCGAACTCATTTTGCGTTAAAGGGTAAAGGTAAAGTTCATCTATTACGTATTCTTGAGTTACTTGGAAAAGCCTTTGAAATGTGAATAGTCTGGGGCCGCTCTCAAATTACAAATTCATTAAATGGGCTTTAAGATATTAGTACTTACATAAATTAGTTAAATTACAATGCCTATTGGGTAATGTATTAACGGTGTAACGTTGCGTACCTCTGAGGTAAATGAAGTATAGATAGGTACCTAAAGATTATTAGTAGCATTAAGTAATACTTTGATAAAGGAATCTGTTCTTACATTAATTAAGGAAAAAGTATTGTAGACACTTAAATTTGCTTAATTAATGTAAGAACACACGAAAGAATTGGTAACTGACGTTCGAGTCTCGTGGACCCATATGCAAAGATACACGTCAAAACATTTTAAAGATAAGCTTAACATATATATATATTTTTTTTTTCGATCATAAATAATTACGAAAATACATTTAAATCATACAATGTCCGATTATTAACAAAAATAACACATTTAAAAAGAAATTAAATTAAAATTAAATACCTAAAGCATACCTAAAGGTTGTTTGGAGAGAAGAGAGAGAGAGAGAGAGAGAAATTAAGACTGCCTGCAATGTGCTTTATTCTTTGTATTGTTTCTGTATTGAGGGGTGCAATAAAGTGTATTTGTATCGTATTGTATTGTATTAAATTCAAATTAAATGTCACAGAATTCACGGATGTCATAAAGTGCATTATTGATTAGCCATTTCTTTAATTTCCTATAAAATGAGTTATTACTTTCTACGTATTACTTACTTTCCTGTATGACTATTTAATAGATATATATTTCGATTTGGTATTTGATACTTAGTCTGTCTAACTAAGCAGATCGTTTTTATAAATATTCAATAGAAATAAGTAAGCGGATTGCAAATAATTCCCTTTCAAAGGGTGACTAATTTCTGATATTCCAGAACGAAATTCTATCGACCGAATTTTAAAAACGATATCAAGTACTATGCAAGTACTTGGCTAGCTCGAAACTTAAAGACTAAATGCTAAGTGCGTTTATACGAGTCGACCCGATATAATTTGCTACGAAAACACGACCAATTGACTTGATCATACCTCTTCTTATTCCTTGAGACGAAAGCGGAGGACTGGCGTGAAACCACCTTTGCATGCAAACGTAGTCCTCATTCTCCTCTCTGGATACCTATAAACATTATTATACATATTTTGATACAATTTGTTATATTACAATCACAACTATGCCCCTATGTTTGATTCTTTCGATTTTTAAATTATTATAAGAGTTAGGAGCATTTCAAAATTTGCATGAAAACTGTTTTTTTGCTGCTAATTTTTACAATAATTAAATAAGTTTTTGGCAAAAATTTAATTTTTGGTACAAGATTTTATCGCTGACTGTACTTTTCTTTCCACGAGCAACTAATTAATACTCATCGAGACAATTCTAAAAACCCCAAACACAATTAGGTTACGTTGTTTTATCACAGAGTTCCTATGGCCACCTCCTGTCTCCATTATCAGATCATCTCGATGATACCATAATATTGCATTGTCTCCCGACTTACATATGTATGCAAATTTTCAGCTTCGTAGGATACCGGGAAGTGGGTCAAATTCAAAATTCAAAATTCAAAAATTTATTCTGCAAGTAGGCCTCAAGGGCTCTTTTACAAGTCAATACAACATTTATAGTAACATCATATAGTGACATGAAAAATACATAACAACATTTATAAATACAACAGCCAATACCTGGGTAAACATTACATTATAATAATCTTAAAATATATAATTAATACAATACAATAGAGATGTATAGTCTCTATGGTTAAAAACACATTAAATCTGGAGATGTAAAAGGTCCCCAATGTCAGAGTACTAATACAATAAAAATTTGGAGGTGTAAAGTCTCTCCAAGTGTCAAAATAAAATTTATACTAAATAAATAAACCGCGTCTGGACTGTTAAACTAGCAGTCTCATAAACTAATGCTACATTCTGTACATAACTAGTATGTACCAAGTCAAGTATATTATACAATATGACAGAGACGTATAGTCTCCACGGTTAATACATTAAGTTTGGAGATGTAAAAGGTCCCCACGGTCTGAGAAAAATAATAATACACAATAATAAGATTTGGAGGTGTACAGGTTCTCCAAATGTCAAAGAATAAAAAAAATAAAAAATTGTATGAAATACATATTTCACGTCAATTTGCAAGATTTGATTACACGCAGAAAATGGGACAGGTGAAACTAAATAATTAAAGCTTGTAAAAATCTACCTTCAAATGGCTCCATAAGCCAGTTGAGGGTAGATGAAAATATTACATGATCAAATTATGTAGGTTAAAATCAGGTCATTCAGTAACATATCCAGGCGGTTTTGTATTTGGTCGGTTAACCAATAAATGTTATAACTACCCAAAAATTAAAAATTGTTTGTTTACTTTTATTTAAATATCTAAAGATAAAGAACATAGGATGAAAAAGAAATTTTTATGATGGTGAAACAGAATTGGCCCCTGAGCGGTCTTGCATTGGAGTAACATTGGCCATAAATTTTAATGCAACAGAAGTGCAAAGAATGCTGAGATTCGTGTAAAACGATGTATACTACTTTTGCTGGCAGCGAAATTGTAACAAGGAATAGGGAGTATTACTGCAATGTTCTGCCACCAGAGTGCAGCACTAGCACCTTTAGTAAACCATAGAGTAACTTATGCATACTGTACCTTAAACTGTTTTTTGACAAGTTTCCACATATATAATAAAGTACGGCGCCCCCTATGCAGAGTTTGGCGTAATAATAATATTCCCTATTGAAAGGGGATTATTACCCGACCAACGGCCAGATTCGAAGAATGAATAAGACACGTTTAAGTTCTTGAAAAGATTTTAAAAAATCGACCACTAAACGACATTTCAAAATTGACGTTTATTTTGATTCCACTGTGATCCCAATAAGATCTATCTACGATATTTCTACCGTCAAAGTGACATTGGTTGCCCGAATCGAGCTGCTTCTGTTAATTATACGACATAAAAAGCGGCCAAGTGCGAGTCGGACTCGCCCACGAAGGGTTCCGTACCATTTATGACGTATTAAAAAAACTACTTACTAGATCTGGTTCAAACCAATTTTCGTTGGAAGTTGGCATGGTAATGTATATCATATATTTTTTTTAGATTTTTCATTCCGTTATTTTAGAAGTTACAGGGGGGGGGGGGGGCACACTTTTTTTCACTTTGGAAGTGTCTCTCGCGCAAACTATTCAGTTCAGAAAAAAATGATATTAGAAACCTAAATATCATTTTTGAAGACCTATCCATAGATACCCCACACGTATGGGTTTGATGAAAAAAGATTTTTTGAGTTTCAGTTCTAAGTATGGGGAACCCCCAAAATTTATTGTTTTTTTTCTATTTTTGTATAAACATCCTAATGCGGTTCACAGAATACATCTACTTACCAAGTTTGAACACTATAGCTCTTATAGTTTCGGAAAAAAGTGGCTGTGACAGAATCGGACAGACAGACGGACATGACGAATCTATAAGGGTTCCGTTTTTTGCCATTTGGCTACGGAACCCTAAAAACGATATCTAAATAAGAACCTATCTAAACCAGAACTTATCGTTATCGTATTGCATTCGGGCCGCAAGCTTTGTTCATTTTCTTGAGAGTTACAATGTAACACAGTTTAATTAACACTAAGCTAACTTATTTCAAATGATTACATGGACTGGTTTAATTATTAAGCATACAAATACCGGCCGGCAACTAGTTGATTTCATGTTAACTAATGGACCCATATCGCTATACCACCAATTTATCAAAGTGCTCCGAGTGACCGTACGCAATCAGGGCTCGATTGTGTCCCACCCAGGTGTTTCACTGTTGACGCGATATGTCCTCGCTTGATACATGCTAGTTAATTACTGTATAGTTATATCGTGTTGCAGTAAAGTAACCATACTACTATGGTTACTTTACTGCAACACGATATTGCATAAGTATTTTGCAACTTACTTTGTAGTATTTGTTGCATAAGTATTTTGCAACTTTGACGTAAAACTATTATTTTTGGTAATATTTATTTATTGAAACAATCAATCGAAAATATAATCACCATCATTATCTAGAACATGTAACCGTCTGCTACGCAAAATTTCAATACCCTTGGCCCAGAATGAAAGTGGTTTAGAGGCAAAGAAGTTGGCAAGGTAATGTTTTAGATCGCCAGAATTTTCGATTTTTTTTACGAAGATGCTGTTTCAAAGCCCGAAAAAGATGATAGTCGGAAGGTGCTAAAATTTTTTTGCAACAACCCAATACTATGGTTACTTTACTGCCACACGATATAACTATACTACTATGGTTACTTTACTGCAACATGATATAACTATACAGTAAGTCAGACCAGTCTAAGTTGGCAGCGATTTTGATAGCCGACGGTGCAAGTCTTATTTTAAGTCAACCTTCTATGAAATTATGACGTTAAAACTGGCACTGTCTGGGTTATCAAAATTAACAAACAAACAAAGGAGTA
The DNA here is from genome assembly GCF_033807575.1 of Cydia pomonella. Taxonomy (NCBI): domain Eukaryota; kingdom Metazoa; phylum Arthropoda; class Insecta; order Lepidoptera; family Tortricidae; genus Cydia; species Cydia pomonella. The sequence continues at coordinate 21,199,898 of NC_084712.1, read as the reverse complement.
GTACGATCTCCAAGTCGCTCAGAGGCCCGATTTAATTTACTCAGCTCGGCCTTACCTACTATCAGTATTAATGTGTTCGGACTGCTCTCCTGATCGCCGTACATGCGGTAGGAAGGCGCAAAAATGGTGGAGGGGATAGTAATGACGTCACAAAGATGGCGGCCGGACCTATTCTTTTTGGCGGTGTATCTCGATAACCACTTGACCGATTTCATTCATTGAAGTGTCAAATAAAAGTTTATATTATGAAAATTATTTTCTTAAAAACATTTACGTGAAGCCTATATAAAAAAAAAAATTACAAAAAACATATTTTTTTATAAAATGATTTTTTTTATTCTGTAAATTTCTCGGTAAATATTTGCATTTTGCAAATTTTGTTTATTATAAAGCATATTGCTCCATTATCAAGAAACATAATGAGCCTTAAAACATACAGATCGAGCAATAAACAACGGAGCTACACTCCTTTCTTTGGCATGGGTAACGATAGTTTGCTTCTACCGGTCGAAAACTGTGGTGACTGTTACGTCTGTACGCATTGAGTGGAATTTATAGATTATTGGTTTTAATTACTGAAATTATAATGACAATAATAAAACCGGACACAATAATATTACTTTACCCCGACGTGTAGTCTTTTTTTTCTTTTCTTATACATACTGAATAAATTAATAACGGGTTTAAAAAAATAAACAAAAATAACAAAAAGCGTGTATTTAATTCAGTAATCAGTCATAAACAATGAACATCTCACGTGATGTATACATAGATAGGTACCCACTTAGACTTTTTTGAGTGGAAAATATGGAATTTTTTTAAGACTCGTACATTACTCATAACTTTACAACGTTATAAAAACTGTTTCTTATTTATCAACTTTTGTTTGTAATATTATTGTAATTGTATTTTTTAACATTTATACTTTTACTGGTTTTCTTAGTAGCTTAGTATCTACCTAAACATTTTCGTCATTCTGTTCGCCATCACATCCATAATTATATTGATTAAAACATTTTAATCCAACGTGGCACACATCCTCCATGCATTTTTGTTTTTTATTACTGCAGCTACAACGGGATGAGCGGCAACCAGCTTTACATTGGCATGAGATAAATTCAAGATCTCGTAACAATATTGAAGCATTTAAAGAGAACACTGGTGCTAGAACACCAGCTTCTGTCATTTTCCACCCACTGTCAGTGGGTACTGGTAATATGGGCTGAGCTATGTCGGCATTCCTCCAACAAAATGCCTGATAGTTAGCTCTCTGCACGTGAAGGCGAAACGTTTGCGTTGTTGGTGGTAATTTATCAAGTTCTTTAATATTTTGGAACATTGATGCTCTTAATTCGTTTAGGTTTTCTCATACTTGAAGGCCTGATGATTTTTTGTTAGTGTATATGAGAATAGCAAATTTTTCAGCTTTTAAAAAGTCATCTTCCGAGACTTCAAGGCTTACACCAACATTAGTTAAAAGCTGAAAATTCTTTTGATAAATCAGCCAACTTGATTTTTTTGTATGTCCTGATAATGCGCTCGTAGTATCACATCCAGTTAGGCTGTGATATGCCAGCAATGACTTTCTTTTTTCATATGGCATACTTTCTTGAATATTTTTTACAGCAATATATTTTGGGTGCTTTTTAGTGCCTGCCTTCATCCACACATCTTTGGGTAGTTTCTCATAATGGTGTATAAGAAGCAATAAGACATCGGTATCACGACAGTTCACTATTAATCTCTCAAAATCCAATTCCTTGCAGTCAATTCCATGTAGGATGATGCGGGTGTCAGCTTCCTCTTGAGTACTCCTTAAATGATCTATGTCCCTATCGATATTAGTGCTGACTTGTTTTGCATCAAAATATCCACCAGAAGTTAGAAGTTCCTGTGTATTTGGAAGGTGTGACGCTTTAGTGGCAATTTCCATCGACAAAAAGTTGGACAGTCGAGCTTTGTTTTCAGTAGAATGTATAAATTTGTCCCATTTTGATGGTAGTAACGTGTCTCGTCCTGTTATGTGATGTTCAATTGGAACGACACATTTTTTTCGCTTTTCTCGAGTGTGAGACTTAATAGATGTTGTATCATAGCGGTCAAAAACTACATGCACACTCTGGCAATTGTATGTTTTGAAATTTGATATCACAGATGCTATGAAAACTTCACTCAAATCTCCAAAAGTTTTAGCTTCTTTAGGTTTTCCGATACTCTGCACTAGAGCTTGGCCATCAATAATCGTAGCAGTTTTCACATTCCCTTCATTAGGTAAAGTTTCAAATGTACATTTGTCTGCGAGTATGTTGCAGAGTGTTGCTTTTGGTATGTTCCTTATTAGTCCATTAGCATCGAAAAGAGTCGGAGGTGGATCACGCAACTCATTTTTCATTATATTCTTCAGGTCGATTGAACGTCCAGATTTCACAGCTGAAAATATTTGACGAACCAATACATTTGTGTCCACACCACTGCCAACTTTTTTCCCCCCTTTCCGACTAGTTCTGACGTATGTAGGTGTTTGAATGTTTTTGATTTGATTTTCTTAAGAGGGCTGTAAAAATCTATTTGCTTTTCAATTAGGCGGTTGGTCAATTATTTGTCGCCGCAATAGATATCGACATTTCGAGTCAGCGCGCCGTGCTTGTACGCGCCGTGCTTGTACGCGGGTTGCGCGGGGAATAGCAATGGCGCGCGCGCGGTTCGTGGCATATCTAGGTACTTACACGCCGCGGAGCGCGCCAAATATAATAATCTTAACCTACCTATCATACTATAGATTATACTTAAATATTTTTAAAAATGCAAGCTTAGGTTTATATTTCAAATTAATCACCATTTTTAGGTAAGTACTTCCTTATAATAAAAACAAGTATCATTAAGTATGTAAAAGAAAAAAAAGATTAAACGTCGGGGTAAAGTAACATTAATGTGTCCGGTTTTTATTATTGTCATTATAATTTCAGTAATTAAAACCGATAATCTATAAATTCCACTCAATGCGTATCGTAACAGACGTAACAGTCACCACAGTTTTCGACCGGTAGAAGCAAGTTATCGTTACCCATGCCCAAAGAAATGAGTGTAGCTCCGTTGTTTATTACTCGATCTGTATGGTTTAAGGCTCATTATATTTCTTGATAATAGAGCAATATGCTTTATAATAAACAAAATTTGCGAAATGCAAATATTTACCGAGTAATTTACAGAATATTTTATGGGTTTCACGTAAATATTTGTAAGAAATAAAATAGTTTTCATAACATAGGCTTTTATTTGACACCTCAATGAATAAAATCGGTCAATTGGTTATCGAGATACACCGCCAAAAAGAATAGGTCCGGCCGCCATCTTTGTGACGTCATTACTATCCCCTCCACCATTTTTCCGCCTTACTACCGCATGTACGGTGATCAGGAGAGCAGTCCGAACACATTGATACCGGTAGTAGGTAAGGCCGAGCTGAGTAAATTAAATCGTGTTTCTAGAGGGCTTTTGAGATTTGGGGACGGTACTGGAAAAGTTGGATGGACTGTGTGAGCGATGATATGAAAATAAGTTCTTGGCAAAAAAATCATTTTTGGTACAAGCTTTTATGCTGACTGTAATCTAATGAATAGATTCTGGCGTTACTTTGCAGAAATCCATATTAATTTAAACAAAAAATATTACTTTGCTTATCCGCAAAAAGTTTGTGTCTGAACACGTTATTAGAAAAAAAAATCGCTAGGAAAATCACAAATAGCTAGAGCTAAGTTGCTAACTTGTTGTGATTTTCCTAGCGCTTCTGACAGCCCAGACAGTGCAAGTGACGTCTATAAAATTATGACGATTACTTAACATTTGCACAGGCTGGGCTATTAAAATCGCTGCCAAATTAGGTTGGTCTGACTCTAAGTATCTACGTAACAATAAACATATCTATTATTGTAACAGGTGCTCGCTTTGATCTCAGCACGGTTAATTTATGCAATTACCACTCAGTCTTCACATTAATTAAATGAGCCTTCCGCTCCGGTGTGCAAGTGAGACATCGCTATATTCGTGCATAGCTGTCTCGCTTACATACCGGAGCGGCGTGTGGATCTGTGTCATAAGCGCGTCAGACTTGGCAAAAAGTCAGAAGACCTACCCCGTCGGTCGAATTTCTTTATCTGCCTCTCTATTGCTCTTTATATTTGTGCGATAGAGATGCGATGAGATTTAGATTCGTTTTTAGCAATAAAGCCCTCAGGAAGTATCAGATAATGACGAACATTAATTTATGTTACTCGTAAACGTGATTACTCAGAGGAGTAATTTTAATTGGCAATTACGCGTGCTAACGATATATTAATATAAGGAAATCTGATAAAGTTTTGACGTGAAACATGAGTAAAACGTACAACTAGGAAACAACTCAAATTATATTATTAAATATTTTTATATTTGTGTTTTTTAGGGTTTCGTAGTCACCTAGAAACCTTTATAGTTTCGCCATGTCCGTCTGTCCGTCCATCCGAGGCTTTGCTCCGTGATCGTTAGTGCTTAAAAGCTACAATTTGGCATGAATACATAAATCATCCATTACGACGGAATGATAAAATAAAAACTATACAAAAAAAATGTACCTCCCATACATTTTTTTTTTGCTTTGACCCAATAGTGTGGGGTATCGTTAGATAGGTCTTTCAAAACGAATGAGCTTCTGAAAATATTTTTTTTAATAAAGTTAATAGTTTCGGAAATAATCGCTCTGAAAGAAAAAGAAAGTGCCCTCCCCCTCTAACTTGTGAACCATGGGTCGTTATCACGTGGTCACGCGTTATCCACACGTCGTTCGTTAGGACGTTAGCCGCGTAAGCTGAGGACGCAAGTTCGATTCCCGCCTCGGCCACCTGTGGACTTGGTTACTTTTTCTTTCGTGAATGCTATCTAGATAATTGCAGAGCCCCTAGTGTACATTTATTCGATTTCGTGACGTGACGTACGCGTTTGCGTTAAGTCTCATTTAGTATAGGATTTAGAAACAGCGCGCCAAGCAGAACGTATTGAAAACTCAAAATCGCATACAAAATGAGACATAACTGTAACTAGACGCACTAGCAGATCTAGTTAACATATAAAAATAATTGACACAAATAATCGGTCCATATCATTTTCATAAACTACAAACCTCAATTATTATGTTCCAATATTAATCAAAATACTAGTAAATAGTATGTATATATCTAATAAATTAATTCCGTAAGTTAAATGGAATAGAAGCAAAATATTCTCACGAGAAATTTTAAACAACAAACAAAGACTTTAACTAAATCATGCTTCGTAGTGGGTCGTTAATCAGAAAAGGAGATTGGTACTCGAGTTTAAAGGGTAATAAACTAGTCAAACGTATAAGGTAAAGGCATCAGTGCTGAGCCATGCACCAGTGTGCCAAAAGTAGGTGTTATTATAGATTAATAAAGTATGAATTGAAAAGTAACTTAATTTCTAAAAGAATTGTTTAGCATAAACCACAACACTACTTCAAAGAAGTGCTGCCTTCTGACATGAAGGGATATGTCATATGCGCCATTTTTTGGAGCGTCACATGGTATTTTGATCAAACGTCGGCAGCCGAATTGTGATATAGCAGCATATAAGCATGTGCTCTGCTTCACGTAATTAATACTTAATTTGTCTGGAAGAAGTGGAAAATTAATATAAATCCATATTAAAGTAAACCCTGGCTGATTACTGGGTTTGAGGCAGTAATTTTAAAGGGGTCTTGGACCGAGAAGACAGCCGATAGAGGCTGAGCATAGGTTTCAAGATTTTTTTTATTTTCAAATGTAATGTAAGTTGTTAAATCAAGCACCTTTAAATATCTACATTATTATGACTTTATTTCATTGAAATACATCAAATACTCAGAAGTCATCCTGTGGCTGACCACTGGACACTGAAATCACGGAACTCGGAACCCAATAGCCAGGCGTTAAAATGGGATGGCTGTAGACTGGGTACTTAAAGGCTGTGTCTTGGTAGACGGGAGGCTGATTGCTGGCGGAAGGGCCTTGCATTATATTTAATGAAATATTTCCATAAGCTAAATTAAATTACGTTTTATTCTTTGTAAAAATTAAACTTTATTAAATTATTGATGAGTAAAAACATTCATAATTCTTATTGGTCAATTAGTGGGCAAATGAGACGTTCTTGAATATAGAAATTTCGTGGAGGGGTTGACTATTGGTGCCTTTACCCTGCGATAAGTACGAGAGACGCGTCTAACACGTCTGGAGCGGTTGCCGAAAGTTATAAATAGCTCAGTTTAAGCCAGGACCGCCATTCGGAGGGCCAATGCGATTCGGGGACGCCCGAGGACGGGGAACCGGAGCAGACAGCAGTCGTCGAGAGTCTGGCACGTGGCGATTTCTCGTGCCTCGACTTGTCGCCACTAGACTTGTCTCGGTCTGACCAATCGCCACGTGGTAGTAAATCACCACGTGCCGAAAGTCCGTCCCAACCGGCCGGCAACCTCATCACGCCGGCCAACTCGCCGCAACGCCGCCGCAAGTCGCCCTGCCGCCCTCAGCCCGGCCTCGAGATGACCGGGGACGCCTGGATGGCGATTTTCGAGAAACTCGACAGAGTAGCTCGGGGATCGCTAGATAGTTGCGTCCTCGGTCCGCTCGAGGCGGCGCTACTGTCAACCCTGTTGACGCACTCTGGGGTGCGTCAACAGAAGAGACAGCGGGAAGAGGACAGCCCGCCGACACAGGAGGAGAAACGGGAATGCAACCGTATCACTCCTGTGTCGCGCGGTCCCACTCAACCCGCGGTCTGCCCACAGGTCTCCCAACAGCCGATGGACACAGCGGAGCCATCGACACCAGCCGCCGGAACATCACACCAGCCACCAAAACGTAAAGTGCTGCTGCCTACGCCAGCAGCTAGCACTGACACGTACGCCGCCGCGGCCAAATCGCCGCCGCCAAAGCCTAAAAAGGCTAATACCGCCCCCTCTACATCCGCAGGTACCACAGCCAGCAACAAGAAGAGGCCTGGCCAGCCGGCCAAGTACAAGCCTCCCCAGATCCTGGTCGAGGACTTCCCGGACTGGCGCCGTCACGTGCAGGCCATCAACAAGCGGCTTGGGTTCTCGGCCACAACCGAGACCGCAGGCCCAAAAGGCCTCCGTTTCTACCCTAGGTCCGGGGTAGAATACATAGGGGTCAAGAAGTACCTCGTGGAGCAGCGGGACCTTCACCACAAGCTCGAGTTCGTCGAGCACGCGGAGAGGTCCGCCATGCCAATGAAGGCCGCAATCCGCGGCCTTCCACCGACAACGACGGTGCAAGACGTCAAGGACGCTTGCGCCGAAAAGGGGTATAACGTATCGCATTCTAAACTTATATCCCCAGGCAGAGGACGAGGAAGCAGCGTGTTCTTCGTCGAGCTCGTCGGGACGGAACGCGAGAATCCAGGCTTCCTGGACCTCACGGACCTAGCCGGCATCACCACCAAGGTTCGTGTCGAACCTTGGAGAGGTAAGCCCGGGCCACCGCAATGTCACCGGTGCCAGGGGTTTAGGCATTCTTCCCACGGGTGCCACAGGGCGGTCCGGTGCGTCAAGTGCTCACTGGACCACCACTCAAACGAGTGCACGAGACCGAAGGAGGAGCCAGCCACGTGCTGCAACTGCTTCGGGGACCACCCTGCCAACCACAGGCAGTGCCCAGCCTACCTCGAAGAGCTGAGGAATTGGCGTGCGGGTACTCGCTCTCACACCCGCCGCCCGCCCACCCGCCGACAGCCGCAACGAGGCCCAGACACGAGGGCCTCGGACACTCCAGTCATGGTAGTAGAATCTTCCACAGGTTCTCTGATGGCACCAGCCAACCAGCCGAAGGACCGGACGACGGGTCAGCAGCAGCGACGACAACAACAGCAGAGGAAGCCACAAGCAGAGCCCAGAGCGACGCCACCCGCAGCGCCCCCCGCGCTCGACACCGAAGCGTTGCACAAGAGCGTAGTCGCCACGGTGCAAGCCGCGGTGACTGAGTCCTTGAAGGCAACGCTAGACGAGTTGGTAGTAGTCATTAAGTCTCTGACTAAGACTGGCTAAAACCCAGACTTAGCCCTCCTCTCTCAGTAATAACGCAAGTTATTCACCAGCTGCTCTTTTATACGGCCTTAAAGAGAAAGATTTAAGAGTTGTATATTGGAACGCGCAGACATTAAATGGTAAAATTAATGATCTCCGCACTTTCCTCCACAGCCAAGACATCGACGTCATGCTGATCAGCGAGACAAAGCTGAAACCATCAATGACGCTCACAGCCAGCGGCTACATCGTGTACCGCTTCGACCAAAGGAGGCCCGACGACGGAGCCCCTTACCGAGGCCTCGCAGTCCTCATAAAGAGGACTATCATCCACCAACTGGTGGACATGCCGCAGCCAACATCATTCTCTGCTCTAGGGGTAGATATCAAACTGCAAAGACATAATCTGCGCTTGTTTGCTATCTACAGGCCTTGCGGATACTGCCGGATAGCAGAGATGCAAGCCGACCTACAGCAGCTCCTGGTGGACTCCCCCGTGCCGACCATCCTGGCCGGGGACTTCAACGCCGAGCACCCCGCTTGGAACTCCTCCGCGCACTCCCCTCCGGGGGACATCATCTACCGGATCGTGGAGGACCTGGATCTCGTAGCGGCCGGGCCGTACGAGCCCACCCACTACCACGACTCCGATGTGTACCACAGAGGTACCACCATCGACTTCGCGATCTCACGCGGAGTCAATGCCCTTATGCGGCACGAGGTATTTAACGATCTCTCATCCGACCACAGGCCGGTACTCCTGACCATCGCAGACCAGCCGACGACGAGACTCACCAAAGGACCTGGACGCCGCTACGACTGGACGGCTTTCTCAGAAGCCATGGTAAACACTCCCCGTACAGGTCCCATCTCGACCGCAGAAGAGGTCAACGCAGCAGCAGCAACAATCACGGAGGACATCAAGGCGGCCCTCACAGTGGCCGGCCGCACGATCCCGCAGACGGACCGGCGCACCCCTCTCCCAAGGCCGCTCCAAGCGCTTTTGGAGAAAAAGCGCTGGTACAGGAAACAGTGGCAAAGGACTAGGGCTCAGTCGGTCAAGGCTGAGCTCAATCGTCTAGAGCGACTGTTAAGGGACAAACTCAGCGAGCACAGAGCTGCAAGCTGGGAAGCACACATAGACAGCATAACTGATCACGTTCCGTCCATCCACAGGTTATGCAGACAACTCAGCACGGCGCCCGAACCAATTCGGCCCCTACTGGACGACACGGACGGGTACCTGAAGTACACTGCCAAGGACAGAGCGGAAATACTCGCTCGCAGCCTTGAGCAACAATTCAGGCCCAATCCCGACACCGACCCGCAACACACAGCGGACATCGTTCAGCACGTTCGAGATTATCTCAGCGTGCCTGTACAGACACACGATGATCCACTGTACTTCTCTCCTTCACAGGTCCAGGCGTCCATCAAACGCCACTGCAACCCGAGGAAGGCGCCGGGCCCCGACGAGATCCCAAACATGGCGCTCCGCCACCTGCCGCTAAACACCTTAGCGGCGGTGGCGCGCCTGTTCAACGGGATCCTGCGGTCGGGGCACTTCCCCGACATCTGGAAGACCGGGCGGGTCATCGTCCTTCCCAAGCCAGGGAAGGACAGAAAAGACCCGAAGAACTACCGGCCAATCACGTTGCTATGCAACCTCTCTAAGGTGTTTGAGAGGATGCTGCTCCGGCACCTCTCACCACACATCACTCCCAGGCCGGAGCAATTTGGTTTCAGGTCTCAACACTCCACGACGCTGCAGCTCACCCGCGTCCTACACCACATGGGCGCGGCGCTCAACAAGAAGGAGTACACAGTCGCGGTTCTCCTAGACATGGAGAAAGCTTTTGACCGAGTCTGGCACGATGGTCTAATATACAAACTTTCTCTGTCCACAGCACCCCGCCGCATCGTGAGAGTCATCGCATCCTTCCTGGCAGACCGCCGCTTCCACGTACAAGTGGAAAGCGCGGTGTCACAGGATCGCCGCATCCAGGCTGGCGTCCCGCAGGGGAGCTGCCTGTCGCCCGCATGCTATGCGTGCTATACCGACGACATTCCTGTCGTTGGGCAAGCGCAGCTAGCCCTCTTCGCAGACGACGCCGCCTACTTTGCGACATCTTTTAAGATGCCGCACGCTGTATCCAAGATACAGCCGACGCTTGACGCCCTTCCTGACTGGCTCTCCAAATGGAGGCTATCAGTCAATGTGGGCAAAACGCAAGCGCTCATCACAGGGCAAGCCACCGCCCTACCCAATCCTCCTTCCCTTTTAGGTCAGCCGCTCACATGGTCGCCCGCAGTGAAATACCTGGGGGTGACCATAGACAGGAGGCTCAACATGGACCGGCACGCCGCAGACACAGTTCGAAGAGCGAAAGTCGCTCGCATGTGTCTGCGTCCGGTCTTCTGCAGTAAGCTCCCTGTACGGACCAAGCTTGGTCTGTACAAAGCTTACGTACGATCAAGACTTACCTATGCTTCACCTGCCTGGTACTCTTTCTGTTCCAGGTCAAACAAGGAGAAGATGAGGCGCCAGGAGACCCTCACACTGAGGACCATCCTCAAGTGCCCGCGGTACGTCAGCAACGCAGCCCTCACCGAGACACTGAAGTGGCGCGGCCTGGAGGAGTTCGTCGAGCGTCTCGCGCGGGTCATGTTTGACCGCGCGGACAACGCCGGCCTGGACCATCTTCGGGACATCGCGCCGCATCACACCACCAGACCTCCGGAGAGGTGGGCTCGGGACTTGCCCCGAGCCCTTCTACACCAGCAGTAGCTGACCAGCACTGCACACCACACCACAATCGGATACAACACGCCACACACGCCAGCTAAGCTACCGGTCGCCTTCTCCGCGGCTCCATAACCTGGCCCCGCTCAAACGGTATCACCAGGTTAGGGGCCGTGGGGTTGGATAAATGATCGGTAGCGAAGAGCTGGCCCACACCAGCAACCCACACCGTCCCCAAAATGACGGCCACTCGACCACCCCACCAGTCGGTGGGGAAGCGACCCGCGACAGCCGCCGCAGCCACTGTGCGGTAGCGGCCCCTCATACCCCCCTGACGGGGGGTATCGACAGATTACTCGACGACGGACCGCCATTATATTTTTGACCGTCGGATTGTCACTTTCTCTGGCTTATTCGTAGACGTAAAAACAAAGGTTGTATTTTTGACGATTGAATGTTTGACATTGCGTAGCTACTATGCTGTTCTTTGTCAATCTGTTCAATTGTTATTTTAGTGTCAATACTTACTTATTTTTGTGGATTTTTTGTATTTTAGAGCCAGTTCAGTGTCAGGTTGCATGGTCAACCTACCGAGTACACCTAACCAAACGGTGACAAGCAGGTTTACTCGGGAATCCAGTAGAGAGTTAGGTCCAGGTCGCGAGAGGGGCCTGGCGTCAACCTTTTTACCAACACAGGTGACGATTATACCTCTTACGTTCTCTTCAAGGTCTGACAGAGGGATATGAGGGTCTCACGTGTGGACCATTAGGAGTAATCCTTACTCATTGAAATCTGTTGGTAATTGAAGAAGCGTTGTCTTGTTAAATATATTTATTTATACACATTATATACATGGTTAGGGCGCCTTATTCATCTGTACCCAGGCTTCGGCTAACACAGATGGAGGGAGGCAATCACACAGACACTAGGGTTTGCTATACCTCGGTTTTGTCGGCCGAACGTTTAGAGCTTAAATTAGGGTCCCTCACACACACACTCCTCCCTGTAAAAATAGAGGTTCGCCTCTAGTTTTACACACATTAGAATAGGTGAATTTGGGGTAGAGTTAGGGTAGAGTCATTATTTGGGTGTTAGGTTTATTTATTTTCTTTCACATTTAGTTTGATTGTATACAAAACTAAAATCATTAGAGTTTTAACTGTTTTTAATTACAAAATAAATTAAAATCTATTTTCAGTAGCATATGGATGGGTTACTGAGGCTCGTACATTAAATATGATTGAAGGTTTATATATTTTTACATTGGGTGAGATAGGGGAACAAAGTTATTTGAGGACATACTAAATAATTTTGTTATAGGGAGCTAGTGACAGGCGGAGCAGTTCACTAGTGACAATTGAGCTTTTCTATAACTGGGGAATTAAAGGGTAAATAAAGTCATATTTAATAGACGATTGTTTTCAGTATTCCATACATTAATAGTACATTCAGATGAGTTTCTTGGCGTTTCTTCTCGTCTGAAATTAGGTTACGAAACGTTGGTAGAGTAATATTACATAGTGCTTAGCAATACCTATCAAAAATAAAATAAAATAAAATGGGTATTAATTAGCTTAGAGACCCGTCTTCATCCGGGCGTGACAGTAGATAAAGTATGTTTGTACTTACTATTCTTTGCAATATATTTACTTATGGTTACAATGGTTACATATACATATTTTCCTTTAGCTAGCTAGGTTAACGAAGAGATATATTAAAAGGAAAATATAAGTTTTAAATTACAAACAAAAAGGGCTTACTACTGTTCACGGTAACTGGTCACGGTAGGGCCCGGTAGGAGATAAATTCTAAAAATATATATTATTTACTATTTTTTTATTTGCCTAACAATAGTGTTAATAAAAATATACAGTAGGAATATTTATAAATTCATAGGATATTTAGGGATAGTTTTGAAAAATCCAAATCGTATCAGTTTTCACATAAAAGACGAAGGGTACTAAGGTTCACAACGTAAATACACTAGACGATCACATGGCCAAATTTATTTATTTTTCTATTTTTATTTAATCCTGGTTGAATTTTAGTTAATTAGTTTAGTAGTAGATGGGGTAAGGTACATAACGCAAACGCGTACGTCACGTTACGCCATTGAATAAATGTACACTAAGGGTACAGTTTATAATGAGTGAAACGTCTTTAATAACTCGTAGATATGTCAAAAAACTGTTGTCATGAATTACCTATTATAATTTATCGGCGTGAATTATCTTACTAACAGGAAACTGTTTTTAGGGTTCCGTAGCCAAATAGCAAAAAACGGAACCCTTATGGATTCGTCATGTCTGTGTGACTGTCCGTCCGTATGTCACAGCCACTTTTTTCCGAAACTATAAGAACTATACTGTTGAAACTTGATAAGTAGATGTTTTCTTTGAACCGTATTACGATTATCACACAAAAATAGAAAAAAAAACAATAATTTTTGGGGGTTACCCATACGGACCGCGAGGCCGTAGGCGGCGTCCCGCGTCACCCACGCCTAGCGCCGCCTCTGAGGGCCTACCGCGAACTACGTTCGACTTGTTGCCTCTCTGTCGCACTTGTAAATTCATACGTTAGTGTGACAGAGAGGCAACACGTTGGACGGGGTTTGCGGTAGGCCCACTGATCATTTTAAAAATAATATTTAATCTGGTTGGAAATCCGAGATTATTAAGTTCCGCGGAACAGGTTATTTTTGATATCGACTTATTAAATAATTTTCTTCTTTGTTATGAATAAAAATAAAATTATAAGGAAAACGTATTTTAAACATCTAACAGGCCAATAAAATTCGAACGTAGACTGACTTCGGAATGACATCTAACGTTCGTACTTGTCCGTACATGTAATGGCGCGGGCGAGACGCACGATAACCAACGGCCCGATTCGAAGAATGATTAAGACACGTTTAAGATCTTTAAAAGATCAATAAATAAACGACATGTCAGAATTGACGTTTATTTCGATCCCAGTACGATCTATCTACAATATTTCTAACGTCAAAGTGACATTGGTTGCCCGAATCGAGCTGCTTTTGTCAATTATACGACATACAAACGATATCTAAATGAGAATTTATCTAAACCAGAACTTATCGTTATCGTATCTCATTCTTCGAATCGGACCGACGGTTCATATCCCGGTCAATTTAAGTCTACGTAATTTTAACTTTGATTAAATAAGTTCATGTTCCAAATTCAAAAAAGAAACTAACGATTCTGGGGAACGGAAATATACAGCGCCATCTAAGTACGTCATCTGTCAAATTCGAGGCACTGACTTTACACATCTTACGCATTCGATGGATCTTTGCCATTTTTAGGGTTCCGTAGTCAGTTCATCAATTATGCCGACAATGTCGTATAATAAAAACCACTTTTTTTTAGTTTGCTCCCCTGCACGAAATGTGGGGCGGATTTTTTTCAGATTTCTTCCAGAACGAATAAAAGCCTTCAACAACCATTTTTGATAAATATAAATAGTTACGAAAATAATTGTCCTAAAAGAAAAAATATTGTCCCCCCCCCTCTCTAACTTTTGAACCATGGCTCCAAGAATATGAAACGTTTTGTGTAGAAAACATTACATAGTCAGTATCTCCATTCTTACTCGTAATTTACTTTCAGGTTGTAAAATGAAATGGTAAAATAATATTTGCAAAAATAATGCCTGGAAAAATTAAAGTCGCTTTTCCATCGTCGCACCTGAATAAAGGGTATATTTACTTTGCAATTTGCTTTACTCGTATTTTACTGTATTCAGAGTTTGAAAATGCATGTTACTACAAGCTTTTCATTAAAATTTTACGCATGGCCTTATCTGGTTTACCGTAATATAGGTTTATTCTGTTTAAATAAAAATATATGACTTTGGATTGATAGGTATTCATATTTGTATGTGCAGTAGGCTTAGCACATGATTGGCGCGACAGTATCTCGCGGCGCGGCGAGATAGACTACCCATCCTTTTCTAACTACGTTAATTATAGAGGGACGGGTAGTCTATGTCGCCGCGAGATACTGTCGCGCCAATCATGTGCTAGCCCGGCAGCACTTGTTTTTTTCTACTGCAAGAGAATTTTAAATCAATGTCATCACTTACCATTAGGTGTGATCGTGGTCAAACGCCTGCCTATCCTCTATAAAAAAAAGAAAAAAAATGTCATATTTTAAAAATAGTACCTAGGCGACCGAGGTTTGCTCGGTTATAACTATTTATTGTAATATGGTGGTGTATAGGTGATAAGCTTAACTAATTTTTTTTACTAAATTAAATTGTCTAAAATAATAAAAATATTTTTTTGGATATATCACCATACGATAAATGACTTAGTGTTAAAAAAATTTTTTATGGTTGTGGAGGCAAACGAGCAGATGGATCACCTGATGGTAAGCGACTACCGCCGCCCATGGACACCTGCAACACCAGAGGGGTTGTAAGTGCGTTGCCGGCCTTTAAGATGGGAGTACGCTCTTTTCTTGAAGGTTTGAAGGTCGTATCGGTCCGGAAATACCGCAGGCGACAGTTCATTTCGAGACACGAGGACGCAACTAATTGAAGCTAGGGGTTATAGTCCAAGATCCCAGAGCCGCCAGACCTTACTTATTTTCTCACTAAGTACCTGGGCGACCGAGCATTGCTCGGTTATAACTATTTATTGTAATATGGTGGTGTATAGGTGATAATCTTATCTTATATCTTATATATTTTTTTACTACATTAAACTTGTCTAAAACAATAAAAATTAAAAAATTATATATAAACTTGAACATATAAAAAAAAAGTTAGTCACCGGGCGAGATTCGAACCCGTAACACTCGTTTAGCAGTCCGCGTCTTAACCCGCTGGACCAGACGGACAGTGGCCGGCAACACGAAATTAGCGACCATATTCTGCATCGAAAGAAAAACGCATGAAAACTCGAAAACACGCGTTTTCCCAAACATAAGACTAATCTAGAATATCTAGATCGATTGTTTACCCCCAAAAACCTACATATACCAAATTTCAGCAAAATCGTTAGAGCCGTTTCCGAGATCCCGGAAATATATATACATATATATATACAAGAATTGCTCGTTTAAAGGTATAAGATAAAATGTATGGGGTCCTTGCTATATTGGCCTGACGGCCATTTGTCCGGTACAAGGTGCTAAAGGTTGGTAAAAATATTACTAACTTTTCTCAATATTTTATGTATGTTTTAGAAAACATTGTTAATCTATCATTATAATTTTTTTGAAACTGCAACTTTCACGTCTGTGATTCCGGTTGGCTCTGCGTCTAGTATTTTCACAAAGAGACAACCATCAGACAAAACAACTGAAAACAGCGCAGCTCTGACTGTGCAACCGCTTCTTGAGAATTTATACGTAACGAAGTACCTCAAAGTGGGTCATATTTTATCGTGCGGGAGACCGCATACGCTACATTGGAGTAACCGAAGTAGTTTAGGCAAGGTGGTGTAAGGCTGTTTAATGTGCTGTACGGAACGGAGCACAGTCTCGGGGATCCGATTTACGCTAAGAGTTACTAATAATTTTTAATAAAAAAAATGACTTCACGAATCAGTTTGAATTGCCATTTAAATCGCTATAAGTAAGCTTATAAGAGTTATACGATTGTATATGCAGATGTCAATCACAATTATCAACTCTGGCCTCTGGCCAATTGGGGACGTTTTTTTTATTGTGATTGACATCTAAATATACAATTTATAGATTGGAGTGTGGTACATCCCACAATAAAAAAGGAAAACATTAACAACATCAGCTTAAAAGAGGTGAGAAGTTCCCTCAATAAGTTTCAAAACTCGCTTACAACTTATTATAATTGGGTGTCTATCTAATATCTATGTTGGAGTGAGCACTCTAAGCTTATTTCTCTATGGTATACCTAGTGTGTGTGGGGACATATATACATACTTAAACATATACATCGACCGACGTCGTGTCCGTTATAGAAACAGTGAAATTGTTCTGATAAGAACAGTTTATAGATCGATCGATTGACACTCTGCGGTTAAGCAGAGAAACGGTGACGTTTGCTCTAACAAGAGCAGTTTTATGTTGCCCTGACAAGGGCAGTTTATGCATATGCGGAGCCTGCAGCGTCCTCTTCGTGTCTTCTACCAGCGAGTATCAAGCAGCGGAGCAGGACACGGCGCACCGACGACACGATGTGCACCCTACGGAGGCCGGCCGAGAAAAGGACGGGATCCTTGCTTCTTTCACACCAAAGTACTTTGGTGTGAGTGGCCTTTCCATCCTTTTTGGATTCTTGGCGGTATCTAGTCGCCGCCCGTAACAACGGGCGGGTCTTTCTTGTGCCCTTTTCAAGGGCGAGGGCTTCTGGGCCATGGCCGACCGGTGGCCGATCATGGCTTTGTTGTTGTTATTTTTCTTCTCTTCTTCTAAAAAGGCTGCCGGGGCCATTCCGGGCTGCCCAGGAGCTCGATCAGAGCGTCGACCTCTTGTTCAGCGGGGGACGGCGTGGTTCTGGTGGCTGGAGCCGGCGTTGGCGGCGAAGGAGGAGGTGCAGCGGAGGGTAGAGCTGGCGCTGCCTGTATTGCGGTGGCTGAGGGCACTGGCTTCTTTTTCGTCGGAGACCCGGGCTCTCTCGCCTGCCGCGGTCTTGACACCCCCCTTTGGGTGGGGGGGTTTGCCGGCGCCATCAGGGTTGATGGCGCCGACTCTTCCACCGTGGGCTTCTCGATCGCGGCGTTGGTTAGAGGTCCCGGGCGGGACGGGGCCGGGAAATAGGATTTCCCGGCTTTCCATAGTCTGTAGGCCTTCTTGTACGCTGGGCAATTCTTGTGGTTCCCAGGGTGGGGGCCCCTGCAGTTTTTGCAGGTGGCCTTCATGTCGCGGGGCCTGGTGCACTGCTCCGCGCGGTGGGGCTCGGCGCAGCGAACGCAGGCAGCTTCTTGGTGACAGCCGTGGGAGGAGTGGCCAAAGCCCTGGCAGCGGTGGCATTGTGCGGGACCCCTCTTCCCGCGCCATGCCTCCACTTTCACTCCTCGGATGTGGAGCAGCTCTGACACCCCGTAGATGCTCGCGTGGTCCCGGGCGGTCCCCGCGAGCTGCACGAAGTATAATGAGCCCGGGCGTCCCGCTCTCGCGCAGATCTCCTTGGCATATTCCACGGGGTGTCCATGCTTCTCCAAGGCGCCCATTAGGTCGGTTATCGGTGTCTTTGCGGGGAGGCCTCTGACGGCAACTTTAAGCCGCTTCTCCATCTCCAGCCCGTAGATGTTGAAGAGCGGCTTGATGACGTCTGTGGTCTCCCCTTTCTTCTTTGCTTCTTCGATGGAGGCGATCGCTGCGTCCTCCATCTTCGTCAGGTGTCGTATGATGAGGCGGTATTCCGCCTCCGAGCGGGGTTCGAAGCGGATGCCCTCCCCTTTCGGCTTAGTGAAGGGCGGTTCCCCGAGCTCCTGCGTGAGGTCCTCCAGGACCCTCGGCCAGCTCGGTAGTATGTCGGCAACGATGGCGGGGTATCTGAGTTTTTTCTTTTTTTGTGTACCCTCTCCATCGTTGCCGCAAGGCTGCTCGCTACTATTGCTCTTTTTAGTAGTCATTGTATTATTTTTTTTGGGTGCAGTTTCTATTTTTTTTGTTTGTTTTTTGGCAGCCTTGCTGCCGGAGGTTGCGGTGCTCGGGACTGTTGAGCCCGAGGGGAGGGCTACGGCGTCCGAGTAGCTGGTGCTGGGCCTAGGTCCTGGGGCCTGGGGATCCGTCACTGAGGCTTCGGTGCGAGTTGCGTCGCAATCGGTGGCCTTTTTAGGGCCGGGTGCAGGCTGCGGGGCGGCTCCTGGTCGGGCGCGGAGTCGCGGGTCTGTGGGCGGCGAGATTTTCTGGCAGACCCTCTTCGGGTCTTGCTTTTCAGGTGGGCTGCTCTCCGGCTTCCTCTTCACTGCCGAAGGTGTTAGGACAGTCGGGTTCTCCTCCAGGAAGCGGAGGAATGCGGCGTCTTCTGGAAGCAGCTCTACGCGTTGTCCCAGAGCGTGCCCTTGCAGCCTGATGTAGGCTGCCATCCACGCCTCCATGCCTGGAGACATGTTACCGACTTGCGCCAGTCGAGCGACTAGGATGCGATCCCGATCCAGTAGCTCGAGAGGGGCAAGTCGGAGCTGAGCTTCCCGCGGGACCGGCGAGAAGGTGCGTCCAGGGGCTGCGTCGGCCGAGTGCCACGGCTTTGGGGAGCCGTCGGCGGGAGCGGTTGTTGGGGCGTCCGTGATTTCGGCGATCTCGTCGTCGAAATCGGCGTCTGGCTGCGACGTCGTTGGTGTAGGTGGGTGCGAAAACCCGCTTTCCGTACTACCTACCGACCCCGCGCGAGCGGGGGGGTTGGTTTCCGTAGGCGGGTTTCGTGCGGGTGTGCGGAGAAACTCGCGTTTCGAACTACCCACCCTATCCGAGGGGACGGGGGGGGGTCGCGAGTTTCCTCGTTGCGGCTGCGGGTGGGATTGAAAATCCACTTCGTCGAGTACCCGCCCGACCCGGAGGGGTGGGGGGGTGCCTCGACCCTTCGTGCATCTTCGGTGTCAATCGGGTGTGGAGATCCACTTGCGACGCATCACCGGCCGTGGTCCAAGCTGCAGTTCCTCTCCGGGCAGGGTCTGGTTCCGCAGTTTGGGCGACCGGTTTCAGGCTTCAATGGGCAGCAGGCTATCTTCTCCGGCGAACCGGGCGCATTCCGACGAGACTTTTCCTCAGGAAAAGCGCGTACGAGTGGCAAGAGGGCTGTGCAGGTGCGTCCGAACAAGGTGGCTCCGGTGGCGTTCCAAAAGGACGGGAACGTTGGCTCGCTTTATTTTATAGGCGCGCGCGAATGCCGCAGCCACGCGCCGCAACCTCGCGCCCGCGCACCTCACCCCGCGCGTCCCGCGCGGCTACTATTATTTATCACGCTCTTTCCTGTATATAGATCTCTTTCTTACATTTCTCTAATTTTGTATAAATTACGCGCATTTTGTAAATAAATTCATTCAATCTTGTACATAGCTAAAAACGTCTTTCACTCCAAGAACCTTCTGATACCTGCCTACATGGTACCTACATCACCATAGTGGTGACCACCGACTGAGCAGAAGAAATCAAGCAAGAAGCGTTCCAGATCAAAACTACGCTCGAGGACCTCGCGCTGCTCGCCGACAAAATGATGGAGCACACGCCATCATCATCGAACCAAATCGCCGCAGTCGCTCCTCCCGCCGTCATACCACCTTCGTTACCACCGCCACTACCTCAACCAACTGCGTCAGCTCTCGACACGCAATACCTCATCGGCGAAATAAGAAGACTCTCACTCGAAGTCGCCGAGCTTCGCTCGAGACCGCGTGAAAACTACAATCAACGCTACAGCCGCTCAAGCAGACGATTTCCATCACGTACCCGTAACAACTCTCAATCGCAAGATCGAAGACCGCGTAGCCCAAGAAACTCACCACTGCCGTACTGCCATTACCATCGACGTTTCGGCATGGACGCACAGAAATGCGCACAACCGTGCAGCTTCAAGCCGATCCCGCCATCATCACCAGCGTCGGAAAACTAAATGTAACGCTGGCTGCGGCGGAAACCGGCGTTACCACCAAATCCCACCGCCTCTTCGTACGAGACCGAACCAGCAAACTCGTCTTCTTGGTAGACACCGGCGCGAACATCTCCGTTCTACCAAGGACACCCGGCACGAAGGCGCAACCACTTCCATTTCAACTCTACGCCGCTAATAACACCGTCATTCCTACCTATGGCGAGAAGACGCTAGAACTCGATCTCAACCTACGCCGACCATTCCGGTGGAAATTCATCATCGCTGCAGTTTCGAAACCCATCATCGGCGCAGATCTCCTGGACTACCACCACATCGTCGTGGACATCACCAAGAGAAGATTGATCGACGGCAAGACCCTACTGTACACTAACGCACAGCTCTGTACTGACGCTAACATACCTACCGTGCGCAGTATAGACGTGCAACAGTCGTACCACAACATTCTTGCCGACTACCCTGGTACCACTCGCCTAACATCCATGAAACTCAGCCCGAAACACAACGTCGAACACTTCATTGAAACAACTGGACCACCACTTCACTGCAGACCACGTCCAATCGCACCGCACCGCTACGAACTCGTGAAGAAGGAATTTGCCAACATGATGGAGCAGGGCCTATGCAGACCAAGCAAAAGCCCTTGGGCATCACCTCTTCACGTGGTACCTAAGAAGAACGGCGAATTACGTGTGTGTGGAGATTACCGACGGCTTAACGCAATCACTAAGCCCGACCGCTACCCAATCCCACGCATACGTGATTTTACCTACCAACTCGCCGGCAAACAAATATTCTCAACATTGGACCTCAACCGCGCATACCAGCAACTACCAATAGCAGAGCAAGATGTCGAGAAGAGCGCCATCATAACACCATTCGGCCTATTCGAATTTCCGAGAATGTGCCCCGGACTCAAAAACTGCGGACAGACGTTTCAACGCTTTATTCACGAAGTACTACGCGACCTTGACTTCGTGTTCCCATTCGTCGACGACCTACTTGTTGCATCGGCCGACGAAAAAACACACGAGCAACACCTACGCGCCGTACTACGCCGACTCGAAGACTACGGCATAACAATCAACCCGTCGAAATGCGTATTCGGTCAGCCATCGGTCAAATTCTTGGGCTACGAAGTCAGCAAAGATGGCATACGACCGCCTACCGAAAAAGTGCAAGCAATCATCGACTACCCTAAGCCGAAAAACATCGACGAACTTCGAAGATTTCTCGGCATGTTGAATTTTTACCGCGAAAACATCAAAAACGCCGCACAGATTCAAGCACCGCTCTGCAAATACCTACACAATGCGAAGAAGCGCGACAAGACAGAAATCAGCTGGGACAACGAAGCCGACGAAGCATTCAACGCGTGCAAAGTGAGCATACAAAACGCCGCCTTGCTCGCGCACCCCTCCCACCACGCACCGCTAGCAATCTTCTGTGACGCAAGCGACAAAGCCGCGGGAGCTTCGTTAAACCAATTCGTCAACGACGCTTGGCAACCACTTGGCTATTTTTCCAAGAAATTCTCCGACGCCCAGACTAGATACAGCACTTTCGACCGTGAGCTACTCGCTATCTACCTAAGTACGAAGCACTTCAGAAAAATGTTCGAAGGAAGAGAATTGATCATATTCACCGACCACAAACCGCTTACATACGCATTTACGAAAACAAGTACAAACAACGAGTCACCGCGCCGCACTCGTCAGCTGTTGTATATTAGTGAATTTACAACCGATATACGACACATTCCTGGAACCCAAAATGCCGCTGCCGACGCCCTATCTCGCATCGAAGCCATCTCCTGTCCATCTCCGATCGACTACAAACTACTGGCAGAAGCGCAAGAGCGAGATAGCAACACAATCAAAACACTCGCACAGCAAGATAACTTAATAATAAAACAAGTTGAAATTCCCGGAACTACCTACAAACTATTCTGCGAAACATCAACGCCGCACTTACGACCTTACGTACCAGAAGAGTATCGCCGTGCCGCTTTCAACGCAGTACATAACATCAGTCATCCCGGAATCAAAACGTCACGAAAACTCGTCGCACAACGCTACTTTTGGCCCGGCCTAAATGCCGATGTAGGCAAATGGGCAAAAGTATGCGTACACTGCCAAGGCGCCAAGATTCAACGACACACTTCAAGCCCTCTTTCAAGTTTCCCGCCAACCGAACTACAAGGTTCGAACATATACACATCGACCTTGTAGGACCTCTACCTACGGCCGCCAGTGGACATCGCTACTTACTCACAATGATCGATCGCGCAACTAGATGGCCCGAAGCGATACCTTTATGCGAGATCACCGCCGAAGACGTCGCCAAAGCACTATACGAAGGCTGGATTTCCCGCTTCGGCTGCCCCGCTACGATCACGACCGATCAAGGACGGCAATTCGAAAGTCGAGTATTTGCGTCACTCCACGCCTACTCGGCATCGAAAGAACCCGTTCAACGCCGTACCACCCTGAATCGAACGCTATGATAGAACGTTTCCATAGAAGTCTCAAGGCCGCACTCAAAGCTAGACTACAAAGCGAGAAGTCATGGATCGACACAATACCTAGTGTTCTACTTGGACTACGAGCCGCACTACGAACAGACACCGGTGTAAGCCCAGCCCTACTCACTTACGGCTGCAGTGTACGATTACCCGGCGAACTATTATTACCTACGCGCGATGACGTCACCATGGACTCCGAATTCGTCGAGAAACTTCGAGCGACACTACAAAGCCTAACGCCGATATCAACGATCCCACATAGCACCAAGAGGCCTATATTCGTCCACCGTGACCTTCAAACCTGCGAACAAGTATTCGTACGAGTCGACGCTGTAAAGAAGCCGTTACAAGCACCTTACGACGGACCCTACCGAGTACTAAAACGCAACGATAAAGTATTCACCCTGCAGCTACCTAACCGCCAGATGAACATTTCGATCGACCGCCTAAAACCCGCAT
The DNA here is from genome assembly GCF_033807575.1 of Cydia pomonella. Lineage (NCBI taxonomy): Eukaryota > Metazoa > Arthropoda > Insecta > Lepidoptera > Tortricidae > Cydia > Cydia pomonella. The sequence goes on along the minus strand of NC_084712.1, from coordinate 21,176,537 downwards.
TTATCATCGCCGACACCGAGCAAGATATACCTACATCTACGAGCGCAACAGATATACCTACAACTACAAGTTCAACGACCGCAACGAACATACCTACGACAACATCGAGTACTACGCAACCTACGCTATCACCGAGTTTACCGACATCACAAGACACCAAAAACGACAACAACAACAACCAACAACAGAAAAAAGGCATCCTGAAAAGAAGAAACGGACCCGACACAACCACGACCACTCAAGTAAGCACAAGCACAACACGCCGAGGCCGCACTATTCGCCTGCCGGTACGCTTCGCTTGAGAGGGAGCCTGTGGGGACATATATACATACTTAAACATATACATCGACCGACGTCGTGTCCGTTATAGAAACAGTGAAATTGTTCTGATAAGAACAGTTTATAGATCGATCGATTGACACTCTGCGGTTAAGCAGAGAAACGGTGACGTTTGCTCTAACAAGAGCAGTTTTATGTTGCCCTGACAAGGGCAGTTTATGCATATGCGGAGCCTGCAGCGTCCTCTTCGTGTCTTCTACCAGCGAGTATCAAGCAGCGGAGCAGGACACGGCGCACCGACGACACGATGTGCACCCTACGGAGGCCGGCCGAGAAAAGGACGGGAACGTTGGCTCGCTTTATTTTATAGGCGCGCGCGAATGCCGCAGCCACGCGCCGCAACCTCGCGCCCGCGCACCTCACCCCGCGCGTCCCGCGCGGCTACTATTATTTATCACGCTCTTTCCTGTATATAGATCTCTTTCTTACATTTCTCTAATTTTGTATAAATTACGCGCATTTTGTAAATAAATTCATTCAATCTTGTACATAGCTAAAAACGTCTTTCACTCCAAGAACCTTCTGATACCTGCCTACATGGTACCTACATCACCATATGTGCATAACATTTTGAATACATTCGCTGACGAGTAGCTACTTCGGCTGCTGACTTTACCGAAGACTCCGTCTCCTTTAAATTAGGTGTTGAAACTTTGTTTTGAGTCGCTGCAAACTTGGTTCGACGTCTTTGGCTACCTCTAAGAGGCCAATTCGAATATACAGTGATATCGGAATTATATTTAATTGGTATCCTAGCCAAGATCACAATCGTTTGCAGAAAACAAAAAGATAAACTTAAATAAGCCATCAAGATGGTGTGACCAAATATCTACCTAGAGAGACATCACACTAAGTAACGGTTTCCACAAAGCGACCGACAGGGAGAAGTGGAGAGGTGACGTAGGAAAAAGCAAGCAGAGTCACGATCCTCAGCAGTAAGGGACCGACTTAGAAGAAGAAGAAATAATGTATGGAAATATTAGCGTTTCGTTTTCTGCAAACGATTCTTAACTTCATATTTTTCAGTGACTTCTACTTATTATTATAATAAATAATAAGGGTGACAGCTGGTAACTACAGTTACCAAAAGCAAGTGAGTGGTTAGGCACCCTGATGTCATTCAGGTATCGTGCATTTCGCTCGTAGGTACTTGTTTGTACTTGTATGTGTTGGCGCGGGCGAGAGACATGATAACTGAATAACACGATGGAGCTTGGGACGGATGTTAGTGTGGGACTGGCACCGTACCAACTCTAATGGACTAATGTATGTTAATCCTTCTTAAAACTTTCCGGGATCAGGGAAAACCAATCATACACGAAAACGCGATTAACTCTGCTTTTACCTAATTCCAATTACCACAAGAACCATCAATGTCTAACACCACAATTTATTTTAAAGGTGTTCACAGCTCGAGTGCTCATAACGGAATGATTCCGAACGAACGACAACTAAAAACAAAAGGCGCCACTCGACCGATGAACCAATAGAAATCGACCATTGAAACGTCACTCGAGCAATGACCGATGACAATCGTACAAAAATAATAAATATTTTAGTTTAGGTTTTACTAAAAAAAAAGTATTATGTTGTATTGTATATTGTAATTACATAAATAAATATATTATAAACTAGTAAAAAAAAAAAATGGACTTAAATGTCAACGGGAATGCATTTTTAATCATATCGTACCGTTTTGCAATTTATATAATTAATTTAATTACAAGCAAAACATTAATATAGTTAATTATTACTAAAAATATCGTAAATGCTTACATGTTAAAGCGAGCGGAACGGCGGAATGCGTCGAAATATTGAAACGTAATAAATATAAAAGCCGTGTTAGACAGTACTATTTTGTACCATTTGGCGTTGAAACTCCAAGTCCATGGGGTCCCAGCGCGCATAAGCTTTTTGCAGAAATCGTGATGCATCTGGTTGACGTAACTGGTGAACGAAGAGCTGGCGGCTTTCTCGCACAACATATCAGCATTGGTACAATGCCTCAAGGGCCTATTTTAGATTTAAGCTAGTCATTTGTTTATATTTTATGTATATATAGTTATTGTTAATAAAAGTTCGTTTTATTAATATCATTCCGATGTCAGTGTACATTCGAATTGGCCTGTTAGTTTAGTATACCTAGTTGAAATAGCTGTACTTGGATTAATTAAAATGTCTGCGCTCCCAAACTATAAGATGGAGACAATATGAGCATCTGAAGTTTATATAACGTTTGCTATTATTTAATACATACCTAAGATGTTATAGAATAGTGAAGTAGCTGGGTCAAAATTATTTTCGGTGTCTTGTTTTTTCCCCAAGAATGTGACTGAGTGTAGCTTTTTGTATGAAATGTTTTTTTTTTACTTAAATTATAAATTATAATCTACAGCTAGAAAGACATGCAATAGCTCTCGGCTTTAATTATTTATTTGATTGAAGATACAAATACAAGCGTGACAGAGTGGTCAGAAACAAGACATCGAAAACAATGTTGACCCACCTAAGTATTCCAGATGATATCTATAGTATTTTTTTAAGACAGAATTTTATATATCTATTTAAAACTTTTTTTTTCTTCAAACTTTACCTTTTTATAGAACTTTTTTGTTTTTCAATTGGAGAGATTGAAGTTTTTTTTATAAAAAATTGACTTCTACGGTTTTTACCTAATACAATTATATTTCTTTTAAGAAATGTTATTTAAACAGTAAATAAGTTTTACAGGGTGTTTATTTAGTCACCTGCAATCATTTACGGGCTGAATATATAGGTCATATTGAGGAACTTATACTATGGGGCCAATACCGAAATCGCGAAAAAAATCTACTCTCCCATAGAAAATGTCAAGGTCAGTCAGCCAAAATGTATGAAACCGCCAATTTTTTTTCGCGATTTCGAGGTTGGTCCCAAAGTAAAAGTTGCTCAGTATGACCTATATATTCAACCCGTAAATTATTGCAGGTGACTAAAACGACAAGGACGTCTATGTATATTTGTATCAATGTGTATTCAAAACGTGCATTTCATTAATTTCAGTGGTTGTACATTTTTTTTTGTGTTTGTCATTCATTCACCGTTACTTCTGTTTTACTCATTTCCTCAAAGGTTAACTGGAAGAGATTCCATACAGGGATAAGTTCGCCTTTGTTGTATTTAATTTACTCTGTAACTGTGTTTTTCGTGTTTTTATTTCTATGTACAATAAAGTATATGCATACATACATACAACCTGTACTGAGTATTACTAAAAATATGCTACCAGTTTTATTTTTATTTTTTAAATTTCCAATTTAAATTTTCAAAGTTTAATCCCACAGGTAAATACATAAGATTGACGTGCCAAGTTTCCTTAAGGTAATGGTACTCTTTCAACAGCCGGAAGGTAAAAAACCTTTTTAATTAGACTTGGGGGGAAAATAGTCCCGGCGAAGTTTGTTACGTTAGAAAGAAGGAATTGAGCAGTGGAGTCCCCTGAGTACGGAAGGGGTGAGGTGCGTTGGGGTAAATTCAGTAATTGCATATTTCTGTTAGACAAGTACTAAATACTTCTAACCTCATTCTCTGTATGGTTATAAAATTGTTTTCCACTGCCAACCGAAGGTTTTTCTTATCTTTTCAATATAATCCCGGCTTAAAATAGTTTGAATTTTAAATCTTTTTTTTTTTGTGTACGCACGTTTTGTTTTATGATAATAACAATCTATTCGTTATATTGTATATCTATTTTTATGATTAGTTGAAGTAGAAATTAAAGCTTATTTTATTTACTCCAAGTCGTAATTTTTAAATGTTTGTTTTAAACTTTGGTGTGAAATAATTTATTTTGGTTACAGTGTTTCCCCTTACTATACTATGGCGACATTAGATGTAATAAAAATATCGGAGAACGACACTTAATTTATGGCATTTGTCTCACTCAAACAGACACCACACAAAAAATAAACATCGACCTAGAGCATGTCGGGCCATGCTAGGACGTTTAAGGTTCCGTAATTACCTGTTTATTCCGATAGGCTGCCTAAAACGGGGGCTTTGAGCGGGTATCATATCATATTCTAGCACTAAGGATCACGGAGAGTTGCTTGAGACGCCGATGTGGTGAAACTATGTATAAGGTAAGGATTCCTTTTTGTCTACTTTACTATACTATTGAGCCCAATGAGATGGACAGAATAAATTCGTTCAGATCTTGATGTAACGCTCCACGATGCCCTACATTCGGCGACAGATAGAAAGAAGTGGCGGCAGATTGTCAAAGAGAAACGACCCTCAGTGGTGAGGAGGAGGATTTGTCTACGGAACTCAAAAACATCGACAAATTGATCAAACCTTTCCTTCCACATGATCTGGCGATCTTGACCAAAATGAACCACAAAAAATATTACACTTACCCCAATGCACCACCCAATCCTCTTACACGATGACGGTCCCTGATTAGGTTTTCGTCCTCCGACCGTTATTCCGTGATAAAGGCAGCATAATGAGACTCGGGTGCGAAATGGACCGCACGCTGCGAACACACTTATTTACGTTTTCCATTATGTTACATACCTGTCTCCGATCTTCAATCAAAACTAAACCTTAACTCTAAGAAATATGTTATAAATTAAATTAAAGATTTACCAGACACCCTTTTTATTGAATTTTGTGTGATATTAGATCAACGAAGTCGTTACCTGGCATTCATTAGATTCCTATTTTAAGAGCATGGAGAAGATGACAAGAAATATTGCTTGTACTTTGTAGAAGCGATGAATGAGATAAGCACCTGTATTATACGAGTGACATGTTCAAGCCCCGTTATCGTCGGGGATAGTGCAATACCGCGCAACTAACAAAGTCGTAAAGTCCCGGATAGACGTGCGAGTAAGTTCGCGAACTTACGGCTCGACGACCTTTTTCGCTCGTGTGTCAGCCTAAGTACGTGTACTTTACAAGCAAAAAAAGTCGTCAAGCCATAAGTTCGCAAACTTACTCGCCCGTCTATCACCCACTTAAGAGTTCGAAATTCAAACAATGTTCAAGGTAATTGGACCTTACTGCATTTGTTAGTTACGCGGTATTGCACTATCCCCGACGTTATGCTTCTTGCAATTCATTAAAAATAAGGGTTGGTAAAACTGTCTTCCATACGGGTCCCTAACTTCACCGTTAGTGCTCAAGTTCGCCCAAGTATTAGAATAATAATTTTACTGAGAAATAGGTATCCATTGAAATTATGTAAATTAAATTCCGCAGCTCGTAAAGCTAGTTTAAAATTAAAGATAGTACAAATATTCTAAAACAACCTAATTTTGCAACCTAATTAAGAAGAGTATAAATGACATTATCTATGAAAAGGTCGGTGGCGTTTACGCCATTATCAACGATGCTCCCATATTATAAACAAACGCCGCGTTACGCAGTGCGGCGTAAGCGTCATCGACAATAAGGTCCCTTTTCATAGATAATGTCAAAGGTTATCACATCGCTGGCTAGCTGACTGTTAGTTGGCAGTTACTTATTGGCAAGTTGCTGCGGTGTATGAGCGCGATAAAGCTATATAGCAGTGTCCCACTCGCACTCCGGAGTGGCATGCGAATCGGTATTCAGTGTGAAGACCGCGGTCGACCGGCTGAGTAGGTACAGTCACGGGCTTTAAGCATTGAGCCAGTTAGGGTTTACTTTACATTGGACATTTCATACCGTTAGTATTGTCAACCAAATTAGCTTGAACCCTAAGTGGTTCAACAATTAAAGTCCGGCACTGTACATAGGTAGTTGACGCCAAAAGGTAAAACTGGTAGACTGCGAACAAATTTCCTCTATCAGCGTTTAAAGTCAAGAAGTTTACAAACTTAGTCAGCATTCGAGATTTATAACTTGAATTCAACCTTCCTTTCGGCCATTCCTTATTCCAGGGGCCGATACTAATTGAACAATTTGATAATGGAACTAGGGATGAAAATTCCGGGAAAAATCAAATGTATTTTCCGGGAATTTTACCATGTTTCGCTTTTTTCGGTTTTTCCTGTTTTATCCCTTGGAGAGATAGGCCGTCAACTCCCGACCGATTATGTCATTAAATTTCACATTTTATAAATTGAAATAAAATCAAAATTCCAATAAGTAACTTAAAAACGACATGTGCCACTTGAAGAATTATTCAGAAAAAATAAATACGTCATACACAATGCCAGTGATGAGTGATGACAGTGTCAAATATATAAAATGCCAGAAACTAACACATTAGACGTGCAACCTTAACCGTCCTATTTAAAATCTCAGTTAAATTCTGGAAAAATACAGAAGTTTAAAAAAACTTGTTTTTTTCGGAAGTATTTTAACTGAAATTTGCAATGTTTTTTTTTCGAAAGTAACTTGAATAAAAAAGTCGTTTGGAAATTTTCCCGTATTTTTCCGGGTTTTTTCAACGCTTTATGGAACTTTGGAAAAATATAAAATTTCATATTGTATAAATCTGCCGGATCTTGGGGTGCAGAGGCGAAGGAGTTTGTATGGGAATGGGGTCGGCGACTAAGAGAAAGGGGTTGCGATCCTCGCTCCGCATTGTAACGTAACGCTGCCAGTGTCGTGGGGACTTTTGGGCCGGCTGCGGTCCGGGGTGGGGTCTTGGTCTAATTTTAGTGTTAAGCTTGACAAAGCTTGTTGCGGATTATATCATTTGTTAGTAGACGAAGCAGAACATGACAAAATTCGCAATACATTGCATATTAGAATAAACTTTAAATTGTAATAAAAATCAAAACATAAGTTATTTTTAAAAGTCACTGAACAAATGTTGGTCAGTTTGAGGAGTACAGCTTTTAGTTTTATTTATTGCTCCTGTTATAGGCAACATCCGGTATAAATTAAAAACTGAAATATTTACATGCCATATACGAAAGTAAAAGTGACCAATCCCTCCAGTGTTGGAGGCCGGGTTCGAACTCGGCGTTTTCAGCTTACTTGGCTATCGTCCTGAACCAGGTTACCGCGTCACAGATACACAGATGGGATAGCCACTGGCCCCTTTCACAGATACACAGATGGGATAGCCAGATACACAGATGGGGTAGCCACTGAGGGATGGAGGGCTTGGGCACTTTTTCGTTTGGGTATGCCATATAGGTACACCAGTTTATAATTTAATATGATTTTCACCTTATTTTGATACGACCTCGAGTCATGTCATCAGGTATCTTAAGCGCACTGGTAAGTGCGAGCGAGATGCGTTACCGGTTAGCGTTATTGTGTAAAAAAGATAAGGTTATACGATTTTTCCTGTGGACAACATAAAACAAACGGACTTTAAAGTCTAATTTTCGTAGGTACTTTATGCTTATAGGCATGTGATAATCTTTTTTTACTTAAATATTGTATGATGAAAGTCATAGAAATGTATTATAATCGTTAACTTTTGTAATGCCCACAGAAAAGTTGGCGGTTTTCCTAAACGTTATTCAACCAATTGTCTCATATCATATAGCATCCGCTCGCACATATTGGTACGCGTGAGATGCCTGATGACATAACTCAACATATCCAAATAAAATTAAAACCACATCAAAATGTTAAAACAGAATGGTGTTCACGGTCTCTAAAGCTTGGCAAATTTTGCAATTTCCGTGTTCGGAATTGGAATAAATCGTGGTCAACTGGATTACACTTGAAAATGACGAGCGACTGACAAACCTATTACGGTGAGTAGTTTAGTGATGTTGACAGATCGATATCGAATCACTACCACTATCGATTATAGAATTACTATCTAATAGGTATTTGACGACCTGTTTGGACTAGTGGGTGACCCAGGTTCAAATCCTGGTAAGGGTATTTATTCGTGTGATGAGCACGGAATTTGTCCTAAGTCGTGGAATTTTTCCATGTATTTAAGTAATTATATAAGTATTATACTATATCATCCTGTTCCTGTTTCCCTTTTAATTGTTGTTGGCCACATTGTGGTGATTTATTTATATTCGTAAATGTGTAATATATGCCATTTATTTATGTATGGTAATGTATGTAGTCTATACTATTTGCTATTTACTATTTATGTATGTAGGTATGTGTATAATAATAATATTATTATTTCTGAACTTCTCTCTCACTACATCACCTGCTCACATTGCTTGTTTTTTTTTAAATCGTCTCCAATATATCGCCCTATGGTTGTCTGGAAGAGATCGTTCTTTAGCGATAATGTTCTCTACCATAGTTTAGGTTATGTGCTTAATTTGTATGTCATGTTCATATTTATTTTCATATTAGTGAACATAGTAGGTAAGCTAAATAAGGACAATAAGGTTTGTGTTGTGGGCACTACACGACTATATAATATATAGTATATAATAATACTTATATACATAAAAAAATCATCCATAATTCAGAAACAAATATTTGTGATCAACACACAAATGCCCTTAACAGGATTCGAACTCGGGACCCACTGCTTCGTAGGCAGTCAATTATCAACTTCTTGCACAAGGGAAATTGAGATTTCTTTTTTATCTGGTGTATCATTAAGTGTGCAGATATAAGAATTAAACCACTTAAAAAAAATTGCTTTGAGTTCTTGGTTTGTTTTCTACGGACAGTGTCAGTTATTATGATATATTATTATTTGTAGTGGAAATTAATATGTAACTTACGATTGTCAAGTAGATATCTCTTGGTATAAGTAGGACAGATTATTGTTTGTAGTTTACAGTTTGTCTTTTTTAAATATTTGTCAAATCTAAGGATTGTGAAGTTCAAATGCCGAAAATTGACATTAAATTTCTATACGTAAACGGGTTAATCAATTCATTATTATCGATACATATCACGTCCCATCACTAGTCACTATAGAAAGAAACTAACAAGTCAAGTAACGATTAAAAATGGTTCGCAAGAAATTAGAGTTCGAGGAGAGACCAATATGTAACGCAGTTACTGTTTACAGATCAAGAGGGTAAGTACCCACACAGATAAAGATAAAGATAGTTTATTATTATTCAAGTAGGCATATTCCGATGCGCTTATGAACTTCAAATAAAGCTACACCGGCTCTAACCCTACACCTCTGACCCGAGAAGATTTAAGTCCCTCCTAAATTATAGAAGGGTATCCAAATATGGGACTGGCAAGAAACTCGGCGGGACGTATATTTTCAAATCATTACTATTTTTGTTCCCGATCAGTCAGTAGCGGTAGCATTAGTGACCGCTGCACAAAAGAAACAGACTTTGCTTAACAGATTAGAGCCCTAGCTAAAAAAATCATTTCATATAATTCATACAATACACTTACTTAATCCGTTGGCTCAGCAATCCAAAATGAAACTTGGTCTCCGACACAAGACAGCGCCTCTCGGACCCGCGCCACTTCGCCAATTGTTGTGTCGGAATTCGCGCAGATCCGCCTCCACCATGTCGCTCCAGCGATACCTGGGGAGCCCAACAGGACGTACACACACAGACCACACGACCAGACGTACTCGTACATAGTATAACTCTGTATCTTAAGGTATTGGTATTATAAGGTATTATAAGGCAAATAATAATAATAATTTAGCCTATATACGTCCCACTGCTGGGCACAGGCCTCCTCTCATGTGCGAGAGGGCTCGGGCTATATAGTCCCCACGCTAGCCCAATGCGGATTGAGGACTTCACATACACCTTTGAATTTCTTCGCAGATTTCCTCACGATGTTTTCCTTCACCGAAAAGCTAGTGGTAAATATCAAATGATATTTCGTACAAAAGTTTTGAAAAACTCATTGGTACGAGCCAGGATTTGAACCCGCGACCTCCGGATTGAAAGTCAGACGTCATATCCACTCGGCCACCACCGCTATTTTCGGGTAGTTATAACATTTATTGGTTAACCAACCAAATACAAAACCACCTGGATCTGTCACTGAACGGCCTGACTTTAACCAACGTTATTTGATCATGTAATGTTTTCATCTAACCTAAACTGGCTTAAGGAGCCATTTGAGGGTAGATTTTGTTTACTTTTATTAAAATACCTAAAGATACAGAGTACACAGAGAGGTTAAACACTAATTAAAACGCACCGTTCGCAGACACTACTTGCAGCGTCTGGAACTGTTCGACAAAGCGATACAAGCGTACAATGAAGCACTCCGGTGGAATGTAAGTAAAATACTAAATATTAAGCACTTACGAGAGGAGCCGGTCAACGTTGTTACCACCCTAGTCAGCACCCTAACAGCAGGTTTCCGTCCACGTACTATCAGGGGCCCATTTCTCGAACCATATGTCGTAATGCCATATACCTAAGTATAGCCTACTACTCGAAACATATTATTTATTAGTGTGTTAGTAACCCATACGATTTGATAGTTTGTGGATTAATAAAATAAATTAGTCTAAAACTGTTCGACAAACGAGTCTCTGGAAACCGTTACCATACTCAAAACGGATTCATTTAATATTTTTTTTAATTCGAGACAAAGTTTTTTTTTTTTGTTAAACGGAAAACGCAGCCCGGCTAATCCCAGCCCAAGAAATCAATGGACACCGGCCCCCTTTCGCAAGTTCCTGGGTTACAACAAGTTCGTAAATTGCCGACATTTCTCTGTCATTCTAATTAAACCTACGTATTGGGGAGAGTAAAAGAGAAAGATCCCCGCAATTTGCGAATTTCGGTTTTTGCGGTAGGCCCCCTGGCGACAGTCTAGATTATATTAGTAATAAGCACACTTATGACAAGCGAATATTCTACTAATAAGGGCCGGCACAGACAGACTAACCCCGACTGCAATTTAAATGGGAACCCCACGCTGACTGCATGCCGATTTCCGTACAAATTGCATTCGGGTTGCAGTCCGTCTATACAGGCCCTTAAAATAGCTCCGTTACATGTTTAAATAATTTACCTAACTGCGAGTAACACGCATAACAGTCGTAACAGACATTGGAAAACCAGTTTCAATTTAGACTTTGTTGCACTAGAATAAGGTAAACATTTGAATGAGATTTCCGATGGTTGTTGCTACCTTTATTGCCAAAGGGGCAGTATTTTAGTCAAATTTCCAACTAGTACTAGCAACCAGTTATTTGAGATGAAAGTTAAAATGTAAATAATTCCTGTTGCAGTTATATTCGGAATTTCACAACGCATTGTTTTTTTTGTTGAAAAGCTTTAACATTAATCCGTGAAATGTTTTGTTTCAAAACAGAGCGTGGTTTAATTATATATTTGGTTGAAATTTTAGTTCGTCGTATTATTGTTGTATTATATAAGTTATTATCTACATTTTGACAGCCAGTCTGGTCTAGTGGGTAGTGACACTACCTATGAAGCCGATGGTCCCGAGTTAGAATACCTGTAAGGGCATTTATTTGTGTGATGAACTCAGATATTTGTTCGTACACCCATGACTCAGGAACAAATATCCATGTTCATCACACAAATAAAGCCCTTACCAGGATTTGAACCCGGGACCATCGGCTGCATAGGCAGGGTCACTACCCACTAGGCCAGACCGGTTCCTGTGCACACTCCCCGAAATGTATCCGATAGAACACCGATAGGCTAGCGACTCGACGGCGATGCTCAAGGCTCTGTAATTTTGACTTGATAGATGGGTCATCGCCAAAAAGTCTATGAGCCCGGCGCTCTATCGAGTCCAGGGTAGCGGAGTATATAGTAGCGACATAATTGTCATTCGTTCGACGCGGTGTTGCGTCCTCTTCTTTTAACGGGCATAATTATTTATATTAAAACCGATGAACAATCTCTCTGCTTTACCTTCAGGTTGACTGGTAGGAAATGCATTTAGGCATTAAGTCCGCCTTTTGTACGATAAGTTTTCTAATGTGCGATAAAGTTTAAATAAATAAATAAATAAACATGAACAATATGTTAATTTTGTTGCTATGGTCGTTCCCTTACTGTAAGCAGATCGTACTGTCCCCGATTAAATTGCCTAAGCTCACGTGACCCTATTAAAGCTGAACACGTTATACTTATAAAATAATAAAATTGTGTATTATAGAAAGATGACGTCCACTCATTACTCGGCCGCAGCGTGGCGAGAGCGAAAGCGACGTATTACAGCGGTGCTATAGCGGACGCCATTCGAGCTACTGGTATCTGTCTTTAAACCTAAATAAATAATAATAATAAATGACATTATTACACAAATTAACTAAAGTCCCGCAGTAAGCTCAATAAGGCTTATGTTGTGGGTACTTAGACAACGATATATATAATATATACATATTTATAAATACTTAATACATATAAAACACCCATGACTCAGAAACAAAAACAAATATCCGGGACCATCGGCTTCATAGGCAGGGTCACTACACACTAGGCCAGACCGGTCGTCGAGGACCTAGGAATTTGGTACAGATACATAAACAATACATTCATTGCCAGCAACCCGTTATCGCTAGACAGGTTCTCTGTTCATGGGCACGTTTTCGGTTTTTCCTGTGTCATCAGATACGCTCGTAGCATGTAGCTCGCGCTGGCAGCGAATGACTGTGTTAACTATCTACGTAAATTCACTGAATTAATTAAATTTTTTGATGTTTGGAATATAACTTTGTTCACCAGTTTTTATGTGAAATTTCACTTTTCTTAAATAGGTCTCTATTATAAAATTTAACATTAGTCAATTTTGTGAACGTATTTCAGTTACTGATTGTATGGACATACCATAATCTATTTATTATTAAATTACATTAATAATCCATTGAAATCAGGTTGAAAACAAAAACAGAGGTCAATCTATGTCTCTTTGATCTAAGTGTGATGTATAATTAAATGTTGGATAATTATGTTAGAACAGTATATTGTTGTTGTTTTTTTTTGCATTTCAAACGGTGTTCACTATCGAACATATTCAACATTTAATTATACATCATACCTAGATCAGAGAGATGCGTATTGACCTCTGTTTTTGTTTTAGAGAAACACGTATGATAGCATTTTAACTTCCCCTGTTTTGTAGAATGGCCACAAACATACTAAAATAACGCCTTCTATCATCCTTTGTTTCCGATAGGCGTTAAATATATTCACTTGCTTCAGAGATCGAGCCTGAAAATGTATCAGCGCTGCACATCAGAGCTCAAACGGCGTATGAAACATGTGCCTTTGAGCGTTCTCTTGTCTTGTCACACCGCGGGCAGTTGCTGAGGAAGCTGCCGCCAGACTTCGCTGAGTGTGCCAGGAATGCCGAGGAAACTGTATGTACCGATGCATTGGCACTATCAGGGCTTGAACGGTGTAGACGCCACTGAGTGCTTGCTTGCCTCGTCACACTGCGGGTAATTGCTGAGAAAGGTGCCGCCAGACTTCGGAGAGTGTGCTAGGAACGCCGAGGATACCGTATGTACCGATGTAATGGGACTATCAGGGTTCGGACGTATGGGATGTTTGTTCCTTTTTCCTGTCACACCGCGGGCAACTACTGAGTAAGCTGCCGTAAGACTTCGGAGAGTGTGCCAGGAACACCGAGGATACCATATGTACCGATGTAATGGCACTATCAGAATCCGGACGTATTGAGGCGTTTGAACTGTTCCTTGTCCCGTCACACCGCGGGCAACTACTGAGTAAGCTGCCGTTAGACTTCAGAGAGTATGCCAGGAACACCGAGGATACCATATGTACCGATGTAATGGCACTATCAGAATCCGGACGTATTGAGACGTTTGAACTGTTCCTTGTCCCGTCACACCGCGGGCAACTACTGAGTAAGCTGCCGTTAGACTTCGGAGAGTGTGCCAGGGGACTGACAATCGTTAATAAAAACCCCAAGCAAAACTTAAATAATCTATGAAAATAGTCACGTGACTTTAAGTAGCATCTGTCATTCCCAGAGCCCGTACATTTCATGCTGTTGACAGAAAAATCACGTCACGCTACATAGAGTCTGATTCCAATTAGTATTTTCGTAATAATTAATCATTTGTCAACCTCTTTAGGTAACTGTAGGGCTAAGATGGTCGGCTCTTTATTATTTGTCACCATACCTGTCCCGTTCTAATAAGTATGTAAGTGCGAAAGTGACGGGCATAGTGACAAGTGATAAAAATGGAACCATGATGCCGCCGCTGATACATAATTATACTTAACATTGACAATCAGTATAGAAACGTCTGACTTTCATTTTATTGTCACACAAATAAATAATAGATTATTAATTTATGAAATAATACATCTTTTTGGTTTTTAATAGCGTAACAAGCTTTTATTCACGTAACAAGTATTTATTATGATACCCATCAATAAGTAAGTTATCTTTTTTTTTTTTTTTATCTTATTTTTTTTTTTTTTGATTTATTTATTATCACAAATAGTATGGTACATTTTAAACTTGTGTTAGGTTCGCCAAACTTGTGTTTAACGGCGAAATGTGGCACTCATTTTCAACGTTAGTACCTTAATCTAAATTATATGATTAACTTATAATACTAAGGTTAATACATCTTTATATCATATTAACACAGTATAAGTAGTTGTAGTATATTTACCTATCCTATTTATTTATTCAGACATGCGTTGTACCTATTAGCAACTTCTTAATTTTTGATTTAAAGATGTTTTTACTAGCACATTCGTCTTCTACTGATAACTCATTAAATATTCGCGGTGTGATATAGCTACGCGTCCTTTTACCATAGTAGTTGCTAGCGGTTGGTTCCACGTATTTACGACGCTTTAACCCTCTTGGCGCTCGGGTATATACTCGCGGAGTTTTAAATTTGGGATTATTAAATTGCTCAGCTGCTATTAAGTACTTAACTTTATCATGCACTGGCAGGATGTTCAGTTTCTTAAATAAGACCGTGTAATCGTTTCTACAGTTTGCTTTAGTTTTTTTATCAATTATATTTTTTAATAGCCGTAGTTGTAAGTTTAATATTTTGTCCAAATAAGTTTTGAAGGTGCGTCCATAAGCTATTAAACCGTATCCAATTATAGCATCCGCCAGCGCATGGTATAACATTCGTAATATTTTATTATTAACTATATTTTTTAAACTAATAATTTTACACAGTATAGATCTTAATCTATTACATACAGAATCTATGTGTATTTTCCAGTTAATGTGTTTATCTATAGTTAGGCCTAGGTATTTAAATTTATCAACTACTTCTATTGATTTACATTTACAATCTCGTTTCTCGATATGCAAACAATCGTATGTGTGACCAATAATTTTAATAGGCTCCTGGGTTGGTTTTATGTATGGTGAATGTATGAGCAGAAATTTGGTTTTTTCAGTGTTCAATATTAAACCATTATCGTGAGACCATTTAAGTATATTTTCGAAGTCCTGCTGTATATAAGTCTGTACGTTAATAAGGTCTTTATCAGCAAATAGTAAGCAAGTGTCATCCGCATCCGCATCTAAATTTGTAGTAACTCCCTGTATGTTAAATTATATGTAGGTATGTTATTTCACAATCTATAACTCCCGCGGGAATATTACATGCCTTTGTCCTTCAGTATACCTGTATGAAATAAGATCTTTATCGAGCAAGTATGATAAAAAAGCGTTTTTCATTACCTTTTCAAAACTGTACATCTGTTCCTATACGCCAGTTAAAGTCAGGGCAAAGGAGTTCATTACTCTATTTCAATGTTCCATCTGAACAAGTCATCAATAAATATACTCGTAACATAGCAACATAGGCTGGCAATCAGCGAGTTTGTGCAACTTGTAATAAAGTTAGAAGGACAACAAACATAAACTCGAACCAAGGCCCGGGGGAGTGGCGGAGTTCACACTTCTCATTTAAAAAGTATATTCACCTTGGAAACACCGTCAAATGGAACTTGTAATACAAGGAAAATCATTGCAGCTTTCGTTTAGAAAAGGAGTTTTGAGGTGCATTGAATGGTTTGCATTCATTGTACTTATATTGTAATGCATGCAATTGGGTACTTGATACATGTTGAATATTATAACAAAATTTAGTTAAATGGATAGAAAATGAGCCATCCAATATAAAAAATGGAATTTAAAAAAATATATTGAGATTATAAAAAAATACAAGGCTCCGAAGTATCAATTTTTTTTGTCTTTAAAGATAATGGTACCATTCGATTCCTTACATTTTATTAAAAAATAAATTGTATGACAACAATACACATAAACGCAATATTTCAGGGTCAAAATGGCAATTTCCTTGATCTTCCATACATTTAGGACAGACTTATATGATGTGACGTCACATCACCTTATCATTTTGTTAGAGGCGTTTCAATCGTCGAGTGTGAGCGTCAGACTTTAACTCTCATTTCTGATCTTTGTGTTGCTTAAATGCCATGAGTCCTATATAGATATTTATTTTGATCCTCAGGAAAATCAAGATCGTTTGACATTATTTACAAAAAACAGTCAAGTAGCCAATTGCAAAATAAAAAAAGTAGGTAGTAGCCAAATAACTAAAAAAAATTTATTAAGAGCTTCGCCTATATATATATATATATATATATATATATATATATATATATATATATATATTATATTCCAACTGGTGGTAGCATTACTCTTCGTTCATTGCCCTGCATACATTTAGTTATTTTACTTAGTGTACATCGGAATATCTTAATTTAAAAACAGGTTAGGTTAGATGAGCCAGTGGTACTTTTTGACATTCATTAGAGCATTGTCTTAATAATATATCCCTTCTTCTTCGTTCCTGGCCTGTCCTGTTCCTGGGTTGTCCCGGCATATTGCCACGGCCCATGGGAGCCTGGGGTCCGCTTGATAACTAATCCCAAGATTTGGCGTAGGCACTACTTTTTACGAAAGTGACTGCCATCTGACCTTCCAACCCAGAGGGTAAAACTAGGCCTTGTTAGGACTAGTCCGGCTTCGTCACGATGTTTTCCTTCACCGAAAAGCGACTGGTAAATATCAAATGATATTTCGTACATAAGATCCGAAAAACTAGTACGAGCCGAGGTTTGAACCCGCGACCTCCAGATTGCAAGTCGCACGCTCTTACCGCCAGGCCACCAGCGCTTCATATATCCCTAATAATATATTCTTAATAATATATCCCTAAATTGGGCAATAATTTTTTCGTTTACAACATGAGAAATAAAAATATTTTCTTTAATCAAGGAACTTTAGTTATTAAAAGTATTAGAACTTTAGTTATTCTTCTAGATCAGAGTATGCACCGGAGAAAGTGCAGGAAAGGTGTTGCAGTCGGCTCGTCGTCTACGTTCGGAGGTGTTTGAGGAGATGGCCAAGGACGAATTCACGCCGATCGTCATTAAACATCACAGTCGAATGTCACATCAGGCAGAGCATAAGGTAATCGGTAGTTTTTAGAAACAATAAATAAGTAATAAATATTGTAGGGACATTCTTACTCAAATTAACTAAGGCCCACGGTAAGCTCAAGAAGGCTTGTGTTGTGGGTACTCAGACAACGATATATATATAATATACGAATACTTAGATACATAGAAAACATCCGTCATGGATCAGGAACTAATATCTGTGCTCATTACACAAATAAATGTCCTTACCGATATTTGAATCCAGGACCATCGGCTTCATAGCCAGGGTCACTACCCACTAGGCCAGACCGGTCGTCGGTATGACCTACAAACCTTCAAGAAAAGAGCTTACTCGTAACTACCTAACCTACCTAAAGATCGGCAACGCAGTTGCATCCCCCCCCCCCCCCCCGGTGCTGTAGGTATCCATGGGCGACGGTACCGTCAAATGTGGCAACATTATCTTCTGTGGCACCTTTAACATATGGTATTACTTAATAGAATTATCTCATCCAAACATAAATATATTTAGGTTTCTATGAGCTATTCATATTAAGTATTACTTGAAATCGGTTATTTGTATTAGGTAATATCATATATTATGGTAAAGTTGCCACAGAAAGTAATGTTGACACGTTTTTAATTATAACATTATACGGACCTGACATTTGATATTATTTTAGGTCCAAGACATGTCACGCATCGAACAGCAGAAGAAAAATCAAATGACCCGTCTGATGGCGTCGAAGTATTTAGAAAGGATGGCCCACGACAAATACTTCCTTACAAGCTTGTGCAAGGATGAGAGGTTGGCGTCAGCTAACAAGAAGGGATCCGTGAAACTACAGGAATTAGCTACTAATGCGCTCATGGACGTAGAAAACAGACAGGTATAAGATGGCCTACGATAAATACTTTCTTACAAGCTTCACTAAGGATGAGAAGCTGGCGTCAGCTAACAAGAAGGGATTCGTGAAACTACAGGAGTTAGCTACTAATGCGCTCATGGACGGAGAAAACAGACAGGTATAAGTATTTAAAGAGAATGGCTCACGATAAATACTTCCTTATAAGCTTCAATAAGGATAACGCACTGGCGTCAGCTAACAAGATGGGATCCGCGACACTGCAGGAGTGTGCTACTAATGCACTTATGGACGTAGAAAACAGAAAGGTAGGGTATTTAGAGAGTATTTAGACAGGAGAGTAGTCATTTTTGCTCCGGATGCATCGTTTCTAGTGCAAATAAGCGTCATGTCTGTTAGCGATATATTCAATTCCGAGTAATAGCTTTTTTTCTCTAAGCATCACTATCAAAATTATGAATTTACGTAGATATTAATACATAGGTGCATAAAAATAAGCCACCGTGCCATAACCCTTTCCGTCACATCGGATTTTTGATACGAATCCTACGGGTTTTAAAAGACGTCTTACTCACGTTTCACATAAAATGTGATGTACGGAACCCTTGGAACGCGAGTCCGACTGGCACTTGGCCAGTTTTTTTATCATTAGGACAATTGAGCGTCAGGGAGGTTTGAACTCACTACCTCACCACTTTTATGATGACACTCCCTCACTTTGTTTCGTTCTAATCGGAGCAATGCTTAGACGGATTCTAGCAGATAGTTTGGCTTCATCAAACAACCCACTATAAAGCAGTTTTCTCTATGTACCTTGGGAAATAAAGTTTTCTAATCCTAATTGGATCGAATCGCACTCCGTCTTTGCAGATAGTATCAATTTATCGAGTTCGGAACCACTAACGGCATGCAACGGCTTGATGCCTCATTAGCCTAGCAAGCGAAGAATCCTAGAGCTAGTTTAAGTTAAAACTATAGAAAATTGCTCCTAGTGGATTGAAATACGTTCTTTTGATTAAAAAATCTAACAAGCTTCACCTGATACAACTTTGTCTGCTATACTTAAGAGGGGACGGTTGCTTCTCCATACTAACGTAGTTCCCATTTTCCTCGCTGGATATTGACATTATGGAAAATATTTGTACATAATTTGATGTATTGACAGCTATGCCCCTAAGTTTGATTATTGTAAAAATTAGGAGCGAAAAACTGATTTTATAGAATTGTTTAATGCTTTTAACTCTAATAATAATTAAAAATTCGAAAAAATCAAACTTAAGAGCATAACGGTGGTTGATCTACAACAATCTGTATCAAAATATTTTCAATAATGTTGATATTACAAAAAATTGTTTATTTCAGACAGAGTCCATAGATAATTAATAATAATTACATAACACTTAAGCTATGTTAGTAGTGTACAGGCCAAATAAGTAATAAATAACAATAATAATTTATTTTAAATATCTGCCACCCCCTAGAACACCCGGCGCTTGCGCATGCATTCGGACCCAGTGTCCCAGAATGGGGCAGTCCGTCTTCTCAGTTATGACCCTCAGGATGGTGGATATCCAGAGAGGAAAATGAGGACTACGTTTGTATGAAAAGGCGATTTCGCACGGGTCCTCCACTTTCCTCTTAACAGAAAATTCCTGAATGTTAATACCAAGTAAATAATACAAAAATACGTGTATACATTTAGACGCTTGCAACTCCACAGGTGTCACTGGCGATGGTTATAATTAGGACCTCAGGCTACATGCCGAATTGGCGCACTTAATTTTTTCTAAGATTAAATAGAATCTACGTAAGATATGATCTTTATGATAAAAATTTCAAAGGAAAAATTCAAATTCAGCGTGGAAATGCTGCGAGCATCATGGGCGCCTTAGCACCGGGGACGGCGGGGAGCGGTTTGTTTGTGTAAATTTTTAGTTTTAATCCTTAGTTTTACTTTTTATACAGGAAAAGTAAATCTTAAATAAAATCCGGAAAATACTGATCGCAATAACAAAATGATTATGATAAGTTTGTATATAAATAGGGCAAATCTGCCGGGATTTAAATCAGAAGGCACGGAGCCAAGCTATCTCAATAGAATAGATGCAAAATCAAAAACATTTTGGCACGGAAAGACATCCGTTTCTGCTGGCCGAGTTTACTTAATACTGGCTTTATTTGGAGGTCTATTCTCTAATAAAAATGAGACGTGTAGGTATTATATTGGTATTAGAATTATTCGTGCATAGGTACTTGTACTGCCGAGAATCTGAAGGTATCTACGCGAACATGACACACTTATGATCAGGCCGCGTAACATACAAATCGCTTACACTCCGTAGCGATCGAAACGCAATTGTCACTGTTGCACTAATATGAATATTTTTATTTCATGTAACACATGGACACATATTTTTATTAGTAGAACTTACAAACTAAGGGGTTAGTAGGTACAGCAAACATTAATTTAAAATAAGACAACACTGATGGGGGAATGCAATCCCGCACAGTGCGACAAGTAGGGACAGTCAACCCTATCCGCTATAATTCGTAGGATGCTGTTGGGAGTGTTGGGACTGCCACGCACCCTGCGCACCAGGGATGCTGCGCGTGCACGCATGGTAGTATAAAAACAGTCCACGCGCGCCGTCGCGAACATCCACGATGCGCTACAGAAACGGGGCAGCCCCATCAGCACCCGGAACGTATTATTGTTCTGGACCCTAAGGGCCCCGTATGTCTGTTGCGTATACTGTGCCCACAAATTGCAGGTGTAGAGGGAAGTGAAAAACGCTCTAAACAGTGTGACTTTAACATCTTTAGAGCACCTTGCAAATCTGCGGGCGATCATATTCGCCCGGACCGACAGGGCCCTTCGTTCCCTTTCCATATCCAGGTCGAAGTCCTTTTCATATGGAATTCTTAGAAGAGTGAGAGAGAGACAAAAAGCGTTTCGTTTTCGAAGCGATAGCGATTGTCAACTTGGCTAAGCCGTCAGGGGTGGCAGGGGCCCAACTTGATTGGAGAAAGTTTCGGAAGGGAGCATGGCTACCATAATTATGAACCCTGTGACGACAATAATTAGCTAAATTGGCTCTCCATCCGTCGTCGTAGGTCCCTTAGAATCCTGAGTATATTATTCTCCATTTTCGACGACCGGTTTGGCCTAGTGGGTAGTGACCCTGCCTACGAAGCTGATGGTCCCGGGTTCAAATCCTGGTAAGGGCATTTATTCGTGTGATGAGCATGGATATTTGTTCCTGAGTCATGGGTGTTTTCTATGTATTTAAGTATTTATAAATATTTATATATTATATATATCGTCGTCTAAGTACCCTCAACACAAGCCTTATTGAGCTTACTGTGGGACTTAGTCAATTTGTGTAATAATGTCGTATAATATTTATTTATTTATTTATTTATTTTGTTCGTGCCTTCCTCTCCTGGTTATCTTAAACGTAAATTCACTTTCATCACCCCCCGTCCAGGATGTGAACTCCGTTCCTCCCGTTCTCTCAAACTCTCGATTCCTTCTCACCGTACTGGTTTTATGTCTAACTCTTTCGCCGTTGAGGCAATCCGTCTCTGGAATTCTCTCCCTCTCTTTATTCGACAAGCCCCAAGCAAACCCTTTTTCAAACGACTACTTCGCAAGCATCTTCTGTCAGAAGAACTTAAATAAGGTTCACCATCATGTATATGTACATACTTATATGTATTAGTCTATCTTTTATACATTATATAAGTAGTAGTATTTAACTATTTATATATTTTTAATATTATTTGACTTCACGTTTAATTTTTTCCTTATTATTTGTTATTATTTTTTCCTGCACCAACATACACAAATGTCTCTGTTTGACCCAATGGTTGACTGGTAGAGAATGCCTTTTGGCATTAAGTTCGCCATTTGTACATTTTTCATAAGTGTGCAATAAAGTTTAAATAAATAAATAAAAAATAAAATAATATCGCTGCTTTGGTTATGTGTGTATGAATTTTCATTTAGACATATTGTTCTAAAGAGATTCCGGTTGTGGTTTTTTCTGATGATGTATTTATGTTGCCGCTATAACAACAAGTACTTAAAACTGAATAAAATAAATATTTAAGTGGGGCTCCCGTACAACATAGGTGATTTTTTTGCCGTTTTTTGCTTAATGGCCCTTCGTACGCGAGTCCGACTCGCACTTAGCCGGCTTTTTATTTATTAATTTAATAAAAAACGCAAATACAAGCGTGACAGATTGGTCAGAAACAAGAAAACGAAAATAATTTTGACCCATTTGTGGTTACATCACCGTGAGTAATTTTAAACTGGATGAATTAAATTGGATTAGATTTAGACAAGAAGAATTTAAGCTCTGGCTTTATTTGTCCGCAGCCGGTGCTCTTATTTATGTGTTGCATTTTGTATGTCTCGTAAAATTTCCTGAATAAGCACGGCAGTGTGCAGTAACAACATTAAATATTCATTACTAGCATAAACAAAATGGAGCCTGACAACGCGTATAGTTGTCCAAAATACAGTATACTATTTACCCACACACTTGACAGCTAATTTAAAGTAAATGATATCATGATAAATTAGTTTCCCTTTATATTTTCACAAATACCATTTGACACCAACATGCCAATCGTTAACTGTTGTCTCTCTCTATCACTGTTCCATATTAGTGCAACAGTGACAGTTGTGCTTCGTTCGCCACGGAGCGTAAACGATTAGCATGTTGGCTATGCACCCAGAAAGCCTATTTGAGGTGAAAATCGTACATCGACAAACGCCATATGAAAAAAAGGTTGGTATTACATACGGAAATTCACGTGACTACATCATTTAAGTTTCTATTGGCGTTATCTATAAACAATTGTCACCTTGGCTAGGCTGCCAGGACGTTTAACCAGCACTAGAAGTTTTAACCCTGCTGACTTTACAGGCTGTTTTACGCGAACGTCGACCCATGTACGCGACGTCGCCTGCTGAGAGCGCTGCACGCGCTCGTCTCCGACAAGCCCGTAAAGAGCAGCGGGAAAAGGCGAGGCGTCAGAACGTGACGGATGCCACTCGCCTTCTGTCTGCTGCTATAGCTGTGCAGGAACAACATGATACTAACAAGTACCTACTGTCAATTAATATAACGAAGCAAGTCATATAAGCAACGTTTCCTATAGGCTGTTCTAAGAGAACGTCGACCCATGTACGCGCGTCTCCCACAAGCCCGGAAAAAGTAGCGAGAAAAGGCGCGCTGTCAGAACGTGACACAAACAAGTACCTCCTGTCAATTGACACACCCACATGAATCAAGTCATGTACGTAACGTGTACCATTTTTGAAAAGATAAGTGTACGTGAAAATTTTACACTTTATTCATAAAGTTGAATGCTTAGACCCACTTTGTAACGATAAAACATTTCCCACACCGTGTCCATTGTCTAGATGTTTGGAGCTCGCCGAGTTCGCCATGCAACAAATAGCACGCAAGCCTGCCCACCTGCTGCCGGACAAAGAAAAGTTTCTGCAGGAGTTATACGCGACTGTTGCTCTGGCTTTCCTGGATCAGGTAATTGTTGCAATACTTAGTTATTTGTTTTCGAGGGGCAAAGTTTTTGTTTATCTCGCGTTAATATTGATACCCAAGCGAGAGAAATCTTTAAAAGGGAAATCTACTACAGGAGTTGTACGCGATTATTGCTCTGGCTTTCCTGGACCAAAATACAAACAAATACAAAATACAAAATTCTTTATCTCATAAAAGCGTACATAGTTATGATGTAGGGTATGGGTCCCAGTAAGCAAACGAATGCCTGTGTTGGGAGGCACCGCTCTTCCTTTAGGTTTAGGACTAGAGGGCCTACCGCGACCTATTGCCTCTCTGTCGCACTAGTGAATTCTTACGTAAGTGTGACAAGGAGGAAACACGTCGAATGTGGTTCGTGGTAATTATTGAAATCAAAAATCAGAAATCATCGCATTTATTCTCGCGTCGCAGTTATCATTATTGTAGTTTATTTTCTACTAGATAATATATGTTCATGTGGAATTTCATTAGATACAGTGAGTTCAATGCCATTTATAAAATCCATATCTCAGATTGGCTGTTATATTATAAATGTTGCTAGGTATACATTTTAAATGTCACTATATGATGTCAGTGTAAACGTTGTATTGACTTCTGAAAGAGCCCTTGAGGCCTAGACTAAATACATAATATTTTTTTAAATTTTGACTTTGAATTTTGTGTGAATACGTTTTTGGAGTATTAGCTTGTAAAGATGTTCAAGTAAATTCGACTTTATACAAATTATATACGAGTTAATTCTCCTAAATAAGAGTGTCCACATTGTCAATTGCTATACTAATTAATTTATTTCAGAAACGAGTCGCAGAAAGCATGAGCGAGGCGGATCGCGAAAAGAAAGCATTTCTCATGCTTGGCATTGCATTGTCGAGGGAACCAAGCAGGGATTCGTTGTGGAGGGCTAGGCCTATGGCTCCACACACTGATGTCAAGTAAGACTCTTTTTGTCATTTGAAGATGACGTCAACTTTTCTTACCTACTCTCATTCTTCAGCCAACTCTGCCATCGATATCTTCGGACACCTTCGACCATAGCCATGATCTTTTATACTAACTACTTATATCTTTCTACCCCAGTACAACTTTCTTAGAAGTGGCTAGCGCAGAGTCCCAGTTTTTATATAGAATTCTTCGGGACACGGCGGGAAGTTGATAACTGGAGATATAAAATTGAAGAAATTTGAACCTAAAATAGAAGTTCATAAGGTACGAATTGCTTCAATTTTATATCTCTAGTTATCAACTTCTTCCCGCCGTTAACGGTTTTATACGTATTAATCAAGAGTAGATGCTATTAAAAAATTCACGGAACGGAAAATGTCAGAAGCTAAGTCCAACACTAAATAGCGCTTTATTAAATAATTTTTCTTATTTATTTAAATTGTCTGTCTCGCATAATAAAAAATCATGTTGTGAGAAGCAGGGAACTTTAGACGCTTTACTTTTTCATTCAACTCTAAACGAGAGTTGTTTAGCTACAGGATGTACTCAACTTTAAAAATAAAATGAATCTTTAAACTTTAAATGAAGGAAAAGTTTTGGAATGAGAATTTAGGAAACTTTTTTATTATTTAAATAAGGAAACCTTGAATTATATTGCATTAATAGGGTTACCTATTAATGTTTGTAGATGACGATTTAAACTAAAGTTTAGACATAGATTTAGTTTATTATATTTTATTGTCTGAATATGTACAATTTTCAAGATGAAGCGGGAAGACCTAGACAACACCATCTCACATTGAGATACTGGAACCCAAAATTGCGGTGGAAATATTCATGACCCGATTTTTGTTTTGCGGTCGATGTTTTTTTGTGAATTTCGAAAAAAAAATGTGGATTGCTGGACATAATAAGCGAAATTTCGTACGGTACGGTGGTATCTATACCTAAAAAAAACTTTCACCGTTAAGAAAACGTATGGTATTTTCTTAAGTCAACGGAAAGTTACAATGGTTTATTTTGTCTTAAATTGGAATTCGTATTTATTCCGCCAAGAATGAGGAGCTCTTCAACCCAGCCAAATTGTATCCTATTATAATCCTAATCGAATGAAAGATCCAGAACAAATTATTATAAATTGGCCTTCATTGGCGCATCAGATGTTCAAGTTTTATATGACAAACATAGAGAGGTATGGGCACTGTGAATGTCATCTCGGTTTGTGTGGTAGGGCACAGCACAGCGGATGTCATTCCGGATCTAGAGCAGAGCCCAACTGGGGGAGTACCTCCACCTTACAGAAAACCGCAGCCAAATAACACTAGACCCTACTCATAGTGTTGAGATCCTGCTGGTAAGGTTGCCAGAGCTCAACAAGGGTGCGGAGTGTTAGGGTCGGCAACGCGCATGTAATTAATTCCTCTGACGCCACCAACGTAGTATAAAAAAGCAACATTTAACAAAAACGATAGTTCCAATAACTAACAAGATTACATAATTAGATACACGATACCACTATGATAATTAGACACACGATAGTGTTCCTTTAAACCGATTAAGCCTGTATAATCCACCCTGTATACGATTAACCCACGTGGTCCCCCATCGCAATGGAAGCCCGCAAAGCACTGGTCATAGATCACTTTACTAAACGGAGCAAGGATCTTTCGTATCGGCCCGTAAAGTCAAATATTAGGTCTATAAACGATATGGGTCGGATAGGTCAGTGTCTAAAGTGACGTTTTTGCTTGAAGAGGCGTCACTTTTGACACTGACATCTGATCCATATCGTATCTAATCCTAGTATTTGACGTGTCTTAAAGTTCGAATCGGGCCGTGTGTGTGGTCAAAAATCATTATTTCAAACCTCAATTGTGCTGGATAGAGTAGAAAATTATGACTAAAAATTCGGTTAAGAGATTAATTTCTAACTAGATATCCCGTTTAGTCCATTGCAAGCAGATGTAGGACCATTTCATCACAGTAATTTGCATTTTTTGCAAATTACTGTGATGAAATGGTGATGAAATGGTCGATTTTCTTGAAAATTGCTCAACATCAGTTTTTAAGGGAATATAACTTTAAAATTATTTACTTCCTAGAGATCTTACAAATAGAAACAGACAGGGATTTTAACGTGATGTTATTCAGGGTCATATTTCGCATCTCAACAGAGTGGCATCGACGAAACGTTCAGTTTCAATGTAAGGTCCTTGAAATAGAATGGCATACAAACCACTCGATGTTAGGTATCACACGTTGGCGCTCCTTTATTACTAATTCGATATGAAAGCATGAACGCTCACTTGTTCAAAAGTACGACTTTTAAACCTTGACTTCTCAGTAAGGAAAGGTAGATTGTCCTGGATGCAGGAAAACGCTGCGCTCCCGCTCCTCCACGCTTCCTCTTTTTCCTCGCGTTGTCCAGGGATCCTGGGGTATGCTTGGTAACTAATTACCAGAATTTGCGTAAGCACTAGTTTTTACGAAATCGACTGCCATCTGACTTTCCAACCCAGAGAATAAACTATGCCTTATTGGGATAAGTCCGGTTTCCTCAGGATTTTTTCCTTCACCGAAAAACGACTGGTAAATATCAAATGATATTTCGTACATAAGTTCCGAAAAACTCATTGATACGAGCCGGGGTTTGATCTCGCGGCCTCCGGATTGAAAGCCGCACGCCGCTAGGCCACCAGCGCTTCAACCTCCCGCTCCTCCGCCCCAATCAGAAAAAAACACTGCTTACTATATCGATAAGGTACCAACAATTAAGGAAACCCTTCAGTTGTAACATCAAATTTCAACAAAAATAGGATGAGCTGTTGTGCTAAAAACGTTTGTCTTCGCGGTCTTCGTGAATGTTTTACGAAGCGGAGTCTGTGTATGTTCGTCTATAATTTGGAGGTATGCTCCGCATTCCCTGCCCTCAGTGGTTCTAGCGTGAAACGAAACCAACGTTCGATGCCAGTGCTAGTAGAAATGAGGTAGGTATTTCCTTTTACCAACGGCCGACCATTTCATAGATTAGTGCACAAAGAGACACGAATATCAGCAATGACATACCTGTATCTGTTATTCTTACATCATATCACACACCGTATTATTGACAGGCGTATTGTTTTTAATATGCTTTTTTTATATTTCCATTTTTCATACTAACTCACGACGTGCAGTTTTTGAGTTCAGGGTGCCTAGCCAAAGTGACAATCGTTTAAGCTACGGCAATAAGACACTTTGTGTCTCTCTATTACTCTTCCCTAATGTTGGCTACGCAGCCTGAGCAAATAATCTGTTATTGAATGGGCATCATTCACCTGTGTAGACTTAAAATTCAAAAAATTAGTCTGCAAGTAGGCCTCAAGGGCTCTTTTACAGGTCAATACATTTATAGTGACATAAAAAATACCTAAAAACATTTTATAAATACAACAGCCAATAATGCCTACAATACAACAGAGATGTATAGTCTCTATGGTTGAATTCATTAAATATCGGGATGTAAAAGGTCCCCAATGTCAGAGTACTAATAAGATTTGGAGGTATAAAGTCTCTCCAAGTGTCAAAATAAAATGTATACTAAATAAATCAATCTCGTCTAGACTATTAAGCTAGCAGTCTCATAAACTAATGCTACAGAATAAATAACTAGTATGTATCCAAAGTCAAGTACATGATACAATATTACAGAGACGTATAGTCTCCACGGTTAATCACTCACAATACTCACTAAATTCACCTGCAATAATATGTTACTATTCGAAGGCCGCATAAACATGTGACACGCCCTTATGGCTCTACAAATTTTAATAAGATCGTGTCAGATATTTTTGCGCCTTCCTTGCAAGGTTCGGAAACCGGTTAAACCAAACCGTTTGAATGTACTTGGCGCAAAATCTTTAAATGTCGGTTTCGCTCGAAAAACCGTTATTTTACAGTTCAGAACAGTTCTTGTCAAATTAACCGGTTTAGAATAATAAAAACCTGTTTCATCATATTATTATGTCGGTGTCTGTTTACGTGGCACACCACCAGGCCGACCGGCCGTTGCGTCGCTCGTCGAACCGGTTTATTTTAGGTTACGATAAAGTTCTTAAAACGTTGGCGTTAGTTCGGAGGAAAACCGAAATAAACCGGTATTTTAAAAACCGGTTCCGAGACTATACTCTGGTCCGTGATAAGAGAAAATTGCCAGTTAAATTTGAAATAATAGGAATATGGTTGATTTCTTTCTTTAATCCAATGAATCAAAATAAATAAAATTATGTTTCTATTAAAAATGGTTTTAATTACTTTGAAGGAATTAGTAATATACGTAGAAATGTGGGATTTAGAAGGGTAATGTACAGAGAGAGCATTGTATTTCCTCTTGAGAGATTGAGTAAAGCATTGACTAATGATACCTACATATGCTTGATTAATAGGCAAGTGTTCAATGTCAAATATCCTATTGTTAAGTATGTCTATCAATATGTTATATATTAGTCGACTAATTAGTCGTTCATCATTTAGTATTAAGAATATGACATTTATGTTAGTTTATAATTTATATTAATGTTATCACAAATTATCAAAACAATTCATGAAAATTTGATAAAAGCCAAAATACCGCCTGTCACTTTCGCACTTACATACCTGTTAGAACGTGACAGGCATGGTGATAGGCGATAACAATGGAACCATGCTGCGACCGCTGGATAGATTCTCGGAGCAAGTACAGCCCGCGTAGCCAACGTGCATATCGTTTACGCTCCGTGGCGAACGAAACGCAACTGTCACAGTCGAACTTATATGGAAGAGTGATAGAGAGAGATGACTATGCTACGCCACGGAGCGTTAACGATTGTAACGTTGGCTACGCGGCCAGTTATAAAACTAAAGACTATCGGTCCGATGCGAAGAATGATTAAGACACGTTTAAGATCTTGGAAAGATAACTAAACGACATGTCAAAATTGACTTTTATTTAGATTCCGCTGTGATCCCAATATGATCTACTACAATATTTCTAACGTCAAAGAGACATTGGTTGCCCGAATCGAGCTGCTTCTGTCATTTTATTGTTATCGTATCTCATTCTTCGAATCGGGCCGTATACCTGTATCGATGTTTTGCAGGACTCGCTTGCGCACCCTCGAGCGCTCCGTAACCCTCGCCGAGCGCGCTTCCGAGCGTTGCTACATCCTGCACGAGCTAGCGCGCCTATACGCTGATACCAAGAAGGCTCAGAAAGCTAGATATTATTCCACAAAGTGCCAAGCAGGTTTGTGGTTGGCTACAACATATAAGTAATATATTAGAATATCCAGCAGGATGGCAACTGCCGTGCGATTTCACTGTCATATTCCTCATCGTTGCTGCATTATTAGAACGCTCAATCCTTCACTCATTATCAATTTATCATAGATCTAGAATGACGCTTACCTATTACATTGTAGAGCTCATGATATCAAGGCATTTGACAGTGACATCGCCGATGTCAACGCTGCACGATCGCCATCTTTAATTGCCATTTGGCTACGGAACCCTAAAAATCGTGAAAGTGTAAATAATTGTGATGAGCTTTAACTTCTTGGTAATAGAAGCATTGCTCAAATATTTACCGCTCCAATCTATCTAATGCCGACTATACCAAAAATGAAGTGTATGATATTTTTTTTTACTAAGATAAATGTATTTTATTCAGAAGCGCGATCCTCAGGCCAAAGCGTGTGGCTCCTCAACGCTACCTTCCTGCTAGCACGATGTCACATCCTACAAAACAACAGACCTGACGCCCGGGCCGCGCTACTGGAAGGTTCCTCTATGGCTCGAGCCTATGGATATGGCGATGTTTCCGAGTTCTTTGATACAGTATGTATTATGCTTCTTAAGTACTCTTAGTACCTACTTACTACTATCTTTTGGAAAGATGTTATGTATTACAAAACAGCAGACCTCACGCCCGGGCCGCGCTACTGGAAGGTTCCTCTATGGCTCGAGCCTTTGGATATGGCGATGCCGATGTTTCCGAGTTCTTTGATACAGTATGTATTATGCTTCTTAAGTACTCTTAGTACCTACTTACTACTTTCTTTTGGAAAGATGTTATGTATTACAAAACAGCAGACCTGACGCCCGGGCCGCGCTACTGGAAGGTTCCTCTATGACTCGAGCCTTTGGATATGGCGATGTTTCCGAGTTCTTTGACACAGTATGTATTAT
Source organism: Cydia pomonella (assembly GCF_033807575.1). Taxonomy (NCBI): domain Eukaryota; kingdom Metazoa; phylum Arthropoda; class Insecta; order Lepidoptera; family Tortricidae; genus Cydia; species Cydia pomonella. The sequence continues at coordinate 21,145,346 of NC_084712.1, read as the reverse complement.
GCTTCTTAAGTACTCTTATTACCTACGTAGCTTACTACTTACTACTTTCTTTTGTAAAGACGTTATGTTTTACAAAACAGCAGACCTGACGCCCGGGCCTTGCTGCTGGAAGGCTCATCTTTGGCTTGAGCCTTTGGATACGTCGTTGTTTCTGAGTTCTTTGACACAGTACATACTTAATATGCTTCCTAATAGTAAGTACTTTCTTCTAGAAAGGGGTTTTATATTATAAGCAGCAGACCAGAGGGCCTACCGCGAACCACGTTCGACGTGTTGCCTCCCTGTCACACTTACGTACGAATTTACTAGTGCGATACAGAGCCAACACGTCGAACGTGGTTCGCGGTAGGCCCTCTGATACCCGGGCGCGCTGCTGGAAAGCTCGTCTTTGGCTCGACTCGAGCCTTTGGATATGGCGATATTTCAGTTCTTTAGCATGGTTGATAATTCGTAATTATAATAATTCAGCCTATATACGTCCCACTGCTGGGCACAGGCCTCCTCTCATGTGCAAGAGGGCAATTCGTAATTACTTTAGAAAAATCTATTTTAGTTACAAAAACCTAAGGACTACTTTTGGGTATTCTCAAATAAAATTTCTTCTTGAATCGATGCCGCGTCTAACAAAATAACAGACTTGCGGGCCACGCTGCTGGATGGCTCGTCGATGACTTGAGCCTTTGCATATGGCGATGTTTCAGAGTTCTTTGGCACAATATGTTACAACTATGATGTAAAATGCCACGTCCTACAACAGACCTGACGCCCGGCCGCATTACTGAAAGACTCTTCTTCTATTTCTTCCTTCTAGAAAAGTGCGTACTCCCATCTTTAACACCGACAATGCACTTCCAACCCTTCTGATGTTGACCATAGACGGCGGTTATTACTTATCGTCAGGCTATTTGTCTTCTCGTTTACCTCCTATACCATAAAAATTTGCTCGAACCTTTGGATATAGATTGCCTGCAAAACATATTGACACAACCAAATATTAGTGTAAATTTTGATACCTACAAGTAAGCATTGTAAATTAATGATTTAACTCAGTACTTACCTACTAAAATAAGTTTGTATAATGTATGAGTAGGTATGACACAACATTGTTAGCTTTATTCTAGAGCACACTTTCCGCCAACAAACTGTCCTCAGTTGGGCGAAAAAATATGTATATATACCTACGAAAGTTTTCTCTTGAAATAAATAAATAATTAAAAAATAAATACCCACAACCCAAGCCTTATTGAGCTTAGTCAATTTGTGTAATAATTGCCTATAAATAATAATATGGTTCTTTTTTGACGAGGATATATAAAATTTTGTACATGCGCTATAAAAGTATTCAACATTATCGTGTCGGGTTAGGGCACTATCTAGTTACCACGAAGTGGTTTTCAGTGTCAATAGCAGTAATCATTTAGTGGTAACAGATGGGAATAACCCATCATGTCCTACATTTTCTGCGATAAAGTACTGAAATAAGTTTAACCTTCTTAATAAAAGGAAAATTGGACCTTCCAAAGTACTCGTTTTAATTGCTCCTAAGTGTAGTTTCGTAGTTGAATTTCTTCGCAGTGACCTTATTAAAGCAAGTAGGCTAAGTACACTGGGAGAATAATTAAGGCCGAGACTGGAACCGTGATTACTCCTTTATTGTGCTGGAGTTGATTACTTTTAATTGAATCCCTCAATGACAGTATTTATACTCTGTATCTTTAAGTATTTAATAAAAGTAAACAAAACATTTTTGGGTAGTTATGACATTTATTGCTTAACCAACCAAATATAAAACCGCCTGAATCTCTCACTGAACGACCTGACTTCAACCTACATTATTTGATCATGCAATGTTTCCATCTACCCTCAACTGGCTTAAGGAGCTATTTGCGGGTAGATATTGTTTACTTTTATTTAAATACCTAAAAATACAGCGTATAGTTTGCATTTTTCTTTAATACCACGTCTGTGGCAAAAAAGCATACAGCCCACCTGATGGTAAGCAGTCACCTTAGCCTATGGACACCTGCAGCTCCAGACGTGTTACATGCGCGTTGTCGACTTAAAAACCTGTAGTCTGTTGGGAAAGAGAAGAGTCGTGGAATGTATTGAGCCCCGCACAGACACTACACTCCTTTTTTGAAGAACCATACTGTAGTCTTTCGAGAAAACCTCGGCATAGCTCATTCCACGGGCAGGTCCGCCTCCACGACATCACACCAGCGGTACCTGGGGCGCCCGATCGGTCGACGGCCGGTTGGTCGCCCCAAGTACGCTTCCTTGACTACGCGATCCTCCCCCATTCTGAGTAGGTGACCGAGCCAGCGAAGTCTGTGGGATTTAGTTACGCCGATGATGTTGGGCTCAGCCACCAACTCCAAAAAGAAATATATTTTTCACGCCACGCGCGAAATTCGCGCGGCGCGCCATATTTTTTATCCCCTTCAAGTTTTCTGTTTGTACGACTTGTAATAAAAGTAATCTTATTTGTAGTGTGCCAATGTCTCGACTGAAGGAGAAATCTTGCTCTCCGAGGAGCCACTGTCGAAAAGAGAGAAAGACATGGTGAGCCTGATGCAGGATGATGACATGAAATCTGCCGCCGAACATCTGTTTAGAAGGATGTCTACAGTTCCTGTCGCCAGGTAATTAGTTTACCATTTGTCCACCAAAAACATCAACTGACGTGTTAAGCTACAGCCCAATATCAACCTTATTGCATTCCGAAAAGGTTCACAATATCGCACCGCGCACTATAGTTGCCTATAGGCAATAAAGATAAAGAAAGTTTATTTTTCATGTAGGCATATTACAATGCGCTTATGAACGTCAAATAAAGCTACGCCGGCTCTAACCCTACACCTCTGACCCGAGAAGATTTAAGAGTCCTTATTCCTACAGACGAGCGTATTTTGTAAAATGCTTCCTTTTTCATTCAAGATTACGACGTAACTATTAGTATTTATTCAAAAACTGATAACGTACTTAAATAATCGTTTCCTTTAGTCGTTAGTTCAAATTTTCATTTTCTATTTTAAACCTCTTTTTTAATGAGGTTTTTTGGGAGTCTTTTCCAAATTTTGCAGTGAGATGTGGCGTTTCGGTTCTCAATTTTGCTATAAACAAGAATCATTTGGTACATGAATGACTACAATTTGATTCAACATATCTCGTACGAGGGGCTGGTTTGATTAACAATCGAAGATTCATTTGAAAAAACTGATAAAATACCTTCCGAGTTTTCTTCATTTTTTTGGCGAAAACAGGGTTTTATTATATTTTATTTCCGCAAATTGTACGCATATTTTGCTTTAAAAAGAATATTATAGCAAACTGTAACTTTATGTTAACCTATAAAAAAAAAATCGTAACTATGGGACCTACATTGCCGTAAATTTATATTTTTTTAAAACACGTATAAATCACGCAGCAGCGACGCCCCGCTCTCAGTCCGCGCGGAGCGCGCTTAGAGGACGGACCTGTGCTCGATTGTCGGGCATTCGTTGCGATCGTAATCAGCTACGGAGTTCCGAGAAGTGCTATATACTGCGATTAGAAAATCTTAATAAAAGTTCATTTTTTAGACTCGCTTATTGATGGATTTTCAGTGTTACTTTTTTTTAAATACTAAGTCGGTGGCAAACAAGCATACGGCCCGCATATGTACGCCTGCAACTCCAGAGGAGATACATGCGCGTTGCCGACCCTAACCCCCTCCCGCCCCTCGTTGAGCTCTGGCAACCTTACTCACCGGCAGGAACACAACACTATGAGTAAGGTCTAGTGTTATTTGGCTGCGATTTTCTGAAAAACGCATTTTCACTTGAAATTACGTTAGGGTTTGCATTATTATTTTTGACCCGGATGAAGTCCAAGTTCTCATGATGGAGTCAGGAGTTGGTCACCAGAACTCCTAATCTACTAATTATAATCCCATCGTGTTTGGGCTCAAAAGATTTGCCCTGACGAACACCATCGATCTAGATGAGGTCCAGGGTCTCATGATGGAGTCAGGAGTTGGTCACTAGAACTCCTAATCTACTCATTATAATTCCATCGTGTTTGGGCTCAACAGAGTTGCCCTGATGAGCACCTTCAATCTAGATGAGGTCCAGGGTCTCATGATGGAGTCAGGAGCTGGTCACCAGAACTCCTAATCTACTCATCATAACTCCATCGTGTTTGGGTTCAATAGAGTTGCCCTGACGAGCACCATCAATCTAGATGAGGTCCAGGGTCTCATGATGGAGTCAGGAGCTGGTCACCAGAACTCCTAATCTACTTATCATAACTCCATCGTGTTTGGGCTCAATAGATTTGCCCTGATGAACACCATCGATCTAGATGAGGCCCAGGGTCTCATGATGGAGTCAGGAGTTGGTCACCAGAACTCCTAAACTACTCATCATAACCTCATCGTGTTCGGGCTCAATAGATTTGCCCTGACGAGCATCATCAATCTAGATAAAGTCCAGGGTCTCATGATGGAGTCAGGAGTTGGTCACTAGAACTCCTAATCTACTCATTATAATTCCAACGTGTTTGGGCTCAAAAGATTTGCCCTGATGAGCACCATCGATCTAGATGAGGTCCAGGGTCTCATGATGGAGTCAGGAGTTGGTCACCAGAACTCCTACTCTACTCATCATAACTCCATCGTGTTTGGGCTCAATAGAGTTGCCCTGACGAGCACCTTCAATCTAGATGAGGTCCAGGGTCTCATGATGGAGTCAGGAGCTGGTCACCAGAACTCCTAATCTACTCATCATAACTCCATCGTGTTTGGGTTCAATAGAGTTGCCCTGACGAGCACCATCAATCTAGATGAGGTCCAGGGTCTCATGATGGAGTCAGGAGCTGGTTACCAGAACTCCTAATCTACTCATCATAACTCCATCGTGTTTGGGCTCAATAGATTTGCCCTGATGAACACCATCGATCTAGATGAGGCCCAGGGTCTCATGATGGAGTCAGGAGTTGGTCACCAGAACTCCTAATCTACTCATCATAACCTCATCGTGTTCGGGCTCAATAGATTTGCCCTGACGAGCATCATCAATCGAGATAAAGTCCAGGGTCTCATGATGGAGTCAGGAGTTGGTCACTAGAACTCCTAATCTACTCATTATAATTCCAACTTGTTTGGGCTCAAAAGATTTGCCCGGATGAGCACCATCGATCTAGATGAGGCTGGACCTCATCTACTCGTCAGGGCAACTCTATTGAGCCCAAACACGATGGAGTTATGATAAATAGATTACGAGTTCTGGTGACCAACTCCTGACTCCATCATGAGACCCTGGACTTCATCTAGATCGATGGTACTCGTCAGGGCAAATCTTTTGAGCCCAAACACGATGGAATTATAATGAGTAGATTAGGAGTTCTAGTGACCAACTCCTGACTCCATCATGAGACCCTGAACATCATCTAGATTGATGGTGCTCGTGAGGGCAAATCTATTGAGCCCAAACACGATGGAGTTATGATGAGTAGATTAGGAATTATGGTAACCAACTCCTGACTCCATCATGAGACCCTGGACTTCATCTAGATCGATGGTACTCGTCAGGGCAAATCTTTTGAGCCCAAACACGATGGAATTATAATGAGTAGATTAGGAGTTCTGGTGACCAACTCCTGACTCCATCATGAGACCCTGGACTTCATTTAGATCGATGGTACTCATCAGGGCAAATCTATTGAGCTCGAATACGATGGAATTATAATGAGTAGATTAGGAGTTCTAGTGACCTACTCCTGACTCCATCATGAGACCCTGGACTTCATCTAGATTGATGGTGCTCATCAGGGTAAATCTATTGAGCCCAAACTCGATGGAGTTATGATGAGTAGATTAGGAGTTCTGGGGAGTTCTGGTGACCAACTCCTGACTCCGTCATGAGACCCTGGACCTCATCTAGATCGATGGTACTCATCAGGGCAAATCTATTGAGCTCGAATACGATGGAATTATAATGAGTAGATTAGGAGTTCTAGTGACCTACTCCTGACTCCATCATGAGACCCTGGACTTCATCTAGATTGATGGTGCTCATCAGGGTAAATCTATTGAGCCCAAACTCGATGGAGTTATGATGAGTAGATTAGGAGTTCTGGGGAGTTCTAGTGACCAACTCCTGACTCCGTCATGACACCCTGGACCTCATCTAGATCGATGGTGTTCGTCAGGGCAAATCTTTTGAGCCCAAGCACGATGGAATTATAATGAGTAGATTAGGAGTTCTGGTGACCAACTCCTGACTCCATCATAAGAACCTGGATGGACTTCATTCGGGTCAAAAATAATAATACAAACCCTAACGTGATTTCAAATAACACTGAAACTCTATAGCACTAATGTGCGCAAACGACTGGCATCTTGACTACGCAGCATGGGTGCGTAGCCACCATGCCAATCGATACGACAACGAAACACTATCTGTCTCTCTCTCGTACTAATATGCACAAACGATTGGCATCTTGGCTGGGCAGCATGGGTGCGTAGCCAACATGCCAAACGTTTACGATACGACAAGGAAACACTATCTGTCTCTCTATCGCACTAATATGCGCGATCGATTGGCTTCTTGGCTAGGTATCATGGGTGCGTAGCCAACATGCCAATCGTTTACGATACGACAACGAAACACTACTCTCTCTCTATCGCACTAATATACGCAAACGATTGGTATTTTGGCTAGGCACTAAGCAAGTGTGTGGCCAACATGCCAATCGTTTACGATACGACAACGAAACACTATCTGTCTCTCTATCGCACTAATATACTTTATTTATACCTGCAGTCATTTAGTAACTTCTTCATTTTCCATTGGTGTGAAAGAGACAGAATAAAGAGCAAGGGTTATAGTACACTCTGTAGTCTGTACACTTAGTAGTAGTGTACATAAAAAAAAAAACTACTGTGCATATACAATAAAATAAAGAGTGCCCATATGATATCATATGACACTAAAATTAATGTTGCTTGAAATTATATTGAAAACTATCAAGATTATTCTAGTCTGCATTGAAATGCGCGTCGCGTTGCCGGCGCTCGCGTACCGAGCGCCAACGCCATCTATCGAGCGTTATTTCGTGAAATCGGAGAACGCTCCAAGGATTAAGGGCTCTAAATTGTTGCAACAATTTAGGAGGGACTTAAATGAAGGGTATCCAAATACGGGACCGGCAAGAAACTCGGCGTTACACATCTTTTGGAAACAATAAATCTTATAACTAACATGCATTAAATAAAAAAAATACAATTGAAAGTAATATGAAGGTAATTTCTTAAACAAATTTGATGCACCAGATTGCTAATGCAGGACGTTAGCAATGGCGTTCAAGGGCCGCTTTTATGTTGTTGTCTGATAAATAGAGTTCCCTATTCCGTACAACATGTACTCAATTTCACCGTACATCCTACAAAATCTTTCACTGACTTGCGGAAACGAAAAACAATAAAAATCATTGTGAGCGTTACCCATATAGCGTGGGGGTTTTAAAAATAATAATACCTATAATAAATATGTAGATTATAAATAACCATATTCTGCTGCTATTCGACCTACATATTTTTTTAAATATAAGTACAACAAAAGAGATAAAAATACACATAATGACTTGATTGTCTCCGCTAGTCAGCAATAAAGTAAACACGGCAGCCGAGCAAAATACCGCAAATTATCGAATCTGTTTGAGCTGTAATTTATACCGGCAATATCGGCTACAGCGTGCATATTATCGGCTGCACGATGAATATATTATTAACGAAATAATTACTGTATCGCTTTCCGTAAAAAGCTTTGGTAAAAACGACACGTAAACTTATTGCACTGTGATTTTCTATTATGGAGCTCTCACATTGTCTGGTATAATATGTTATATAACATCGTGTGACAGAGACATTATCATAATATTGATAGTAATTTATTATGTTGTCCCTGTCACACGACGTGACATAACATTTTATAACAGCTAATTTGAGAAGATAGGTGAATTTTGGACTAAAACTAGTTAAGAGGAAAGGGGGGGGCTTTCCTCTTAACTACTTTTAGTTCAAAATTCACCTTCTCCATACAAACGTAGTCCCCATTTTCCGCTTTGGATATTGACATAATGGAAAATATTTTTACATAATTTGACGTCTATTAACTATAGCTATGCCCCTTCGTTTGACTTTTTTAATTATTATAATCAGGGTCTGTATATTTCATGCCGTTGACAGAAAAATTATGTCACGCTACATAGAGTATGATTCCAATTAGTATTTTCGTAATAATTAATCATTTCTCAACCTCTTTAGTTAACTGATACATATACTTGACAATCAGTACGGAAACGTCTATCTGACGTTCATCTCATTATCACTCAAATAAATAATAGATTATTAATTTATAAAAGATTACATATTTTTAATTTTTAACAGCGTAACAAGCTTTTATTCACGTAACAATTTTTTTTTTCTACCCTTCAATAAGTAATTTATCTAAATTTGTAGTATTGTAAAAAAAACTCCTGTATGTCAAATTACGTCATTTTTGCGTCACCGGCATGAAAAATACGGGCCCTGATTATAGTTAAGAGCGAAAAATAATTTCCATACACATTTTACATGCTCATAACTTTTACAATAATTAAAAATTCGAAAAAATAAACGATATGGCATAGATGTGGTTAATAGACATCAAACTAATTTCAATAATTCATATTCAGAGAGGAAAATGAGGACTACTTTTGTATGAAAAGGCGATTTCGCACTCTCTTCCACTTTCGTCTACCGTAGTGTTTGTATAAAAGTTGGTTCAGTTCAGTTCAGTTCAAATATACTTTATTCATGTAGGCCTAGCAACAAGCACTTATGAATAGTAAGATAATATTACATATAGTTATCTTAAGTTAATTATCAGTTCTCCCTAAAGAACCGGACTAATTTGCAAACTTCTAATAATAAACTCAGACTTAAGTTTGAGATCTAAGTTCACTTTTGACACATGCCAACTAAACGCCCGTAGAACCAAATCGCGCATGACCCATTGAAATTATTAATAAAATCCTGTATAATGATTGTATTTGTCAAGTACTTAAAAACAATATTTAGTTTTTCTTAAGTATAACTTAAGTTTGTTACATTTTTAAGATCTTAGTTATTGAATAATTTACGATAGTAATTTATCACACAAACAGTTACCTATTATGTATTGGTTGTGGTCGAGTCCTTCGTTTCAATTCATATGGCATTTCCGTAAATTGATAAAAATCGATTAAAAAATTATAAAGGATACATTTAAAATAAAAACAAAATGATAATAAAATGGAATACCATGTGAAAAAAAGGTTAATTAATAATACAAATGACCATGCATGTAGGGGTGGACGAGAAGGTCTTGGGGTCGTGGATGAGGTGAGTTAAATGACAGTCGTAGTCCAATACATGCACGTATAATAATTTAACTTTTGTTATACATAGATATTAAGTTACATATATAGCTAATTGTAAGTGGACGGGCACAACCGTCCGTCGCAAGATGGCTGAGAGAAATAACAGGTTCCGGCCCCACTTCTCCGCGCCCCGCACCATGCATTGCGTTGACGACGGCTCCCGAAGATGCCCGAACAAAGACGAGGCGAGTTAAGGCAGTGAAATCAATTCGACTAATTCGTTTATAATCGCTAGATTTGTCGAAAATACTTTACAAACTCTAGTCAAATTTAAAAATAAATTTAAAAGATCCTTTGCTTCGTCTCTTGTTCATAATGATCGCTTGGTAACTTTATAAAAGTTATGGCTTCGAAGTTTTACTTGAAGCCTTTTCCGTAAAATTGTTGAAGAAAACCAATATCTTCACAATCAAGTATTTACGAGGAACTTTAAAATTCAGCTTATTGCATGCAGAATTTGTTCCACTGGGATAAAACTTTGTACAAAGTTACGGGATTTATACCTACTGAATAGTCATTATGATCATTATTTTATTGAATTCGAAACAACCATGAAAGTTGCAGTGGGAATCACTGGTGTTAGAAGCTATCTCTGTGTTATTTTTTTTAATATTATTTTTTTGTTATATCCTACCTAAGTGGGAGTGTTAGAAATAGGTAGGATTCACAATACGTTGACTATACTCTTTACATTATTATGGATAGTTACCATGGTGTTTTTATAAACAAATATGTCTATATAAAAATAAACATACAAGTGAAGTAACGTGTTTTTATTATAACGGTTAATCTTTTATCACAAATAAAAAAAATACTTGTAAACCTCCAAAGTAGACCATAATTATACTACATAGGACGGAAGCCCGTACGGATACGGATATGTAACTGTTCACGAACACATGCATACTTAGTTTCGAAATAAAATCAGAGATGGCGTTGTCAAATGAGTTAACATGAAACGCTTCAAGAGGTCTCTCTTTTTATATTATACCAAAGAGAATGTAATAGAGAGGTAAAGTCTAAAGCGAGGTTTAGATTAGCAGGAACTTGCATGCAATTTTCATTACATTGCGGGATCTGATCTAACTTTTGAATGCAGTTTACCGTAGTAATCGGTAATTTAACGTAAATTGCATGCAAGCTCTTGCTAGTCTACGCCTCGCTTAAGAAAAAAAAAAAACGTGCCCCTTAGTTTCCACATCCGAAACAGATGGCACTGTACTGCGCCATATGTTTTGCGGTCACTGAATTTTCAAACGTCAACTTTTTTGACAATCAGAGTTAGGTACCGCAAAATGTATAGAGCTGTTCAGCGCCATCTCGTTTACCTGTCAAAGTCGAAACACGAAATTGTCTTAGATTTTACGCATCTTACCCAATCAATGTATCTTTGATTATACTTACTACTTTTACGGTATTTTTCGATGACATTTGTCAATTTTGTGGTGCCGATATCATAGCAACAGCCAAAACAAGTCAGGGGGCCTACTGCGAACACCAAAGTTTTCAAAATACGGACATGCTTCTCTTTTACTCTTATTAAGCAGTAATTACACTGAAAAAGTAAGATGCCCGCAATGTGAAAACTTCGGTGTTCGTGGTAGGCCCTCAGTGGCTAGATTTCGATAGGTAAGGCTAAGCGCGCACTACGATTTTCATTTTACGACACCATTGTAGAATCGCGCTGTAATATATCGCTGAAAATTCACTGCACGCACTGCGATGAAAAAGCTGATGATTTGTTCATTCTCAACATGGATTTCGTACCAGTCACTTGTCTTGCCTTATTGCTTCTTAAGAGGAGTAGAAAAAAGAAAAAAAAATCTTCAATATGCGATCGCTGTATGACTTTGAGTATTTATCCCACAAAGGCGGTCTTCTTTCTATTTCCATAATTAAATGGTCTACATCTAGCGTCTCGTCTTGTAGCTCCATTGGAGAAGCAGACATGCTGAAATGTTGACGCTTAGAGAGCGAAATGCTGATTGAGCGCCGCCGCGGGCTCCGGGGTGCGATTTTATTAACGCAGTGCGCGCGGGGAAATGTGACAAATCACAATTTTAAAATCGCTGCGATTTTTTTCTACTTTATGCGCGCACTGACATATAAACATATATTTATAGGTTTTCCCTTTTTATTATTATTTTTAATTAGTTTTGACGATGCGGGTTGCATATGACTTATGTGTAAATAGACATTCTGAATTGACGAAACCTGAGGTGGATGAGCTTTTTGTAATGTGACGAAACCTGCGCTGTGGATCTGATGGTATAATTTTGGTTAATGAATAAATTACTGCTGTATCAATATATACGTTGCATTTCTGCGACAAAATTATCGCACGACAAAAAATCATAGTGCGCGCTTGGCCTAATTTACCGTTACTTACGATTTTAGTTCTTTATGTAACCGCTAGAGGCGTGCGATTCTACGATATAATTCTTATTCTATTTTTTACTATACTTATAAAGGGAGTGAAGTTATTAGGCACATTAGACCGTAAAGAAACAGAAATACGTGACATATGGCCCGTTTATTCAGTTTACTGCTGTAGTTAAGTAAATCGAATTTACTTTGGCAGCTCATGGTAGTGGTATAGGTCAAAAGGCGTTCTAAAAGTTTTTATCATGTGTCGAAAAATGGCAGTAAATTTACTGTGGCTACAAAGTTCACTTTGACAAAAAATCTGCATCTATTTTTATGTTTAATTACTGTGCAAATAAAATCGTTTCCACTTTACACGCTCAATATTTTGCAATTTCTATCATAGGAATTCTTGGATAAAATATTTTTCTGGCTTTATTTGATTGACGTTAATAATTCCACCGTAGGTGATTTATTTCGAGTAAATATGGAAAAATACATGCTACAAATAAAATGGAAAAATATTATATTCATTTTAAACATGGTAGTTTACAATACAGTGCTAGATTTCTCTATAAATAACTCACTTACAATGTAAAAGGTTATTTAATATAATGTATAAGAAAACATTCATCTTGGTGGATACACACCAAACCATGCAAAACCAGGCCCTACAGTACCGACCAATAATATATCACCTCCATGTTTTTACGGTAGAACTTTTTTTTTATATTGGAAGTATTTTGGACCCGGGTATGTCCTTAAACTACGTCCAAAAGAGAGGTATGGGCAATGTGAATGTCATCTCGCCTTTTGTGGTAGGGCACAGCACAGCAGATGCCATTCCAGATCTAGAGCAGAGCCCAACTGGGGAAGTACCTCCACCTTACAGAAAACCGCAGCCAAATAACACTTGACCCTACTCATAGTGTTGTGTTCCTGCCGGTGAGTAAGGTCGCCAGAGCTCAACAAGGGGGGTGGGGTTAGGGTCGGCAACGCGCATGTAACTCCTCTGGAGTTGCAGGTGTACATAGGGTACGGAGACTGTTTACCATCAGGCAGGCCGTATGCTTGTTTGCCACCGACGTAGTATAAAAAAAAAAAGTAATTTCCATCTCACTAGTCTCACTACTTACGGTAGTCTAAATAGCAGTAGTCGTTTGTGCGAGCGATGAGGGAAATGGGTCTCATGCAATGGTTTTTTCATAGAGGTTTTTTTTTCAATTAATGAATTAAAGTGTTTATAGTAAACATAGGTACAAAATAGGCCTTATAATTATATTATGTAGCGTATCACCATGTTTTGCAATTAGGTATACAAATATTTAAGTCAAGATGGATGCAATTATTGTAGCTTACATCTATAATCTATTGCAATTTATAATTATAGGGGCGGGAGGGTTGTTAGGGTCGGCAACGCGCATGTAATTCCTCTGGAGTTGCAGGCGTACATATGCTACGGAGACTGCTTACCATCAGGCGGGCCGTATGCTTGTTTGCCACCGACGTAGTATAAAAAAAAACTAACAACAATGTAACTCTACGGCAGTCAGATATTCCGTAGGTGAATAGTAAGTCAACTTAATTTTTTTAACAGAGCCTTTTTAGTATTTGCAGTATTATAATCATATATTTGTATAGAATGACTAGCAAAATATGAACTAGAATGTACGAAATAACCTATATTGTTTACTCTACTCGGAGCAAAATCATCATACTGAAGTTTCATCAGTCATTTGGTGTATAAAGGGATCTTTTTATAATAATTATTACTGTCAAATTTAGTAACTTGCGCTGCTATAAGATTATTGTCAACTTAGCTAAGGGCCACTTGCACTACAACACTTGTGTACAAGTTGCATGTTGAAAGATATTTTACATGTAGGTGTATATTTTGCATGCTGCAATTCAGCATGTGTGATACTTTTTAATTTATAATATTTAAGACCTTTTGTTAATGCAAATAAAGAACTTTACTTTACTTTACTTCCGCCAGTGGCGTGAAGAGGCGCGAGACGTCCTCTACCAGCAGTAGTCAGAGCGTCTGGCAATCCCGGGAGCTAGCCGGGACCTGGTGGCCGCTGTTCGTCCCGTTTTGAAAGAATGGGTCGAACGCAAGCATGGCGCACCCTCCTTCCATCTCACACAGCTCCTGACGGGGCACGGCTGCTTCGGCTGGTACCTGTGTGAGAGGTTGGGAAGGGAGCCGACGACAGCATGCCATCATTGCGATTGAGGAGCCGTGGACACGGCGCAACACACGCGCGAAGAGAGCCCTGTTTGGGCGGAGCCTCGCGCTATCCTGTCCTCGGCCATAGGAGGAGACCTCTCACTGCCGGCGCTAATACGCCGCATGCTCAGCAGTGAGGAAGCATGGGCGGCAGTGGCCTCCTTTAGCGTCACCGTCCTGTCGCAAAAGGAGGCTGCAGAGAGAATGCGCGAGGACGATGCGATTTCGCTCCCTCAGCGCCGTAGGAGGCCAGGTTGGCGTCAAAGGGCATACGCAGCCCGAATGATGCCGCCTTAACGGGAACCTGCGGGTGATGGACCGGGAGTTCCATCACTCGCCTAAAGAGGTTCCGAGCTGGAAGGCCCTCAAGTGTTCCGAGGCGTCTTCAGCGGAGTAGGCTGCTGCAGCAGCCACAAAAAAACGAGCCCGTAATGGCAACGCCGACGGGGTATCGGAAGTCTACAATCGCGTTCCCGAAACCCCATTCACAAAGCGCGCGGTGGAACACCCCAGGGGGTTTAGTCCGTGGGAGTCGGATATACCCACTCGGCTTCTCCCGTGCCAGTGGGATCCATAACGGATTCCCCCTGGGTCAAAAAAAAGGGTTAAATTTTTACCGTTAACTCCGGGTTTAACTAGTTAACCCCGAGTTAGTGGCTAACCTTTGATGGCGCAAGTTGCCGCTGCTTTAAAGAATACCCGCTGTCAGAAACAATTTAGTAAAAAATTAATTAGAATTAATTGCCTTGCTTTTCATAATCCAAATACTTTCAGCGTGACCCTCCTATTATGGTTCCAGGCGCTTCTCAATAATGCCCGGAGCGCGCATGGAGGCTGCGCCCGCGCCGACGGGCGGACGGCGCGCTTCGATCCTGCCGCGCGCGCAGCCCGTGCGATACTACAAGACCTCACACCCGCTCGGTTTCCAAGATTTCGACAATTAATGCTTCTTATTTTTTGTTTTTATGATTATTCTTCGAAATTTTTGTTTAAAAAAAGTAAAGTCAATAATCGTCTAATCTAATTTTGTGCACTATATTTTTCTTTCCTATGGATTTGGCGAAAATGTTAAATTAACATTTAGTTTTAAATTTAGTTTGACTGAGGTGTTAAAAGTCAAAATTTAATTTAATTTAAATTAATTTTCTTCAAGATTTGTACGGTGTGTAAATTTAATCGAGTATTTTATGTACCTATTGAAAGAAATGTCATTGTTAACCCAGACAGACAGCACTAAACTATTTTTTTTTACTCTGAAATAAAGGTACAGTATTAATTCTACAGTGTTTTTCATGCCCCGTTGTTGCACTTACCCCGCCTAACCTCAATTAAAGTCATATTAGTTTCATAATCTGTGTAACAATTCCATACCCTTTTGGCGTTATACCTCACAATAACAGGGCAACCGCAACCACAATTTGAAATTGGAACGCTAAATGCGGAATTAACCGCCACTGCCGTTGGAAGTGTCCTAAATCATACCCGATCCCTATGCTTGACGAGGAACGAGCAATTAACCTAGCATAACGGAGACAAACAAAATGTATGGACCTACATACAGTACCTGGGCGACCGAGCTTTGCTCGGTTATAGCTATTTATTGTAATATGGTGGTCTATAGGTGATAATCTTAACTACATTTTTTACTAAATTAAACTTGTCTAAAACAATAAAAATTCAAAAATTATATATAAATTAAAAAAAAAAAACAAAAGTTAATCACCGGGCGAGATTCGAACCCGTAACACTCGTTTAGCAGTCCGCGTCTTAACCCGCTGGACCAGACGGACAGTGGCCGGCAATACGAAATTAGCGACCATATTCTGCGTCGAAAGAAAAACGCATGAATACTCGAAAACACGCGTTTTCCCAAACATAAGACTAATCTAGATAGATTGTATACCCCCAAAAACCCCCATATACCAAATTTCTGCGAAATCGTTAGAGCCGTTTCCGAGATCACAGAAATATATATATACAAGAATTGCTCGTTTAAAGGTATAAGATTTATATTCTTCTATGGCCCAGAATCAACGTTTCAAATTAAAGGATAGGCAATTTTACACACAGTGTGTAGTTTCATTTAAAGTATTGTGGAGAAACAGAAACACTTTATGGAAAATAATCAGTTAGAGATACTTAAAGATATTACAAACTAAATTAAATGATAAAAAATAACATTACCTTAAAATATTTAATTTCCTTACACGGTTACTATTGCTCCAAGCCAAATGAACTATGTTTCGCCTATCCTTCCTGACCTTATTATTTTTCTACACTTCTTTCATATAAGTAAAGGGATATATCTTCCGAATCCGCACTTATCCTAAGGCTTAGTTTTCCCCTCTGGTTTAGAAGGTCAGATGGCAGTCTCTCTGGTAGAAACTGGTCACTATGCCAATTCTTGGAACTAATTGATCGGCAACTACCTCAGGGTCCTATGGCAAAAAGCGAGGACAACGCTGGGAAAAAAGCTTTGTATTTATTGCCACACATTTAAAGCATAGCGTGTTGCTTATTTATTACTAATTTTTAAAAGACCAAAACTGCCAATGTTGAAAGCGCCTATTGACAAAATACCAAAAACTATGATCTTCTGGAAAGATTACGCCATATTGTTAACCAAAGATCCGAAAGAAGGATTAAACCAAACCAACCTAAGAATCACAGAACCTCAGAAAATAGAAATATACAGGAGCAAATACCTAGGGACTCCGTGCACACTAAAGGAGGCAGTTAGCAACCTGACAACAATAGTGGTTAGAGTAGCGCTACCTCGAAATCACGCAAATGGTTGTCGACTTGCGGAAAATGTCCAGAAGCACTAACTAAGATCGAATGGCATCAACCCAACGTAAATCGCTCAAAATTCTTAAAATCAATGGCCGGCCTCAAACTTGTTTACACTGCATAATGAATGCGAATATGCATATACCGCTAGTTGGCTAGGGGAAACGAAACAGGTGGATAGGCTGGGGCAAAATGATTATGTATGCAACCTGATAGCTACCCGATAACGTGAGGCTACATAATATTTTGCATAATGCCACGCAATGCGTCACATAGTTAGTAACTAGGCCAGAACATTAGTCCAACTTGAGCGCAGAAAGTAACTTAATACGAGTACAAGATTAATCGGGACAAGTACTTGCAAAGAACTGAGCATATCTTTAGCTATTTGCTATCATAAATAATTGGTAATAGTCAGTAAAAGCTAAAGTTAAGGGCCTCTACCAGCTTAACAAAAATTACATTAGATTTATGTCACTATCATGTAGAAGACTTTTGAACATGAACTTTCGAGATTTATCGCTAATTAGAAAAACGCGTTGTTTTATTCGCTACTACTGATGGTGACTGTATCTAGGAACTACAACAATAGAGATATCTATTCAATTTCAATTCAATTCATTTATTTTTCATTTTCAATTTAATATTGCCGCACGTAGTATTGGCGAATTTTACCCAACTTAATCTTACATATCTTTTTTTTTTAATACTACGTCGGTGGCAAACAAGCATACGGCCCGCCTGATGGTAAGCAGTATCCGTAGCTTATGTACGCCTGCAACTCCAGAGGAGGTAAATGCGCGTTGCCGACCCTAACCCCCTCCCGCCCCTCGTTGAGCTCTGGCAACCTTACTCACCATACACAACTAAACAAAAACTAAACATATACAAACTAAACAAACTATTAAACTATTACGTATTTACAAACGAGACTACATCAGACAGCAAGAGTGACAGTGACAACTGCCTTTAATATTGTCAGGATCGCAACGGTACATATTGCCATCACGGTTACCACGAGTTGACTCTAGGCGTTTACGGATATGTTTATGACTGATACCAGAGCTGCCCGCGTAGTCAAGATGAACGCTCCGTAGCGTAGCGAAGTAATCTCTCTCTATCACTCTTCCATATTAGTGCGGCAGTGACAGTTGCGTTTCGTTCGCTACGGAGCGCTAACGATTGGCACGTTAGCTACGCGGGCAGCCCGGGATCAAATGTCTATATGGGACCCAATGCCTTAAAGCAATACAAAAGTCACAAATGATAGTCAGTCTGACAATCGCACTTTACTGACGAAGCGCTCCTAACAAAATATCGTGACGTCAGTATTGCTTAGAAGCCGTTACGATGTTTGTAAAAGAAGGAAATGGTGATTTTGCAGGTGAAGCGTTTATGTATATAGTTGCTATACAGTATTTTATTTAATAAAATGTAGGGAATATAATTTATTTATTTAAACATTATTGCACAAAAGAAAAACTTAATGTACAAAAGGCGAACTTAATGCCATGAGGCATAAAGAAATATGATGTGTAATGGGATCGTAATTTTTTTCCTGTTTTAAATATATATAAAAAAAAACATAAATTTTGGAATTGTGAGGTCTTATATTTTTAAGTTTTCAATTTAATTGCTCATTCTCTATCTATTTAACTAAATTTATTTATAAAATTCAACATATGTCAACAACCCTTGTCCATGTCCATATATTGGATGTCGTTGACATTCAACAATCTTCCAACAAATTAATGGCCACTGTGTTTACGTGTGGTCCGTAAGTTATTTTATTCCATTCGTTCTGTTTATCGTGACGTTCATTAGGACGAGTTGTTGGACTGTTTTGTTTACTCCGGTTCTACTATTTGAAATACGTGTAACGGATATTGTCTAAAAGGGTTCATGACTAATTTGGAGAAATGGGTCATGTAGGTATGTTCTAGAGAAGGTTACATTTGTGGATTTACAATAATAGTCAACGCCTCTGATACATTCTTATATTATATCCCGTTTTTCTTATTTTGATTTCAAGTACAAAAAATAAACAACGGGTTGCACTCCAGGAGTGCCGGCAGAAGTGAAAACTTGAATATTAACGTTGTGCATTTTTTGATATTTTGGAATTGTTAGGGAATAATTTTGCACGAATTGTTTTAATTATCAGTATAAAAGTACTTACTATCATTTATGTGGTAATATACAATATTCATTTATTGCGGTCTACTGACTTCAATGACATTATAACAGTTTTTCGATCGGATCACGTGTCCGTCTTACGAATTTTCAATCTGTTGAATCTGTCGGTCACGTGACCTGTCGCGAGTTTAACATTTTTTTCCATCACAAAAAGTGCACAGCGCCGCTAAAGAAGTTTTCACTTCAAAAATGTATCCTTCCTATAAGGGAGGCGTAAAAATGTACTTATGAAGCCCTTAATTTTGCGATGTCTGCAGAAAAGATACGAACGAGTTAAGCATTAAGCATACTATAAAATATGTATGATCCGAATGATATAGTTTGTGGTCGCATTTTTATCGCCTGTCACGTTCTAACAAGACACACATACATCTGCGAAAGTGATAGGCGATAATTAGCCGCCGCAGGAGTAGTACTCGTATTCGTACTATTCATATTTTACAATTTGTTAAAGCTTTTGATATTGTTATAACTGTTATGATACGCTAATAGCCTCTCTTGCATCTAGTTGTAGCTAACGTATAAATGCATTAATAAAAGCTGTCTTATAAATATAAGTTGACAAAGAATTTGAACAAATATTTTTCTTACTTATACATATTTTACAGAATGTTATTAAATATTAAAACTACAATCTTTTAACTGATACAAAACATACCGTCAAAATATTATCATTTGGATTTTATACACAAACGAAATCTAATATTAAAATTATTCAACAATATGTCGTAAATATTAAAAAATCTTGTCAACGTGTCCCAATTTCCACCACGTTCCAAACAAGACAGACAACACAGGTTCAAGAACTTCAAGACTAGCAACAAGGTTCTAGCTATTTATGTTTTCTTGCTAAGATAGAATTTAAATAATATATGCGTCACTCAATAATCCAGCGGTGGCAATATTGTTGCATTTTTATCGCTTGTCACTATGCCTGTCACTTTCGCACTTACATACTTGTTAGAACATGACAGGCATGGTGACACGCGATTAAAATGCGACCGTGCTACCGCCGCACGTCGAGTCGAACGTTTGAATGTTCGCAGTGGAAACGGCATTTCATCAGAGCTATTAAGGAAGGATGCTGGCTGACATAAAAGGAAGCCGATTCGAATTACATATTGATGTTAATTTGATCTTGGCAACACTATCACTCGTACCGTAAAGCCACGCAACTATAACTTGTCCAAAATGCCTTCTTCTTCCTCGCGTTGTCCCGGCATTTTGCCACGGCTCATGGGAGCCTGGGGTCCGCTTGACAACTAATCCCAAGATTTGGCGTAGGCACTAATTTTTACGAAAGCGACTGCCATCTGACCTTCCAACCCAGAGGGTAAACTAGGCCTTGTTAGGATTAGTCCGGTTTCCTCACGATGTTTTCCTTCACCGAAAAGCGACTGGTAAATATCAAATTATATTTCGTACTTAAGTTCCGAAAAACTCATTGGTACGAGCCGGGGTTTGAACCCGCGACCTCCGGATTGCAAGTCGCACGCTCTTACCGCTAGGCCACCAGCGCTTTTTTAACTTGTCCAAAATGCCAACTAAAATTAAGTAAGTAAGTAAGTAAATATTCTTTATTGCACCAACAATTTATACATTTTACATACATGTAAAACTACAAATGAATTTTAAAAGAAAATAGAACCAGGTAACAACAGGCGGTCTTATCGCTAAAAAGCGATCTCTTCCAGACAACCTTAAGTATGGAGAATTAAATTTCCCATTAATTTAGATGTGACTGTTACGCGATGCAAATAATTTTACCAAACGGGAAAAACCCTAGACAAAACCCAGAAGAACTTTAAATCGTTTATAAATAAGAAATTAAACCATAATTTTACTAAGGTAGACATCCGAGGTGTCACTGTCCCATTATCCACGTTTCAACTTCATCTTAAGCAATGGAGGTGATAGAAGGGTGCCATCTATTGAGAATTAGTATACCGAGTACCTACTAGGAAGTTTACCGTTGTGGATATATAATTGGCTGATTTTACAGTATTATGATATGAGTTATATTCGAAGTCACTAATATCAAATCAATAACATATTTTCAAAGTCCGAATTCCGCTCCCGTACGGAGCTAATTTTACGAGCCAGGAGACAATTTTAGGGGCTATTCGGGCAATTTATAGATACTAAAGCATTGAATGGGATAGTTTTTCAATAAATTAAATTGGTAAAGGTACAAAGCTGATGAAAATTTTGTGTCTAGAGTATTTAAATAAGTATATAATCCTTTGTTGCGGAACTTGCGGCCTTTCCAAAAAGCCCATAGTAGCTATCTACTTATTTCAAAGTACACGAGACAGGTTATTTTAAGGTTATCATGGAAAATGTTCATTAAATATATGTAGTTGTGATATGCTCCAAATGAACAGTCAAAAATATCTTGTCAAGATAAAAGAGCACAATTCTGTTCGATTCGATTTTACTGACAGAAATGTTTACACATTATTTTTATTGTTATTAAATACATGGAAAACCTTTCTTCGTAACATTCGGCATCGGCAGGTCGGCATAACATTCTTCTCTATCTTTCGTCACCTCAGCACTCACGCCTTTCTTTCTCATATCTTCTTTCACGCAATCCATCCATCGTTTTTTGGGTCTACCACCCACTCTCCATCCATCAACATTCATTCCTAATATTCTTTTACCTAAATGGCATTCATCCCTAATTATAACATGCCCATACCACGCTAATGCTAATAATAAGATAGCATAGGCTACTCTTTATCTTCTCCGTTACCGGTGCTAATAACCAAGAGCTTTAAATATTTCTATAAGAGCCAATTACAGGTACAGAATCAATTATAAAAATTAAATAGTATAACAAAGATCAAATATAATTACAATTCAGATACACACACAAGTACCTCCACCACAAACCAAGGTTAGTGTGTACAGCAAGCTAAAAAACTGCATAGACGCATTAGGAATGGAATTCGTTCATAAAGTGGCATGCACTTCCACCGCTGACTGTACAAAAATGCACTTTAGTAATTTGTAGTCCAAGACTGACAGACAAAAAAAAAACTCTAAGGCAATGAAAATATTGCGCAAGCTTTAACTCATAAAGTTATATGCCTTGTGATATATCGCATAGCTTCTAAAAATAACTTTGTTGTATTACAATAATAGAGGCAGTAACAACAAGGTAAATGTCCCTGAGCGTGTCAAGTGTGACGTGGAGCGGGACGTAATTGGTCGTTTGTGTGACGTAGACAATAAATAGGTAGCCGTAGCCCAGTGCTCGTGACGCCTTCAGACGTCAAATATCGCTGCAATGTAGGCTGCCATAGTGTATTAAGGGCTGTAAACAAGAATTTACGAAAAAGTTTTAATTTTAAACCCGAAACCGAAGGCAAACTTAAAACCCGAAGCCGAAGCTGAACAAATAAAAAGCCTTATTCGAATTCGGGATCTCGTAGGCTGGTGTACAACCGACTAGGCTGGATAATGTTTATGCCTACAAAATATCAAAAAGAGTGTGTCAAGTGTGACGTGGAGCGCGACGTAATTGGTCGTTTGTGTGACGTAAGCGATAAATGGCCGTAGCGCAGTTGCTCGTGACACCCACATACGTCATATGTAGTCTCTGTCTAGGCTGCTATTTGTAGTTGTTTTACGACTTTGGTGGTCACTTCGAAGACTTTTTAGTTAAGTCAAACTTAAACATACCTAAAACCTTTTGAGCAAGATGAATGGGAAATGCTGGGTTTCATTAACGACGTAATTTGTCGTTTGTATGTCATCTGGTCAGTCCCCCTAAGTAAAAAAAAAAAACACTTAGAAAAAAAAATGTGTGTATTTCTAATAATAATTTTGCTTACCTACATTATCACAGACGGCAATGTCTCTAAGCGTGTCAAGTGTGACGTGGAGCGCGACGTAATTGGTCGTTTGTGTGACGTAAGATGTAAGCGATAAATATCCGTGGCCCCGTGCTTGTGACACCTTCAGATGTCAAATAGAACCACCGTCGAGTGGTCGCGGTTATTTATGGGACCAATTCAGTAGCCACTACAGCGAAAGAAACCTTTTTAGTGTGACCGTAAAGTAACAGGACAATTCGAACGTATACTGACATATAATCATATTTGAATAATGTTATTTTGTTATCGTGCATTACACTCGTACTGGTGAAGACTAGGGAATGCAACCGAGTAATGAAAAAACCGAGTATGCCTTAGTTTAGTAATCCTTTTGTTCATTTCATAAACCTACGCTCACGTTTAAATGTCTTTTATTATGTAGCAGTCACATAAACTACTATTAAATGTCTTTCTCTAATGGTTTAGTGTCATCAATGTATACGTACGAGCCATTTAGTTAGTGGTTCTAGCTAAATTGGTCATTCCATAGCGTAAGTATTACACAGCCAGTTTAGCTAGGTCCCTAAAGATTACTCGGTTTTTAACCGATTTTCGGTTTCGAGTTCGAGTTTAACCGAGAGCAAAACCGATACTCGGTTATCGGTTATTTTGCATTCCCAAGTAAAGACGCAGCCCTATGGGCCAAGACATTGGATATAGTATCTCTTTATTATACTTTCTAATACCTTACGCGACTCAAATCTTGCCATACGATTAAATAAATAAACACTCGTACTTGTGTGTACGGAACATTTATTGGCGCGGGCGAGACGCACGAACACAAGAGTCCACTAGAGCACAAACTAGAGTACAGAATGTGGAAGTGTTATTTTTAAAGTCATGATTAAATAGAAGTTTGATATTTATGATAACACTTTCAGAATCCGTGCATCCAACAAGGTGCAATGCAGCCCTAAATAACATGATTCAAATACAATTTTGATCTCCGTGGTACATTTGAATTGGCCTACTAACAGGCCAACGAACATAAAGTTGGCAGACTGCACTGTACAAGGTGTAGGTAACAAAAATAGTAGGTATCCATTTAAGGGCATATTAGGTATCGTGATCTAATCTAACTAGTAAAAAAAAAGAAGATAACAAAATTTGTAGCTAAAAATTTTTTGCCTCTGTTTGGAGGGTTGGCCGACTTGGACAAAAGTTAATAAAAGGGCTATGAGTCAAAATGGTTCAAAAACCAACAGAGTTGAGAATTAGGTCGTTAAATAGGTATTTCTATGTTCTTCATTTCGTCCTATGGGCACCAAGTGGAATTCCATTGCAGTATTGAGATATTTTAGTCGATTGCTTATTACCTAGTCAATAGAGTCCAAGTAAGTAAATAAATTGCTGCAGGGTAGATGTTCGCGTACCGCTGCAAGCATACAAAATTGCCCATGGTCCTTTGTCTTCTACCTTCTACCCTTAAACGGATCCCCTACTATTTTTGCTACATCTTGTATAACATATTCTATAGTGCCTGCTAGTATTTGAAGCGAGGTATAAAACCGTAGTTTACCGTACCGAAAAGTTCAGATCGATACGATACTAAAATTAACGATGGCGATAAAATTTTGATTTAAACCCCCGATGGACACAGTTTATTATGATCGTAAACTCAGTCCGCTTTTGGGTGTAAAGTATCACCGTAAAGAGTTAAGTCTCTGTAGAAAGAGAAAAATCATGGAATGTCCATATATTCTAAAACATTCCCCCCATAGCCCATGGCCCAATGGCCCAATAAATTCCACGACTCTTCTCTTCCCGAACAGACACTAACCTATTCTCTGGGTAACCACTCTACGCCTAGCCCTGCATCGCTACGCTAAGGTTCGTAGATCCATAATCAATACTCTTGGCAGATACGCATTTAAATATTAGTAGAAATTACATTTTCTTAAATATAAAGTTTAAAAAGAACCTTCAAGGATGACTCACGCTAGACCGGCTCGATCGAACCCGATCCGAGGCGTCCGGCACGTCATTTTCTATGACGGCTGATCGGTGATCGCGTGGTGCTTTCCATAGAAAACGAAGAGCCGGAAGCTTCGGCCTGGCCCCGGCCCGGTTTCCCTATCCTCGGAAGTCTCCCACCAGTCTCTGTCAAACGACCAGCTCGTCTCGCCATCTCCGACGAGGTCTCCCGTGACGCCTTACAATTCGTGGAACCCAACGCGTGGCTGTTTTGAGCCGCAGGTCATCCGGTATACGGCAGACGTGTCCTGCCCAGTCCCATTTATTTATTTTTATTTATTTATTAATAAAACTTAAATCTATCATTACAGGTTTAGCCTAATGCGATAGATAAGCGACAAACCAATAATCAGAGTTATTGACTATATAATTATAAACTTAACCTAATGTTATCATTGCAGCCTTTGTGAGATCATTCAGAGAGCACGTAAATATGTCCAATTTCAACGCAAGTTTATTGATAGTGCGAATGGCCCTCGTTAGCGGGGCTTCCCTCAGCAGTTTTGTGCGAGCAAGGGGTACGGCCAGCAGCGGCGGGCGGCGGCGACGCCACACGTGCCGGTCCGGCACGTACAGCGCCAGGGCGTGCAGGACCCCGGGGTTACACAACTCGCCTCTCATCACCCTAACTACATATGAAGCGAGGGCAAGTTCCCGCCTCACCTCTAGCTTGCTATACCCTATCATTCCCAGCACGAACAGCGTGGGATACAGCAAGGGATACCCCGGATATACGCCATATAGCTTTAAGTAAAGGAGCCTAACATATTTATTTTGAATGCGTTCCATCATGATTTTGTATTTAGCTTCGCGTGGACTCCAAATTACCGCGTTACATTCAAGGTGGCTTCTCACGAGGGCATCATACACTGCTCGGATCGCTGCGATGTTTGTGAAGTCCTTTGCTTGTCGCATCAAGAAACCGAGGTTACGAAATGCTTTCTTGCAGACACCAATAACGTGATCACGAATTGACAAATCGGCAGCTAAGCGGACCCCGAGATCGCGCACCTCCGACACTCGCTGCATTGGCTTTCCACCGATATCGTAGAGATAGTTAATTGGCCTATGTGCACGACTAAATGAAATTACCGTGCACTTGTCTTCATTAAAGTATAATTTACTGTCTACACTCCAGTGGACAACATTGTCAATGTCCTCCTGCAATTTACGACAATCCGAGATATCCCTAACCACTCGGACCAGTTTTAAGTCGTCAGCAAATAAGAGGCAGGTACAATCCATCACTACGTCAGGAAGATCGTTAATCATTAGGATAAATCCCAACGGCCCCAAATTACTGCCTTGACTTACACCTGACCTTACGTAATACGGCCGAGATTTGCTGCCAGAGCAATCCACATACTGTTGTCTATCGCGCAAATAGCTAGCAAAAAACTTTAGGGTATGTGGCGTACAGCCGGCCCTCGCAAACTTCGTCAACAAGATATCGTTGTCTACCGTGTCGAATGCTTTACGGAAATCGAAGTATGCTACGTCTACCTGGTGACCTGCATCCACTGCCGGAACTATTAGGGTCATTAGATGCAAAAGGTTTCCTGTAGTGCTGCGCGCTGCTCGGAACCCATATTGAGCCTCTGAAAGTTGAGAACTCACTTGCGAATAAAGGGTCTTGTGTAATGCAGACTCGAAGACTTTGGCTGGTGCATTCAGTACCGCTACCGGCCGGTAGTTACTGGCCTCGGGTCCACCACCTCCCTTCGGAACAGGTACCACCCTAGTCACTTTCCATATTTCAGGGCATCTTTTATTTACACGGCTACATACATAGCCTGATTATTATTTATTATTAAAATCGTAACCGGTTACGTTATTCAACTTTTGTGTAAGGTAAACGTTTATTTCACAGACAAAAACATAACTTATGAAGAAAATTATGATGATCATAAACTTCGTTCTGCCAGACAAGGGATGCTTATCTTCTGCCGCTATAAAAGCGACCATTAAAGTCTTGATTCTAGACTAATATATTGCTAGCTATTATACCTAGGTACTTTGTCGTGATACCACAGATCACCACAACTAATAGACGGGGCAAAGACAATCGAGGTAACCTAACCTACACACTAACATAAGCGCTCCCGTAAAAAAAATATGGTAGCGCGTTAAGTTGCGCCCACAGTTACTACCAGCTCGTGTAAATTAAAAATAAAGTGCTTAATTCGTAGCATTTTACAAGTAAAACTGCACCTTTATGTGTCTACCGCATGCTCTTACTCGTAGTAAACGCTACGCTGTGATTTAATCTGTCGCACAGGTATGAGGATCTGCGTCGCGGTTGTACAAATTCTTCATGGTGTGAAGTAACGCGATCCTAACATAATCGCAAACCGTGTGTACAAGGCACGGATTGCACAGATACCGCATTGAGGTGATGTTCGGATATCGGATTGACAGATACAGCGGCAACAACGACGCCGCAACAGTAATGCAGCTGCAGTTGACATCCGTACGGTACGCTAGGTTCACCAGCAGAGTTTTTGATAAATGGTAGCACTTTTAGATCACAATACAACCGCAAAATTTTAATTAGCAAGGCCTTTCTCTAAAAACTTTTTTGGTTCGAAACATGATAACTTGACTTTCGCTCGATAGAAGAAAAAACGATTGGTCTAAAACGCACCTTAAAATTTTGTAACAATATTTGCACAAAAGCTAAAAATATGAAATTTGCTTCTATAAAATCAAAATTTTATTTTTTATCGAACTCTTTGATTACTTTATTTTGTTAAGGCTTACAAAAAAATAAAATTCCAGGAACACAGTAATCTCGTTCTTTCTACCGCTCAGGAAGTGCGAGAGAAGAACCTGAAACCACGGGCGTTATGGCCGTATTCGAATAGAATAGAATAGAATAGAATAGAATAACTTTATTTGCATAGAATAAGTACATATTTTGGTGTCCACAGATGTAATTTTGACAATTTGTTGCTTATTCTGCTATATGTATATAATAATACTAGCATGCAAAAACTTTACACAATTTAATTTTTAATTACTATTGAATAACAATTTTAATCATCAATTTTATTTCACTCCTGGATGTTTTGGGAGAGAAAATCTTTGAGGCAATAATAATTTTTATCCAATAAGTAACAAACAAGACTTCTTTTAAATTTATTAATAGGTAGCTCCCTCATGCGTTGCGGTAGCTTGTTATACACTTTAATGCACATTGCAAAACACTGTCTGTTATATAATGAAGTCTTAGGAATACTTTCATGTACAAGACGACCTTCATTTCTCGTGCCTCTCGGAAACACAGTTTTGGCCGTCGTGAAAAGTTCCATATGGTTCTTGACGAAAATGCACGACTCCAATATATACAAAGACGGAAGCGTCAGGATCTTTAAATTTTTGAACATTTCTCTACATGACTTATAAGGGCGTGAATCACAGATTGCTCGGATACATTTTTTCTGTGCAATAAATGCTCTATCCAGACTTGTACTGGCCCCCCAAAGGATAAGGCCGTACCTCAAATTTGAACTAATATAGCCGTGATAAGCGGCTAAAGAGGCTTGTAAACCGGACGTGCGTCTCAGTCTCCTCAAAACATAAACAAACCTATTTATTTTGGAACAAACTTTTTCAATCCGTTCATTCCAGTCCAGATATTTATCTAATTTTAAACCTAAAAATGTTACGTTATCCATTTCGGCTATAGTTTTATTTTTATAGTGTATATTTAATTCTTCACTTTTGCCGAGTTTTGTATTAAATTGTACATAGTTCGTTTTCTCAACATTTATTTGCAAATTATGTTTACCTAGCCAATCGATTACAAAGATCAACATTTCATTTATTTTTTCCACGTGCTTTTTGATGCTCTCATATTTATTTGATGTAACAACAACTGAAATGTCGTCCGCAAATAAAATGGATTTATACTTAATTGCATCGCATATATCGTTTACATAGATGATAAACATTAAAGGACCTAGTACACTACCTTGAGGTACACCAAAGTTATTTTGTAGAGTTTCAGATTGGTAGTGGATTTCCTCATTTTGGTCATTTAATGTGGAAATATCTACATATTGATTTCTTCCAGACAAGTACGTTTGAATCCAATTCAAAGCAGGTCCTCGTATGCCATATTTGTCTAATTTTTGAAGAAGCAAAGAATGGTCTACAAAATCGAACGCTTTAGACATGTCTAAGAATATTGCTGTTGTGTGTTTTTTTTCATCTACGCTTTTTGTTACGTAGTGAACTAAGTTAAAACCAGCAAGTGTGGTGGATTTGTTTTTTTGAAATCCGTTTTGTTCCTGTTTTATGACATTATATTTTTCGAAAAATTCCATTATTCGTTTATGCATGCACTTTTCAAAAATTTTTGATAAGATGGGTATCAGGGTTATGGGGCGGTAATTTCCCATGTCCATTTTATTTTTATTTTTGAATAGTGGCTTTACTAGAGACGTCTTAAGTAAGTCTGGGAAGCAACCAGCTTCAAAAGAAAAATTTATCAAATAAGCAAGAATTGTAACTAGATCAGCTTTACAGTTTTTAATAACCTTGGTACTGATTTCATCAAAGCCTACAGCATTTGTGTTATTCAGTGACATGATTATGTTTCCGATCTCTAGTTCCGTAAATGGCTTTAAGAATATACTATTTTGCATTGCATTGATTTGACAATATGTTCTACTACTAGTGCATGTTGGCGTTTTATTTGTTAACTCGATATAATATTTATTAAAACGCGTTGCTATCTCTAAAGGGTCCGTGATAAACTCGTTATTCACTTCTATTTTGTCAATGTACTGCGGTAACTTTGAGCTTTCTGTTTCAGCTTTTATCACGTTCCATGATGCCATACATTTATTTTTGCATCTTTGTATGTATTTAGTATTTGTAATATGTCTCGATTTATAAATGCATCTTTTCAGAAGTTTAGTATAGTTATAGTATTCATGTTTCTTTTGTTCACTTTGTTTATTTTTATAGTAATTTATTCTTAGCTGTCTTTTTGTATTACAACTGACCTTAATCCCTTTTGAAATCCATTTAGGAGTTTGCTGCAACACATAGTTAACCTTGATTCGCCGAATGGGAAAACAGAGTTTGTAAAATACTGATAACAACTCGTGGAATTTTTGAAACGCGGTATTAAAGTCACTTTCAATGTATACCTCGGAAAACGATAGCTTTGCTAGACATTCTTGGAATAAGGCCATGTTTTCTTGACAGTAGTCCCGTTTGAACTTATAATAATGTTTTGGCTTTTTTATTTTTGAATTTACTTTGAAGCTTAACATTTGAGCAGTATCATGATCGGACAAACCTAAAGGTAGAACTGCAGCAGAAGCATTTTTAATATTGCTCAGTATATTATCTATGCAAGTTTGTCCTCTAGTTGGACATGTAATATGTAATGTTAAATTATAATTTTGTGCGATATCTAAAAATTCAGTACTAATTTTACTACTTACAAGAATATTAATGTTGAAATCTCCGCATATGACAATTTGGTTAAACTTTTTACTCAAATCATGAAGCATCATATTGAGTTTTAGGAAAAAGTTGTGTGGGTTTGAGTTTGGTGTTCTATAAAGACAGATAATGACCAAATCAAGTTCAGATATTTGTATTCCACAACACTCAAAAACTCTTTCCGTTGTAATTTTTTTTAAGTCCCTCTAAAACACAAAAGATTATACCTTTTTGTACAAAAATGCAGACTCCACCTCTCTTAGTTTCTCGCGAAAAAACTGCAGCTAAAACGTAATTTTGCAGCTGTATATTATTTTCACTTCCGGATTTAATAAATGTTTCAGTTAGACAAATAACATTAGGATCTTTATATTCTCTTGCCAAACTGTTTATAGATACTTCTAAGATATCTTTTTTTGCTAATACACTTGCAATGTTTTGATGCATTATTCTAAACTGGTATATTTGATTCTTGGTTTGAGCGAAAAAGAGAGTTTTCATTTTCTGTGTGTTGTATAAGCTTTGAACCGGTTTTAGGAGTTTTGTCATACTGTTCAACATTATCTAGTATTATATCTTTCTTTTTAAAGTAGAATGTAATCTTTCTTTGATTACTATTAAGGGCAGTTAGTTTTGGGGACACAACAGGAGTTTCCTTCGGAACAAAATTGTAATAGCTTTCCTTATAATCCTGTTGATCTATTACATTACTAATTTTTGTGCATAGTTCGTTTAGATATTTTATTTTGCTTTTGTCATTGTGTTTGGATACGTCAATGAATGTGCAATTTGATTTAGTAGAACAGCATTGATTAATTAAATAATTCATTACATCAGAATATACCTTTTCACTCCTTCTTATGCTTAAGACTAAAACTGTATATTTTTCTAAATAAGTTAAAGCATTATTAAGTTCATATATAGTGTCTATAACATTTTCATCACATTCACTTACTGATAGTACTATTTTGTCGCCTTCAACAAAATCATACTTGACTATTTCTTCCATTATTGATTGTGTAGTCGACCCTGGTTTGACGACTGAGAACACTTTATACTTTTTATATTTACTCTCTTCCCGCATAAGTGTAAGCTTTGAGGCTAGCCCGACGCACTGACGCCCGCCAAACATAAAAATTGTATCGGTAATTTTGTCGTTAGCGTTATTTTCCAGCTTCCATTGTTTTGATGGCGATGATGGGGAAGACAAAGTGTGTGAGAATGAGATACGATAACGTTAAGTTCTCATTTAGATATCGTTTGTATGTCGTATAATTAACAGAAGCAGCTCGATTTGGGTAACCAATGGCACATTGACGTTAGAAATATCGTAGATAGATCTTATTGGGATCACAGCGGAATCGAAATGATCGTCAATGTTGACATGTCGTTTAGTTATCGATCATTAAAAGATCTTTCCAAGATCTTAAACGTTGCGTTAAATGATTCTTCGAATCGGGCCGTTAATGCGGTGTCTGTGTAGTCTGCCCGTTATACACGGCGTGCGATTATGCTAGTATCGCGTTACGTCGCATCATGAAGAATTTGTACAACCACGACGCAGAACTTCATACTTATCCGACAGATTAAATAATATTAGCAGATACGCGAGAAAAACGATTATGAAATTAAATATTGAACGCGCTTCACAACTTACGCGCTTCACAAGCGTAATCTCATACGATTCGCTGCTACAACGCTTCGTATGCGGACTTGTTTGACCACGTACGTGCTCGTAGCGATCTCGTTCAACGCGCATGTTACGATACTCGATACTTACGAGTATATTACGATATCGTACATTACGACGCCGTGTGCTGAGGGTCTAAAGGATGAGTCACACTGTAACGGTCTTGGTCCGGGCCAAGGCGTCCGACACTTAGTTGTCTTTAGAAAGCATTGCCTGTTCACCGATCTCCCATCAGAGAATATAAAGTGGACTCGGAACGTTCTAAATAGCGTAAATCATCCCTAATGTTAGTAGTTTATAGTGCAGAAAGTAAGTCCCCAGCTGTCCCTCCCCTCCTTACAACTCCCCAGCTTACTAGAATAAATCATACTTATATATTTTCAAGGGTTAGATGCCGATGCCGATGCCGATGATATAAATTTAGGATTGTATTAGTTGATGATATTAATTTAGAATTTTATTACCTTTAGCTTGGTGCTAGAATAGCGCGGTCTCCCGACACAAGTATTCCCATATTTACCAGAAGATTCCAACCCTTTCTCATTTTGTTAATTGTAACCAATAAACGATTAAATTTTTAAACATTGAATTTCGTGTGGCGTTTCTGCCATGATGTTATCTCTGTTTACTTACGTAACACCGTACTTTATGCAAATTTGCGCCGGTATGTAATTGCAGTAGCAGGCAAGAGACAGTTTTAGTGCTGAAATAGGCATAATTCCTGAAATACCGGGAGGCTAAACATCTGTTTGGATTCGTTGTTTGAAACTGCGAACGGGAATTTTAGACTGCAGTTAATAGGTTTCGCTGTATGTGGCTGAGTTTAATCAATCGTTATACGTAAAATGGGCTTACTTTGCTCCAAATTTCGAAATTTAATTTGTATATTAAAATTATGATATTGTGGTAGGTATGTTGATATATAGGCTGCTTTAAAGTAGACCATCAGTACTATCATGTTGTAATGCTTAAATTAGGATGAGATATAGTTTTTATGAATAAAAAAATGTATGTGTTTTTTTTTGTTTGAACATTTTTCGCTAAACATACATATGGAGTCAAATCGGTAGCTCTTATGGTCCTCTGTCTGTAGCTTTCGTTAAATATTTTGTTTGAGTCACCTAGTTTGGTAAAATGAATTAATTAAAATGTTGTGTTGTGATGTTCTGCTAGCAAAGTATTAAATTGTGTTATTGTTTATTAACAATATACATAATGGATATATACAGATGATTACTATAACTAGCTTATATCTAAAATAGGCCCTCGAGGCATTGTACCAAGGATGCTGGCGGCATTTCCTCGTTGTATCGCAATACTGATACGTTGTACGAGGAAGCCGCCAGCTCTTCGGTCACCAGTTACGTCAACCAGACGTTTCGCGATTTCTCCAAAAAACTTGTGGGCGCTGGGACCCCATGGACCTAGAGAATGTTACAAAATGGTACTCTCTACCGAGGCTCTTATATTTATTATGTTTCAAAATTTCGGCGCTTTCCGCCGCTGCGCCCGCTTTTACATTAGTCCGTTGGAGGTGGGACGGTGGCAGTGTGTCTACGCAGGTAGCATCCCACACTAACATCCGTCCCAAGCTCCAAGGAACCAAGGACACCCCATCAGGCCTCTTGCCATCATCCCTGATAATGCCAGTTGGCTCAAGAAGAGCAGGCACATTGATGGTGGCAAGAGATCGACGGATTATGTCATTAAGCGACGCATGTCTTGAAAAACGACCTGCACTTTTTTGACAAGATAATCCATGGTGTCCCAGTCGGTCCACGTCCGTGCCACAAGAGCATATATGTGGCGTACATACCGAAACCCCGAGTCGCAAACCAAAAGAATTGTTTATTTATTTAAACTTTATTGTACAAATGGTGAAAAAATGCCTAATATCATTCTATAATAGTCAACTATCGGGCTAAACAAAGACATGTAAAAATTGTGCTATAAAAAATGTAAAAAGGGGTCTTGTTCTTCTTCATTTCAGTCTATTTATTCATCTATACATTCATAACATTTTTTACCTACCCTTTTATGAAAGCATCCATTTTAATCTCAGTATCTCAAATCTCTGCTATCATTCACTCAATAAATTTCTGATAACTAATAAAAAACGGTTGAAAAGCTTCCATAAACGAATTTACAAAATACTTTGATGATAAGAAATATATTTGCAATTTATTAAATGCCCTTTGACTTTATAAAACTACGAATGGAATAAAAAATGAACGAGGCACGTGTATTCATCAACCTTTAACTTTGAAAGTTCAACAATAAATGTTTCAGAAAGTTAATCAGTGTTTCGAATTTTCCTAGAACGACCAGAAGTCTGGTTCTATTGCTGGTATTCACACTCTTTAAATTATTATGTCTTTAAAAACAGGTCTATATTTAGTTTATATACTTCGTCTGTATTAGAAGATGTCGATCGATGATTCTACAAAATAAAATTATGTTCTATCTGATGTACTTAACCAATATTTTTAAAGTGTTTACTTAGTTCTTCTTTCTAGCGTTTGTCCCGGCTTATTGCCACGTCTCATGGGAGCCTGGGGTCTGCACTACTGTTCACGAAAGCGACTGACATCTTCTTCTTGTTCCTCGCGTTGTCTGCTTGACAACTAATCCCAAGATTTGGCGTAGGCACTAGTTTTTATGAAAGCGACTGTCATCTGACCTTCCAACCCAGAGAGTAAACTAGGCCTTGTTAGGATTAGTCCGGTTTCCTCACGATGTTTTCCTTCGCCGAAAAGCGACTGGTAAATATCAAATGATATTTCGTACATAAGTTCCGAAAAACTCATTGGTATGAGCCGGGGTTGAACCCACGACCTCCGGATTGCAAGTCGCACGCTCTTACCGCTAGGCCACCAGCGCTTCTACGAAAGCGACTGGCATCTGATCTTTCAACCCAGAGGCTAAAACTAGAAACTAGGCCTTATTGGGATTAGTCCGGTTTCCTCACGATGTTTTCTTTCACCGGAAAGCGACTGGTAAATATCCAAATGATGTATCGTACATAAGTTCCGAAAAACTCATTGGTATGAGCCGGGGTTGAACCCACGACCTCCGGAATGAAAGTCACACGCTCTAACCGCTTAGGCTACTACTTATTATTGATAAATACTATTATGTCTTTCCCGGGCTTCAAACCATATCTATACCAAAATCGATTCAGCCGTTTAAGCCTGAAGAGCTAACAAGCAGACAGACATACCGACGAGTTACTTGCCGAGGCGTTCCATACTTTAGTTTTCTATAAATCTGTAAGAGAAAAAACGGTCCACCAAATAAAACAAATATTTCATAAAAAAAAGTTAGATTTGTATAAAATTATATGCAAACAAATGCAATGTATTCTTCGGAATTCACGTCAGTACACACTGCAGCACATGGCATTTTATTTGGTTTGTGATAGTGATAGCCTGATAGGAGTAGATAATCATTACTTTTTCAACATTCTCTGGGAGTACATTTTTTTCCTTAATTACTCAAGTATCGATGTCGATAAAAAGGTATATAATACTGGGTAAGTTATGTTAGACTAAATACACCAATCATCATCAAATAGAGGATTTAATACAATAAAAACAGACATAACTTGGGAAACTCCACTACGGCCGCCATTGCCGCGAAGCTCATCTGTCAGTTCTTGCCGCGCTATAGTGATGTGACCATATCCAATAC
Organism: Cydia pomonella; assembly: GCF_033807575.1. Classification (NCBI taxonomy): domain Eukaryota; kingdom Metazoa; phylum Arthropoda; class Insecta; order Lepidoptera; family Tortricidae; genus Cydia; species Cydia pomonella. Next base: position 21,109,630 of record NC_084712.1, on the reverse strand, counting down.
CGATTGTAGGCTGCACTCGAGAAAGCCTGATCATCGGTTATCAGTTGCGACAGTATTTCGTTTTGCTGCGAAAATTCCGGGCTCTGATAATCACGAATTACCTGTCATAGAAAACGATGTATGTGACACCTCGGCTTCCGAGCCATTTTAGCGTGACTCATCCTTTAATGTGACATTCGCATGTCGACTTTACCATTGCAGTATTGACCTCGACGGTGTGGTGATGAATAGAACATTTAACTTGTCATTCATTTTATCAAGAAAATTGACAGCGATTTTGTCCGCGTTACCTGAAATAAGAAGATAAGTACTTATTTGTTTGTGATGAGAATATTTTAATGTGAGGTCTCATTAATTATTCTAATATATCGTGTTCATCATTTATTTGAATAAATAACTAAGCTATTTTAAATATGAATAGTAATGTATTTGATTCAGTCAGATTATGTTTTTTGAAAATCAAATTATATCAAAATAATATGAAAATGGTGCATTATATCAGATCAATGAATATAATCTTATTTCTTAAGAATTTATTAAGAATGATTTCTTACAGTGACACTATTTTCCTGTCTCTAATACTTTCAAAAATTAAAATTAAATAATCGTTAACCAGGCTATATTTCATGTTGAAATGGGGGGTTGCGTCAGGGGAAGGGGAGACGCTAGTGTGCGTAAAGCACCATACCCAAAGGGATCATACTACATTTGTTTCAAGCTGGATATGATTTGAACATAAGTTGACCGAATCATATTAATTAGTGTAAGGGTACAGATTTCCGAATAATGCTGCGTCATCACACATTCGTTACATGGGTTGAAAAAACCATTTTGAATCTAGAATTAATTGCGTGAAAGTACGGTAAAACAATACATTGAATTAAATGTCACTGTTGTTATAATGCAACTCACTATGCCCACTGACACGTATTGGCTTGGTGACATAATTAAGTTAATTTACTAGCTAATTTACTTTACCAGTGGAATCAAAGCACTAAATGGCTGTAATTTCTATCTTTAGCAAGAATTCATTTTTTTTTAAATGGCCTCCATCAAATTTAAATTGATTTCGCCAATATGAAAAGTTTGCTCAAAGAGTATGACATGGTTTGATAGTTGCTTTTAGTAAAATGAAAGTCCAGCTGACTTTACAAAGCCATAATGAACTGCCGGGTGTTAACTTATGCCATACCACGTTTAAAAATAAAGAAGGTTGCTATACAGGCCTAGGTGTGTAAGGCAGTATGAAATCCTTTACATATCTTTATTTATAGTACCGGATACGTAGCATTTCAACATTTTATTGCAAGTTTGAGAATATATTTTAAAACCACTTGCGAATCGGAATGTTTTTACGAAAGCGCACTTCATTTTGTTAAACATATCATCTGTCGCATAAATTGAGATGTCTCCAGTCTCACAGGTGAAACACTGTCAGCCGCAATAGACTATGCCGGAGCAGTGGGACTGATTTATTTGTCGTTATTTACTGATTTCACTGCGAAATGGATTGGAAAATGAGCAAAGCTCATTACTGAACCTCGGATAAGAATGGCAGCTTCAGCTATAAATAAGTAAGTAGTGATTCTGTGATGCGAATCTATCGATTTGACCTCAATTCAAGGCATGTTGGTTCTGCGGTTGTGTGACGATTTCGGATACTTTTTGCCACGTCTAAAACGTTAGACAACGTGCTTCTGTCTGGTTCGTAGACAAAATGCCAATAGTTCACGCTCCGTAGCCTAGCGTAGTTATTTCTCTCTGTTACTCTTCCATATTAGTGCGACAGAGATGGTTGCGTTTTGTTCGCTACGGAGCGTTAACAATTGGCATTTTGTCTACGCACCCAGTGGATAATCGTTAACGATCTCTTTCTATTTTGCAAAGAATTTCGTTGTACAGGTGCTGCACACTAATGGAACCCGTCATTGCCAAGGTACAGAAGTAAATTTCCTTAACTAAACTACTTCGCGCACAGCTGTTTAATTCATCAGCCTTATTGAAAATATAGTTTAGTTTTCGATGCTTAATGGTATACCAAGAAAATAGAGCCAATAAAACCCCACGGAAAAAGGGGGCAAAGTCTTCCAAGTACCACCTGGAGGCGAAAAGTGGAAAAGGAAGCTGCATCAGTTGGCCTCGGCTGGGCAGAACTGTAGGAGGCCGTGCTGGAGCGTGAATAATGGAAATCCCTTCTGAGAGCCCTATGTCCCTGATGAGGGATAATAGGATACCTTCATCATCATCAAAGTTTTGTATAAACTTTTATTCGCTCTAATTTATTTGTATTACAATTCCTTTTAACGAAGATAGTACCAGACCTTTACACGTTGTGTGTTTTTTTGAATAATTTTCATGTAATTTCAGAAAATAGTTTGAAAGAGTAGTAGTAAAATGAGAGCATTATGCAGCATCCTACGTAAGCGAACAACTCACGAACGCGAAGCGAAGCGGCGCGGCGCGGGTGAAGCAGTCCTTTAATACCTATAGAAGTGTCCTACGTGTGCGATGTCGTTGCGAACGCGAATGCCGTGGGCCGCCGCGCCGCATCGTGCCGTTTCGCTTCGCGTTCACAAGATGACACCAGCATTAAAAGCTGCAGCTAAAAACAGAGCAGTATGGTTTCCAAAAAGGTAAATCTACGTCGTTAGCGTGTTTTTCATTAGTTAAGCTAATATCGGAATGTGTAGACAACAGAATTCCAGTTGTTGCTCTTTTTTTAGATATGTCAAAAGCATTTGACTTTGTGAATCACCGAATACTCATGATGAAACTGTACAACTACGGAATACGAGGAAAAGCTTATGACTGGTTTGCGAGCTATTTAAGCAATCGGCAACAATGTACAGAAACTTCAAAAAAAATAAATGGTGAAAGGAAGCTCGAACGCTCGAACTTCCAAACCATCCAATCCGGAGTCCCACAGGGCAGTATTCTTGGTCCTGTCTTATTCCTTCTGTATATAAATGATCTCCCTGACATAACTACTCATAAATGTATATTATTCGCAGATGATACAACTATCATATTTAGATGTGAAGATCCTAATAATTTTGAAAGTGACATAAATAATACTTTAAATAATGTAATTAAATGGATGGACATAAATCAATTAAAAATTAATGTAAATAAAACGAAAGCAATCCAATTTAAAACGTATCAAAGTCAAAAATTAAACCTAAATATCAATTATAATGGTGCACCAATAGAATTATTAGACTCAACCACATTCTTGGGTGTAACACTAGATGAAAACTGTAATTGGAAATATCATATAGAACTAGTATGTAAGAAGATAAACAGATTTGTATTCGCACTAAATAAAATTAAGAAAATTGCGTCCTTAGAGACAGCTCTTAAAGCGTACCATGGATATGTGTCATCTGTGCTACGATATGGAATAATTATATGGGGAAACTCGGTATCGATAGACAGAGCTTTTAAGGCTCAAAAGAAATGTATACGAGCATTAGGCAACCTAAAAAGAAGACATTCATGCAAGCCAATATTTGAAAAGCTTAACATTCTTCCTTTGCCCTCTATGTATATTTCGGAAATGTGCATATTTGTCAAAAAACACCCAGAACTATTTAAAACGGTGGCTGAGAGTAATCCATCTGCCCGAAGCAATAGATTACACAAATTAATTGGATGTAAAAGCCAAACCGCTTTTTATCGTAATAATGTAATGGGAATGGCAATCACACTGTATAATAAGTTACCGTCTTGTATAGCTGGTCTTCCAATAAATCAGTTCCAAAAAGCACTCCATAAATGGCTAGGAAAAAAAAATTTTTACTCAGTATCCGAATTTCTTACATGTGAAGCCAATGAGTGTTAACTGGACATGGACAAAACAGTGTGTACAGTAAATAAATACCAGTACCTATTACTGCAGCAGCATATAAGTAGCAGCGCGACCTAGCTGGTGACTGCATTACTGCCGCAAATGTCAAAATTCCGGGCAGCAACATCGACTTTGACTTTTGCGGCATTTATGCAGTCGGCAGTAATGTCCCGCTGCAATGCTGACCTATTTGACGTTTATTGCAGCAGTGCAGATATGCACTACAACTGAGAAAAATTATATAAGTACGATGAACGCATATTGGTGAGACAGAATTCCCTCACGAAAATTTTAAAGGCCGTGCGAAAGAGGCACTCCTAAACGGTGACCTACCGTATAATAAGCGTCCTCCAGGACCCTAATGACTTGTTTCGGGATAGGTTAATTAATTATTATCGCGCCACGTCAGACCACGGACGACCAGTTGTGTCGTTCCTAACCCTTGCCGAGTAAGCAGAACTACAGACCTACCTGGTGAGATAATTCGATGTTGTACTAGTAATTAACTGCTTAGTTTGAGGTAAAAATTAATTAACACACACCTACTAGGACTAGGTCTATGGAACTCTCCGTGCGACCCCAGATTGATACCTAGGCGCTGTGCACCGCATACGGTGCAAAATGGCAGTAGGCTGCCACACGCGCTCACCGATGGACGCTATCGCGCTCGCTCTCGTATTATCTGTCGTGTCGTGTCTGATCTGTTCGTAAGAATATTATAACTAAATAAAATTCCTCACTTCACGAAAGCCAAGCAAAAGTACTACTCGTAAACAGATCTACCATATAATAAGCGGCCTCGGGGACTCCAATGACTTATTTTGGGATAGGTTCATTAATTATTATCGCGCCACGTCAGACACGGACGACCAGTAGTTGCGGCATTCCTATCCCTTGTCGAATTATGGAGAGTCGGAGCCTCAGATGAACATGTATTTTAGATGCGAGAATTGTTATGTAAAAGCTATGTCTGGCCAATTGCTTGCTAAATTTATATTCGCGAGTCCTAACAATACTCTTAACCTTGACCTTGACCCCTTGTTATGCAAAATTGTTTGTTGTGATGCAACTAAGCTTCTATGTTGAATTTTTACACGTTTTAATCAAGTGCAAATGACGAAAAAACACACGAAAACAATATTATATTTGAAAGGGCAGACTTAAAAGGCTAAATTTGGCTCGATGGAAAAAATCACGTAAATATTTACGTCTACACATATATCATATTTACGTAGACATATGTCTAATTTTCATTTATTTTCAGTTGCATACTACATTAACTAGTGTAAACTCACCAACTAAAATGAATTTTGAAATATCCAGTAGAACTAATCCAGCGATCCAGTTAGAACTAGTTTTTTTTACTGAGGATTGACGGAATAGTACATTACGATACAAGTGCGAAAAATAGGAAATTCGAAACGAGTGGCGATAAATTAAAACACGACCGAAGGGAGTGTTTTAAATCGACACGAGTTGCGAATTACCTATTCGCACATGTATCGTACAACGTTTTACAGTACATATGGCCCTTTAAATGTTCGACACAGTAACGTAATATGCTACTTCTCGCACTAGTGCTATAAAGTAGCCCCATATGTACTGTAAAACAATTTTTTACTACCAAGTGAAAACACGTTTTTAATAAAATCTGATTTTTATGATATAATTATACAATAATACAAGGTGTACCAAAAATAGCGGGGATCAATTTGAGGGCGTATTCAGTATCGTGTGCTGATTAGGAGAAAGTGGAAGAAACAATTTTTTGACGCGAAAAAACTTTTTTACGATAGGTCAAGTCGTTTAAGTCCAACCCACTCCATGCAAAGGCCAAAAAATTTTGCGGTACAATTTTCTGTTTTTTTCCTAGTCGGAACACAATATCGAATTACATCTTGTTTTATTGTGTGTCGTATGGTGTAGGTATTTAGGAGTTTCCAAATCGCCCGCGCTCGCGCCATCAGTGAGAATAAACGAGCAAAACTGACAAATTCGTTACATTTCGCCCATGATTAATTGCTTATTTGAAATTTCCATTATTGTTGTCACAGTACGAGATGACTCGCAATACGTTTATGATAAATAACGTGTTTTAAGCACAATACATAATACCTGCTGTTTGTTCTTCAACGAGGCTTTGTGGTGAAATTAATTTGCACAAACACATAATTTTATGAAGAACCTTGTTATTTTACAGGTTTTTTATATACTACGTCGGTGGCAAACAAGCATATGGCCCGCCTGATGGTAAGCAGTCACCGTAGCCTATGTACGCCTGCAACTCCAGAGGAGTTACATGCGCGTTGCCGACCCTAAACCCGCCCCCCTTCGTTGAGCTCTGGCAACCTTATTCACCGGCAGGAACACAACACTATGAGTAGGGTCTAGTGTTATTTGGCTGCTGTTTTCTGTAAGGTGGAGGTACTTCCCCAGTTGGGCTCTGCTCTAGATCTGGAATGACATCCACTGGCTGTGCCCTACCATACAAAGCGAGATGACATTCACAATGCCCATACCTCTCTTTTGCACGTAGTTTAAGGACGTACCCGGGTCCAAGGTTATAATATTTATAAATTAAATCTACATTGTAATTTTAAAATTTCACAATTTTTACACATTGTTACGGAAATGGAGGTAATTTTAGAACTTAACCATATGCCATTGAGTCGCATTTCCCCGTAATTGATTGAAAAACAAAATATGAAAATGGCTGAGACATACGGACAGAGGGACGGACATGACGAAACTATAAGGGTTCCGTTTTTGCCATTTTGGCTACGGAACCCTAAAAACCACCAGGTAAATATAAGTTACTCCAAAGCCTGGATTTCTAATTATGTTTCTAATTATAAAATTATAAGTAGCAATCACAGGTTATTTGATTAATTTTAATTTTAACTTCGATAATAAATGATTAAATACAAGGAAATTGGTTAAAATCCAATAATTACAAAGATTAAAGGCCACCGCAAAATGATTGGAAAGCTGTACGGCGCCGTAAACATGAGGCCGAATGTGATTTAACAATTTGATATGGTTTATATCTTGTTTTGATACAATACTGTGGTGGCATTACTGATCTGATGGCATTATATTTATAAAATGAGTGACGTTCGCCGCCGCATTACTGCCACGATTATGACGTTCATACCATCACTTATATCATCGAAGAAATTGACAGATACAGCAATGGAAACAACGAACCACAACAGTAATGCTAAGCTGCATACAAAATGTATGAGAAGACTCGACTCGTGGCAATTAGACACAAACGTAGACTTGTTCTCAGATAATGGCTCTACAAACTTGAATTAAAAAGTAAAAAATTATCGGGATAACAGATAAAAACTAAAAGTAACGTGAACATTTCCATGCATCGCTTAAATTTATATGTACAGTCAGCTGCAGAGAAAAATGACCCCCTGCATAGAAGTTTGTATGCAAAGGTGTTAAGCGAATAGTATTGTTGACTGTACGTTTTCTATAATCAAATGTCTCAAGGAATTATATCCTATATAACATATGGATATCTAGCACTTATTGATGTAGGTAACAAGCCCGTATTAAAACAAGATCAAAACCTTATTATATTGTTAATACAGAGTCGGCCTCCAGATCGATGGCTCCATTTGTTCGCTGTTTTCATCTCGCTGGACAAACATAGTGCCCACGCTCGTGGAATTGTTTGTTGAATATAAAGAGCTTTAAACATACTGTTATGTACAGAATAGTTCAAGATAGCTTATAAGTATAGGTTACACAGGTTATACATACTTTTATTTAGCGTCACTGCTTAATTTTTTTTTATGAATCTCCTCCTGGTATCCGGTTCAGTTCAAATTTGGAATGCTTCCGTAATATAATTGCAATATAATTGCATTGTAAGTAAGTAAACATTCTTTATTGTGCAGTGCATACAGTTATAAAAATAGACAGGAAATGAAAAAAACACTTAAAAGTCGTATTGTCTTTGGAATTATGTCTATTCCAATATTCTTATATAGAGCTGACATAAAGATGCAGTCAGAAGGTAGCAAATGAAACACCTCGATGGAAAAACACATGGAAACATGTGATTTACTCGTACGAGTAGGCTTATTTTAGAGGTTTCGATAAGTACTGTAACGAGGGATACGGTCTATCTGCGGTGGGGAATGTAAATTAATATTTTTGTTTTTGTAGATTTCTGATATAATATATTTGCTCTTCTTTTTACAAGATTTTAAATTAACTACCCGTAATGCTTGCCACCCCCCGAATGGCGGTCCGCAGAACTTTATTCATTTAGCAGGGCGATAATTCTGAATTCAAATCTATAATTGAGGCCAGTTATCTACAAAAAACTGTGACGGTTTCAAGCCTTCAGAGTACTTATCATGCAAGTGAGACAAAGTACATTCAGCAATAAAAAACGTACTTGTCTTCATTCCGGTGTCATCGTCGTATGTGAGTTTAGACAGTTTTCAGGCACAAGTTATTTTAGCTTAAAACTTATATTAAGAGAGGATAATTTTGAATGAATTGGGCCAACACTCATACAACAGAAACCTACTACGTGATGTAGGTATATGTGTAGTAAATAATCCTTTCTAATCGTATTTTTTCGGTAAAGACAAGAGTAAGTGTGGATACGAGATAACTGTAGCTGGCCTTAAAAAATTTCTTTTTCTCTCGTGTCGAGGTTCCCCGAAACAGTGGCTGCCCAGAAAGTAGCGATGCTGACTGCCCGGAGTGTGGCGTTTCTCAGGTCAGATTTAGAGAACCAGTGCGGGCACGTGGGACAATCCAGCAGCTGTGCCATGGTATGCAGTGCTGTGTTGCAAGCACATTGGATAGAGTGGCCACGAAGCAGTCCCCATTCGACCATGCTCTGTTTACAATGGCCAACCTGAGACCTGAGCCTATTCATCGCCTTCCAGATGGGCCATGGTTCTTTTTGGCCGGGTGGTAAATGCTCCGAGCCTTAACATTGAAACCTGGTTACAGATTAGTGTGCTTCAAAGTTCAAATAATATATTACAATTGGATTTCCAAACGAAACTCGATCTCATAGAAAATTATGCACAAAAGTTTGTGCCAACATTACCTACTACATCATACAGGATAGCATTTTCGTGTTTGTAATACTCTGTTACATTACCAACTGCGCTGTGTGTTAGCATTCTAACCGCGAAAGTGGTGAAACTTTCGACTTGATTCTGTAACATTAATGTTCTGCAGTAGAAAATAACACTGTACACGCTATACTCCTACGTAAGTACACACTGTTTTAGTGTTATTGTTGTTGTTATTGTAAACATAGGATAGGGGGAAAAGCTGGAGACAGCCGTCGGGAGAGTTTATACATCTTGTGAATTTTAATTGGAATTTCTAAACGACAGTTTTAATACAAAACATTTGTTAGATTCAGACATACTTAGGGCCAGTTGCACCATGCCCATTTGATGTACTGATCATGTGTAAAAATGGCGCTAGCGAATGCTAACTGCATATTTGGGTTGCACCACGCTATTTGTCCGTTAAAAAGTTACGCTGCCCTTAACCGGTGGTAGACCACCGGTTAACAGCAAAGTCGTTCGATAAATATGGCGGCACTTTTTGGAAATTGTCCGTATTTCACGAATTTATGTTTGATTATTAAATAATTTGAGTAAATAAGTAATGTAAATTATTATAAATATATTTATAACAATAAAAAGGTGGAAATATCTAAACGCAAAAACGTGTGACAGTTCACATAATGGTTTTAAATGTCATTTTAGTTGCGAGACGACTTGTGTTTCATAATATACATTAATTTGTACTGGATATTTAAAGAAAAGGTGTGTTTTAAATTGAAATTGAGTGCAGAATGAGTTTAAGTTGAGGATAAGACCAGATTGCTGCTATTACAGGTTAACAAATACGTCCCATAAAGTGAAACTCGACGGCATGTAATGAACACTATTTATCGACACACTGGTCATTAAAATCAATTTAAAACGCTCTCTGTTTATTGGAATCAAGATAAGAATGTTATATCCCTTGGAAATACTGGTGGCCTAACCATGATATTCGAAAACAGCGAGATGACAACTAGAAACATATACAAAGTCGGCCTCTGAAAATCGTAACCCACAACAGAAGTGAACTATATTCATAACTATAAACGCACATAAAACAAGATGCTAAATATGAAATCAAGTATTATAGTGTGAAGAAAATGTATTGGACAATTCCAGACCAGTTGGCATAATAGGTTATATATAAGTGAGCAAAATGTGTAATGTAAAACTGATTATAATACTTCAATTCATACATACTTGCTTGTGTTTTATTTGCTTTTACAAAATATCTTATTCATTAACCCTAGAAATAACAACTTTGCAAGTAATGAACTAAAAATAGTTTTACTTATGGTGCTATTTATATTTAAATTCATAACAGAAATTTTGAAAAACTTGTTATAATAAACCCAGTGATTATTAACTACTACAAGTGCAATTTGAATTTGAAAATTTGTGTATCTTCTAAATGAAAAATACCTACAGCTGTACAGTCTTTTGCATGCTAAGATTTTCCAGTCAGTTACATAGTCATGATTATATTATTTTATTTATTAGAATACTAAGTTACAATTAGATTTAACAATTCACAGGCTCCATAAATCTATATTTATTTTGTGTGTGGGCTTACCTGGGTATCTCTTATCTTCAATTATGACATTATACCTATTATAGAGTCCCGTACCCGTTATCGACATGGCATGGCAGGGCGTCCTTCAGAGGCATCCGTACACATTGAGGTCTGCTTGTGAATGTCAAGGTATCCCTCTGGCATTTACAGGTTTACCACAGTGTCTTAGACACACCAAGGTGTTCTTAGCATTTGTTTCTCTGAGGGGTGCCTCGGCATGCCCTAGCATACTTACCTTGATACTAAGCCAAAGGATCTCTTACTGTGTCTAGGCAATAGTGGCCTCCGAGCCTAATAAAGTAATTCTTCTGGAAATATCGAATATACATGAGAACAACTGAGTAGTTTAATAGGTATAACCTGCGGTGGCAGCATGGTTCCATTTTTATCACTTGTCACTATGCCCGTCACTTTCGCGATTACATACTTGTTAGAATGTGACAGGCGGCATGGTGACAAATGATAAAGAGCTGACCATCTTAGTTGTTTCCTGTCCTACTGGACAACATTTATAAATATAACAGCCAATACCTAGGTTAGATAAAATAATATGGCTTGCCTTCTGTCACCTGAATTTTACTTGTGTTCAACCAGTCATACAGTGAAGTTGCATATAAATAAATTACAATGTAAAAATTGTATATAACCCTAGCCATGTATTGGAAATAGCATACCAGTAAATTGGTAAAAAATATAATCCATAGGTCTTAAATAGCAATAGAGCATCAGGACATACTTTAGAGAATGTGTGAACCCATTATTTTTAAATCTAACTACACAATACCCTACCTACATATTAACCTACCCAGTCCCTATAAATCATCATTCAAAACCGAACATACCTAAATAGCTCTAAATTCAGTCATAAGAAACGGCCCTCAGTTTGATTTTATTTGTTTTCCCCACACCAGTTTTTCAACAGCCCATGCATGTTTCATAAATGATTTATATCATGATCACCCCAATAAAGAATAGTTGGAATAAACAAGTTATGTCTAAGTTACCAGTATGACAGAAAATATAATAAGTAGGCACTTAAATATAATTGTGAAATAATATATTATATATGTCAATGAGTTGTTGATTTCTCTCCGGATAACCTTTTACCTCCATTAGTCACTACCTAAAAAGGATTTAGTGAGGTAGAAAATAAAGTAAGATAAGGTAACTAAAAATATATTTTATTGTCAAAAATGAAATACAGATAATATTTATAATACTTTATTTTTCGCAACAAGTTTTTCCAGTTAATCTAGTGTATGATTCTTGGATTTCTTGAATCGATTCACTTGTGTGTAACTTTCATCTTGTATTTCATATCAAATGGTGTATATCAAACCTGAAAAGAAAGTAACATGAAATTATTATGCATAAAAATATATTGTGATCCGTTTCAACCAATGGCAAAACCATTGAAAAATGCTTAGGTCAAGCAGGTTTAAATTAAAGTACAAAAGTAACTTGAATATCTGCTACAACCAGAACTAACTGTTATGTATTATTGAGTCAACAATATATATATGTAATTGAAAATGTTACCCCAACTGTCGGTATTTGGGTTATAGTCGTAGGTAGCGTAGGTAATTCCTTGTGCTTAGGGCTCTGAAAGTAGTTAGGGATACGTATTAAACTAATAAGATAACTTACCGGGCAATGCAGCTCCTTCTTTGATTCGGTTTTGCAGCTTGGAAAACACTTGGACACTGAACAATCGTAGTCAGCAGTTTCACTTTAATGTGCCATTAAGATACATTGTTTTTAATATAATCATAAATATATTCAAGATTGGCATGGCATAAATTGTGTAATATTTAGATTTAAAACCTGAAAAGAAATAGAAACTAGTTCGCGCCTTCAAAAGTATTCTCGTTGTTGAAAAATTTGACAACTTTGACATTTATGACTGGGTTGCTATATGAAAAAATAATTCTACCATAAAATTTTTGGTAGGAACGCGTTCATAGTATGGCCACACGATTAGCGACGACATTCTGTTATTTTATAGTTGGTGCAACGCATTTTATTTAGCAATCGTTAAGACCCCCAAGTAAGCGTTAAAATTTAGCGAACTGTGCTTACGTTAGCAGGTGGTTTGGTGCAACTGGCCCAGTAAATAAAAGAAAGTTACAAATGAATATCGCTCGATAAATTCAGCGAGGAAATGTTGCCAGCATCTTTGGCATTATGCTTCATTGGCATTTTATTTTTAATTTTAATTAGGAAAAAAATTATAACAAAAGATTATTGTAAACGATTAGTCGATAACATATTCATTGTTCGTATTGAGTTGTTGTGTTATTACTTGATTAGTGTCGGTACGTGGTGTCGTAGGTAACATAGAGCTACGGCTCGCTATCTTTTAATGTTTTGATATTTTGGCAAAAATTTTACAATTATGCACATAAATTAAAACAAAAAAATAAAATGATTATATTAACGGCCCGATCGAACTTGTCAAACATTAGGTCTAGATAAGATATGGATCTGATAATATGTCAGTGTCAAAAGTGACGTTTTCGTTTGAAGAAACGTGAATATGTCGGTCTCAATAGTAACTTTTAATCAAACAAAAAAGTTACTTTTGATGACATATTCGATCCATATTGTATATAGACCTAATACTTGACGTATCTTGAAGTTCAAATTGCAAATGACAGCGGCTGCTAGGTGAGTTTTCTGTTCGTAGCCGCCGCTGGTTCGTAAACGTTTTTTGCTATAGTGCGGAAATAACAAGTCTTCGGCTACGAACGTAGCGCATAAGTCACACTGGCAGTTAATACGTTCATTCATTTAATTCCAACCAGTTTCAATGTCATTACTTGAAAGTCAAACCGTTCTTTTTGAGGGTCCCCATTATACAACAGGTTATTTATTTAGTCACCTGCAATATTTACGGGGGGATTATATAGGTCATACTGATCAACTTTTAGTATCGGACCAACCCAGAAATCGTGAAAAAAAAATTGGCTGTTTCAAACATTTTGGTTGTCTGACCTTGATATTTTTATATGGGAGAATCATTTTTTTTTGCGATTTTGGGGTTAGTCCCATAGTAAAGTTGTTCAGTATGATCTATATATTTAGTCCGTAAATGAATGCAGGCGACTAAATAAACACCCTGTAGAACATTTGTATTAAGTATTTGGACGGTAAGCATAATATGAATTGCAGCACTCATATTTTCAAAATAGCACTATATAACAGGCAATAAGCTTCTGGCCAGCTCAACGTTGTGACGGTCACAAAGGATAATGGTCAAAGTAAACTGTTATGAACTCTTATTTCCATTGTGGAAATACAATAATAATAGAGATGGCTCTAAGACGACGTTGAGCTCCGTACACTGGCTGAATAGAATTGGAAATATTTTCTATGTACCCAAAGGCCAAAGTGGTCTGGCCAGACCACAGTATATGACAATACCAGTGAGAGTAATCTATCCCTTACTATGTAGGACATCAAATTATGGATCATACTGACTCTAACATAATTTGAATATTTAAAATAGATAACTTGATTGCTAACTGCGTGAATAGTATGACACATACATAGGGCAGTAAAATAAGAAATGTTTCAGATCACATGTAATTGTCGGCCGATGCGAAGCCGAGGTGTACAAGCATTTGTGAGCGGAGGCTTTATTATTTACTGCCTGAGGTGTGTTTACTATTTTTCTATTCGACGAAAGTTGACGCTTTCCACACGGAGAACAGAAAATAATCATGTACCTATTACAAATAACATCTGTTATAGTTTTACAAGCTTTTATTTACTTTCACCTGACCGTTGTGTGTTTCTAATCAAATCTTGCAAGTTAAATTTGATCCAGTTCCCGGGTTCCGATTGAGCTGAAAATTTGCATACATATGTAAGTCGGGTGACAATGCAATATTATGGTGCCATCGAGCTGATCTGATGATGGAGACAAGAGGTGGACATAGGAACTCTGTGATAAAACAACGCAACCTAATTGTGTTTGGGGTTTTTAGAATTTGCTCGATAAGTATTAGTTGCCTGTGGAAATAAAAGTACAGTCAGCGATAAAAGCTTGTGCCAAAAATGAAATTTTTTCCAAAAACTTATTTTTACCTGTGATCTGACAATAAATAGTTTCAATTTCAATTTAAAACATGTAGGACACTGGATCCTGTAATTTCTGTTCTTTTGTCACAAGTGAAGTATGTAGTTTCACTATCCTTGTCCATACTCCATAGCTTCCGAAATCAATGTCAATTTGATACCGTTCTGACATTATTTGCCCATACAAATTGAGCTAGATGTGCTGCATATAGTAGGTAACATATCAATAGATACAAACGTGTATTTTTTTTGCATAGTCTGAAATTCATTTCAACAGAACGCCACTATGTACCAAGATTGGTAAGAAAAGCCATTGAAATTCATAAATACAGAAATTTCAATTGTGAAGATAGGTTTAAATTGTCAAATGAGTGGAATCCTGTGAATTGTTTGTGTAAAAAACCATTGACATCCGAATCAAACACGCGTAGTGACACTGTGAGTATGGTGTGCGTACATAGACTAACAAGTGTGGACGCGACCAGTGGTAACGTTGAAAGCGAACGCAGCCGTCGCGCACGAATGAGGGTAGACCGAGCGCGGTCTACACAATTTTGACACCCACCCGCTATCTCCAGTTACCCGTGAACAAGATGCATGCAACTCAAAGCTCAAAAATAATATAAAAGGTAATCCATATCCCGGTCGATTTAAGTCTAGTGAAACTAACCGTGAATCATTCAAAATTGTTGGTGTATTTTCTTATTTTGTTTAAAGGTCATAACTAGAATAGAATATAATAAAATAGAATATATCATTTATTTCAGTACAAGTACACGGTTATATTCGTACTGTAACTGTACTTATAACTAACTTGTACACTGTAACTACACTGATAAAGGTGAACTCAGCATAATGCCAAATTACCCAAACTAAGAAACAAATAGTAGGACGATTAATAATGTCCTTTACTTTTTCTCTTAAGGCCCGCGTATGTACCTACCTTCATTTGAAGATGAACTACTCAAGTTTAAATTCACTCTGTGATGAAGATACGAATCTTAGCAGAATGCACTCGCTGATATTTATATTCTTTGGTATATAAAATATTGGGATCCCCGTTGTGGGCAATCCAGCTTGAATTGGCTGCCCATATGAATAGATATCTGTTGTATGATATTGTGTTAGACATACAAGCTTTGAAGGGAAAGCTGAGATTTTTCTTTGTTCACATTTGCTCATTGTTCAAGTAATTTTCGACGTAAGAAAAAACGTGGCCTAGACAATCAGAATCCCTAGTGTAAATTTTCTCGATAGCGTGACGTGACGTACGCGTTTGGGTTAAATGTCATTTTGTATGGGATTTAGAAACAGCGCGTCAAGTGGGACGTTCAACACAATAAATTATTAAGTAATTTAAAATATTTGCACAGCTATTGTTGGGTTAATATTGATAACATTCAGGGATTGCAATCCGGTCCGGCAGATCCAGTAATCCGGCCGGTTCCGGCACTTTTCAGGACTTACCGGATCCGGTAAAACTCACTGTATCCACAATAATATAAAACAACGCCTAAATACAGCACGCGCTGTGCGTTTTAGATGAGGAAAAGGCGACAGATGAGAGGTATGAAGTTGAACAGTACTCCTAGTGTAAATTATTCGATAGCGAGACTTGACTTACGCGTTTGCGTTAAGTCTCATTTTATATGGGATTTTCTAAATCCCAGACAAAATTAGACTAAACGCAAACACGTACGTCACGTAACGCTTTCGAAAAAAAATACACTAGGGGTTCAGAATAAAAAACGAATGAAAAAATTTAAATTTCGTAAGATAAAAATATATTTACATGACGATGACTGGGAACAGAAGAGGATTTCTCTTCTTCTTTCACATTGGTGACACGATATGACGATTACATAAATACTGTAATAGAAGGAAAAATTCTGTGGCCCCAGTGAATAAGGGTACAAAGTCTCGGGCAGCGCAGGTTGAAAACTAATCAAATTTATAAATTTGAGCACTTGTGAATCGTTAAATATAAAAGTGATCTTGTCATTGTAAAACTTTTTATTAACTTAAAATTATAGATTTAGGAATACGTATTGCCAAAATACGAAGCGCTGGTGGCCTAGCGGTAACAGCGTGCGACTTGCAATCCGGAGGTCGCGGGTTCAAACCCCGGCTCGTACCAATGAGTTTTTCGGAACTTATGTACGAAATATCATTCGATATTTACCAGTCGCTTTTCGGTGAAGAAAAATATCATGAGGAAACCGGACTAATCCCAACAAGGCCTAATTTACCCTCTTGTCTTCTTTGGTTGGAAGGTCAGATGGCAGTCGCTTTTGTAAAAACTAGTGCCTACGCCAAATCTTGGGATTAGTTGTCAAGCGGACCCCAGGCTCCCATGAGCCGTGTCAAAATGCCGGGACAACGCGAGGAAGAAGAGTATTGCCAAAATACGGCCGGATCCGGCCGGATTGAAAATCAACCTGGTTTGCAATCTCTAATAACAATATGAGTGGGCCCGTAAGATTTTCGCACAGTACCTAAGTATTCGTCAATAAAATTGTGTAACATGCCATATTCAGTAAGATAATCTTAAAATTGTTTTAAAAAATACAATACTTTGCACTTCGGTACAATACTTTATTGCGTCAGCTGGAAGACAGTTATAAATTTTAGGTCTTAATAGTACACCGAGTGACCCCCTACCTCTTCCCTATTTTTTGACTTTCTGCTCTGTAGATTGCATTGCACACTCCCGCTACTATTTGCTGTAACATATATGTGTAAAGCATACATATATGTTGAAGTAAAGAGCTACACGGTACCATATATATGTTAAGAGCTATCTTTAAAAAAAGGCAATACGTCTTTTACGTGCCTAAATCGGGTGAGAGGGAGCCGTTTTGATTGAATAGGCATTATCCTAAAGCAGGTCTCATAATTTTTTTAAAATATATACCATTAAAGGGTCAAAGAAGATAGCTATGAGTTTTTGCCCAGAGGCTATTTTTAACCAAAAACAAGTTTACGTATTCCCTGCCTCGCTAAGCAATTCAATTTAACTTGAACAGATTACTTAAATAAACCACGAAACTTCTCCACTAAGTATACAATTTGTCTATCTTTTAGTTTAATCTCTGAAAAGATTACAAAAATGTAACTGAAACCGGCTAAACGTCCCACTTTGTCGCTTGCCATAGGGACGCCTTGACAGGTTATTCGTATAAAGATAGAAGCAAATCTCGTCTTTATGGCAAGCAACTTATTGGGACGTTTCGCCGGTTTCGGTCACAATCATCATCATCATCATCATATCAGCCTTTTATCGCCCACTGCTGAGCATAGGCCTCTCTTTTAGTACGCCACTTATCCCGGTCCCGAGCCAGTCTCATCCAGAACCACAAATCACAAATGTTTCTTAAAGAGCTCATCTTCTATTCAACTTAATACTTAATATAAACTTGGCGATAAAAAAGGAATTTGGAAGTTAATCGTTATTGTGTTTTTGATTACTCAATTGCTTTAATGTAAATACACTAATCGTAAATAATGATGTTCATTAGATTCCACTCAAATTGACGAGATAGATTTAAAGTTGAAGTCCAAACGTAGTTCAAAAAGAGCCTCGGTAGAGAGTATCATTTTGTACAATTTGGCGTTGAAACTCTAGGTGTATAGGGTCCCAGCGCTCATAAGTTTATTGCAGAAATCGCGAAGCGTCTGGATATATAATATATAATCGAAGAGGGCTTCCTCGCACAACGTATCAGGATTTAGATACAAGGAAGAAATGCCGCCAGCATCCTTGGTGCAATGCCTCAAGGGCCTATTTTAGATTCAAGCTAGTTGCAGTAATCTTCTGTATATATCCATTATGTATAATGTAGTATTCAATGTATGCAATATGTATAACTCAAAAAAGGCTTATTGAATAATTGACCTTCATTCTCAAAAGCGTACTTTTCGTGAAATTTGCTTAGGTACACTTATGATCACTTAGGTACACTTATGATCACTTAGGTACACTTATGATCACTTAGGTACACTTATGATCACTTAGGTACACTTATGATCACTGAGAGTGAGAGAACACAAAATTACTGGGCCTTAAGGCTTTATGATCACACTTATTGATAGCCATGAAACAGCTCATAACACGACTTAAAGTCGTATCAAAATGATATTAAAACCATTTAAAGTTTTTAAATCGGAATCGGCCTCCAGCGCTATTTTTTGCGAATACAGCTTGAATTGAATAAAACGGCATTCTTTAAACCTAAAATCGTGTTGATTGATGTGGTAGTTTGAGTTAGTTGGATTTTGGTTGTAGGATTTCATAAAAAAACTTCGTACATCAAATAATATTTTTTGGCAAATTGATAGTTGAAAAAGGAGCTTTATTAATTTGGAGTACTTACAAAAAATATCATGACAGATATCACTAAACCGATGAAAATGTACAATACACATAATCTTTTTTTGCTTTTTAACGCAGTTTTTTATTTTACTTCTTTTTCATACCAGATGATCGTGGAAGCTATAATAAACTATTTTTGCGTATAAATTGATTGATTGGTGTATGAAGTTATCATACATTAGGTACAGCCTCGTGTAAATTGAACAGACTTGCTTCTCCCGTACGTGAATACTCAGCCCTTACTTATCGCATGGAAATAATGTCGAAGTTGCACTACTGGTCAATCGATGGTGCAGTCAAGCTATTAAATATCGACACGGACAAAGTACCAAAAATATGTATACACGTCCTTATTGCCCATATATTAACGTAGTAGATACTTATATTTGGCTCTTTGTCTGTGTCGATATTTAATACCTTCACTGAATCACAATGTCTTAGACGTGCATTGATTGGCAATTGGCAGTCAATCAGCTATATGAACTACGTAATTGGCAATTAGTCCATTCTAGTGGCTAGCTATATTACCTGTCATTTTAATTGTTAATTAGTGTATGTCGATTCATATCATGTATTAAATATGAAGATTCAATCACTTTTATTTACAATAACAATGTATGCCACATATATGCTCTCGTGGTACGGACGTGGACCAACTGGGACACCAAGAGAGTACTCATCTTAAAGCCTAATTAGCTGTCTTCTGTAAGGATAAAGTATTATTAATCAGCATATTTTTTACCTAAAAATTTCTTGGGTCTACAAGCAATTGATCCGTACCATAAATAGCCTCATCTACTTGTAGTAAGTTATCCATAAGTTATTTCTATATTCAATTTGAGATAAGTAGGTAATATATATCTTTTATTTAATTGTTATGCAATTTAATAGAAAATTGGACAGGTATATTATCCCCAAGCGGTCTGCCAAGTATTTTTATGCAATTTCCGATATTACAGGCTGTTAATTTAGTTACCTGCAATGATTTACGGGGTGAATATATAATTATGTCATACTGAGCAGCTTTTACTATGGGACCAGACCCGAAATCATAAAAAAAATTCAACTAAGGAAGAAAGAAGTCAACCAAAATATATTCACCCGTAAATTATTGCAGGTTACTAAATTAACACCCTTAATACACCACACCACAATTACTTATGTATGGATGCAATACTAATACTCTTTTGTCTGTCGAAAAAACTAAACTACTTATCGACCACACTTCTGAGAGGATAGTAAATTTTACATACTGAAGAAAAACAAACGAGCTACCCACAACAAAAGCGCATATGGTCAAAGAGTTAATCCATTTTAATTGCAGAGCGTACGTTAAAATGGCAATATTTTATAGCACTTTGGTGCTCCATTTGTCACAGGAAACAAGTTTTATCGCTTTTGTAGCGACAAATAGGCCGATTCGAACGTACACTGATATTAAAAAGGCATCTAACTGATGTCGTTCAGTTATCTTGCATTTCGCTCGTACTTTTCCGTACATGTATTTGCGCGGCCGTGTCGCACTATAACTAAATAATTATTCACGTCATCTATCCGAAAAAGGAGTTTTTCTTGCCGGTTAGGAGGGATCAAACTGGCACTTATCTTCCGTGCTAGAACACATTTTTTTTATTGCATACTACTTGGTGATGTGAAAAGCAGTATTGTGTCACATGGTAGCAAAATTGTTTCCACCTTGGGCGTTAACACTTGAATCTCTATTATAATTATGGAATCCTTTGCTTCGTTCAGGATTCAATGTATTATTCTATATTTTGCTCAATTCAATGTATTATTGCATATGTGTGATTTTGCTCTCTTGTGACACAATCTACAAATGATTCAGATATTATTCTGATGTCGTGCGTTCGAATCGGTCTGAAAAACGAGCAACAAAAATCTGTTGATGAGCATTGAGCACTTGGACAAATTCAGCCGACATTTTTGTTGACCATAAATACTTCAATAGTGACGTTTCGGAACATTGTTAGCTTGGAATAAAATGTGTGTATTGTGTCTTTGTTACGGCTTTGTTGCGGAAAGTAAAAGGCTGATGTAGTTATTTAGTTTGTCTAGTTAGGACTATACTTTGGAACTTGAATAGCTTTTTCAAATAGAAATGTTTTGCAATAACAGACCTAAATACGCCATATAACAAAGCAGAAGAACCAGTCTTCTCTACTGCCTAAGGTGCCGCAGGTTCAGAGCGCGTACCGCTCTTTTAGATCTTGAGGATTTTTATAGCGACTTCATCGATTCGAATACGGATGATTTTGATTTTCGCTTGATAGAAAAAAATCACGAATATAGGTCGAAAACGCACTTATAAATTTATTACATTTATGTACAAAAGCTAAATATAAGTCATGCCATATGTGACAAAGCGGAGAGAGGGTGGTTCAACAACTCTAAATTTTGTGTGATGTATTATGTATTCTGGCAAATAAATATGTCTATTCTATTCTATTCTACGACCGGTTTTTGACGACCGGTTTGGCCTAGTGGGTAGTGACCCTGCCTACGAAGCTGATGGTCCCGGGTTCAAATCCTGGTAAGGGCATTTATACGTGTGATGAGCATGGATATTTGTTCCTGAGTCATGGGTGTTTTCTATGTATTTAAGTATTTATTAATATTTATATATTATATATATATCGTTGTCTAAGTACCCTCAACACAAGCCTTATTGAGCTTACTGTGGGATTTAGTCAATTTGTGTAATAATGTCCTATAATATTTATTTATTATTATTTAGTTATTCTAATAGATGATGCCTTACCTCTCGCTCACTTTGTAACTAACTTAGCCTACTTCTGTGGCATTTGACCATTGATTAATATATTACTTCGTAAAGACGGGCCTTACGGGCACTAAGAATGGTGCCAGCACAGCGGTGTCAGTGACACCGCATATCCAAAAACTCGAAATTTTATGTGACGCGATTAATGGATGATGCCTTACCTCTCACTCACTATGTAAATAACTTAATCTACTTCAGTGGCATTATTTTACTTAAAGACAGGTCTTACGGGCATTAAAAATGGCACTGACACCGCTGTGCACAAATGCGAGCCAAGCGTGCAGTCGAAGTAGTAGTTGCGAGTCATGCGAAATCATCAACCAATCGCGTTGTAGCATTCCACCGAGGCACACGAAACGAGAATATTTGGTCGGAATTATATAAACAGGCATATCTTAACTTTTTAGCATTTTTAGCCCAATCCCATTTTCAGCCCGCCAGATATTTTACTTATATCTAAAAATAAGTCTCGTTTAAAAGCATCTTGAGATTAAGCCATTCATCATTCAAAAAGCCAATCCTTATAACCCGTTTTATTAAATAGAGTGCTGTAATAGCATCAAACGTGTTATTCATCTGGGATCCATATAGTGCGCTCAGATATCTCCGGCTGGAGAGCTGAGCATATTTGCCTTTTTGCTGAAAGCCGCTCTGCAGTCAGTCAATATTAACTTTTTATTTTAAAGTTCCCGATTGCTTCATACGTTCCATTAATATAATTGCTAAGAAAGAAGGGTAGTAAGACTAGCATTGTACCAAGGAAAGGTTTTCGAAATTGCTGAATTTCTATAGGTAAAGTTCTCAGGAATTAAATTTAGCAAACAATGAAAACAAGACCTTAATAGGTACTGACATTATTAGATATTCCTACTAGCTGTCTAATTAATATGTGATATAATATTTAAAATAATACTTTTTTTTCATTCTCACAAGAATATGAATGGAAACTTGCTTTAAATTCTCGATTAAATTTCCAGAAACTTGTAAGAATATTCCTGCATTTTTGAGAATGTTCTGGAACACATTGCTAAGCAAGACTGCATATGTTTTTTTGCATCATAAGTTGCTCTTGTTTGCTCTTTTGCGCCTGTTATAAGCAACAAGAATGATTACTCTAAGCTACCTAACAAAAATGTAAAGATAATGAAAAAGATGATAGTTTATTTTCCAATTAGGCATATTACAATATTATAGGACATTATTACACAAATTGACTAAGTCCCACAGTAAGCTCAATAATAAGGCTTGTGTTGAGAGTACTTAGACAACGATATATATAATATATAAATATTTATAAATACTTAAATACATAGAAAACAACCATGACTCAGGAACAAATATCCATGCTCACACGAATAAATGCCCTTACCAGGATTTGAGCCCGGGACCATCAGCTTCGTAGGCAGGGTCACTACCCACTAGGCCAAACCGGTCGTCACAATGCGCTTATGAACGACAAATAATCAAAGCTACACCAGTTCTAACCCTACACCTCTGACCCGAAAAGGTTTAAATCCCTCCTAAATTGTAGGAGGGTATCCCAATATGGTACCGACAAGAAACTCGGCTGTCTGTCTGAATGTTTTGTACCATCAGCCGTAAAAATCATGGCGACTTTATCAACAAATTCATTCATAATTTCTCCATGCAATTTCGCAGCTCACTGTACGTGCCCTACATGAGCGTTACTCAATTAATTGGAGCAACATAATAACCAATTTCGTTGAGCTTATCACTGTTAAGGCAGCTACAGACTCAGCCTTTGTGTTTATTTTCACGGCCATAATCACCTCTCTCTTGAAAAGGATGAATTCGAATATGTTTAAGTCATTGAAGTCCGTTTACTTCTAGATAATTCTACGAGTTATTTGATATGTACATTATTTTACGAGTAGAAAATCCGTTGCCATATAATCGAAAATACGCTCTCATTTTAAAATCACATAATTTTATTTTATTTAATCGTATGGTATAACATAATACAGAAACATATAATATCCAAAAATTGTCAGCCATTTGATGGCTTCGTCGCACAGGGAGATCAGGTTTTTTGAAGGACCGGCAGTATAGCGCAATATGGGGCAGTCTTCAATTAAATTACATGAAACTGAGTATGAAAATAAGTAGGTACCATAAATACATAGGTTGACGTCCACTAGGCTTCGCCGATGCGAAGGTGTTAATCGAATCAAATATATACACGTGTAGCTTAATACATAAAATGTAAGATTTAAATATTAAATTATTACTTCCACGAGTTCTCATTATTTATATTACGTTTCTTTGAAGCGACTTAAGCCTTAAAAGGAACAATGAAAGGTACTTCAAGGGTTCGAAACCTAAGCATACCTTTTATTTATCATGGAAATAAAACCTCACGAATTCGCCATTTTCATTAAGGACAAAACTGCCATTTAAATCACAAATAGATATCAGAGGTATCTTTTATTTCTTACTTCCCCTCGCATTAAGCCAATACAATAAAAATAAAAACAGAAACGTAAAAATTCTTTTCGAATTCAATTTTGCCTCATTCTACGATCGCTGTCCCTTTTATTTATGTCAAAGAACATAAAAAAGTATGATAATTTATTATTTTCCCTCCGAGGTTACGAGACTTTTGCAGTAAAATGCTAACAGAATTTTTAGTGTTCGTTTAATATAATAATTTACAGGTATTTCGCATTTGTATTCTTTTCCGTTACCAAATTAATTAAGCTAAGGTAAATTCTAACGTGCATGGGTCATCAAACCATTTTTAACCGTTATCCAATGTTTCGATTGTATTTTGTTATTATTTGTGTTTTCTCGTATCTTTGAATGTTTTTATGTGTTTTGTAGTTCGCAGTGCCTTAGTAGTAATGCTGTAATGCGGTGTAACTAATTTGAATAAAAAAATAAAATCAATAAATTAATTAATTAAAACAGGCTAGGAAAAAAATGAATCATATCAGTTAAGGTTATGGACCCGGGTATGTCCTTAAACTACGTCCAAAAGAGAGGTATGGGCATTGTGAATGTCATCTCGCTTTGTGTGGTAGGGCACAGCACAGCGGATGTCATTTCAGATCTAGAGCAGAGCTTCTCCAACCGGGGAAGTACCTCCGCCTTACAGAAAACCGCTGCCAAATAACACTAGACCCTACTCATAGTGTTGTGTTGCTGCCGGTAATGTTGCCAGAGGTCAATGAGTTTGCGGGGTGTTAGGGTCGGCAACGCGCAAGTAACACCTCTGGAATTGCAGGCGTCCATAGGCCACGGAGACTGCTTACCATCAGGCGGGTCGTATGCTTGTTTGCCACCGACGTGGTATAAAAAGGGTAAGGTGGAATAAGACTATACCCGGTCCAAGACATACACTTGTATGGAATCCTCATACTGTTTGTCTTATCCCGAGCAAAATAAAGTATGTTCGTCTTACCCCACCTTACCTTAGCTGTTATTCTTTTTTTTTTATATACTACGTCGGTGGCAAACAAGCATACGGCCCGCCTGATGGTAAGCAGCCTCCGTAGACTATGTACGCCGGCAACTCCAGAGGAGTTACATGCGCGTTGCCGAACCTAAACCAGCCCCCCCTCATTGAGCTCTGGCAACCTTACTCACCGGCAGGAACACAACACTATGAGTAGGGTCTAGTGTTATTTGGCTGCTGTTTTCTGTAAGGTGGAGGTACTTCTCCAGTTGGGCTCTGCTCTAGATCTGGAATGACATCCACTGGCTGTGCCCTACCACACAAAGCGAGATGACATTCACAATGGCCATACCTCTCTTTTGGACGTAGTTTAAGGACGTACCCGGGTCCGAGCGGGATTCGAGCGTTTATTTGGGAGGAGGGGTACGAACAACATCTAAGATGCCCAGCTTGTCTCGCCTGCACGTTGTCCTCCTGCAGTTTAACGGAAGAGATAGCAATAGAGAAGGAAAACAGCCGATCCGACTCCGTGCGTATCGACTTGTCTTTCCCGCGGACCCAGTCGGTGAGGTCGAGAGAGAGTCACAGGTCTTGGGCAACCCTGTGTCTCTTCTCTTGTGTCCCAGGCGATGCAGTGTCTGTGGAGACGTCACTTCACCCACGACGGCTTTGCCGCGTGGAAAACAACACGGGGAGTGGCAGTGACCAGTTATCCAAACGTATAGGACACTGTTTGAATAGTCTGTAATAGACTCAAAGCCCAATGATTTTGCTCAGACTTGTCCACACAAGTATAAATATATGCGCACATAAGTATAAAGTTTTTTAAAATGTATAAACTCGAAAAATGCCTCACGAAAAATACACGTGTATAAGAAGTAGTTCTTGTTGTAGTTGCGCCTCTGTTTGTTTGAGAAACTAACGAAGTAGGTTCTTATTTTCATGCTGTATATACAGGGTGTATGTTACGGAGACAACGCTAAACTCAGTCACAAGCATAGACTATAACTTTTAGACTCCGCTTAGAAAATAATTTTCGGAGAGCGAATTGACACAAGGTTTATTTATTTATTGAAAACATGTTTACATGACATTACAGTGTATAACTAATGCACCACGAAAGTTAGTTAAGTACAATAATACT
This sequence comes from Cydia pomonella, assembly GCF_033807575.1. Lineage (NCBI taxonomy): Eukaryota > Metazoa > Arthropoda > Insecta > Lepidoptera > Tortricidae > Cydia > Cydia pomonella. The sequence goes on along the minus strand of NC_084712.1, from coordinate 21,083,294 downwards.
TTTTTTTCATTCTCACAAGAATATGAATGGAAACTTGCTTTAAATTCTCGATTAAATTTCCAGAAACTTGTAAGAATATTCCTGCATTTTTGAGAATGTTCTGGAACACATTGCTAAGCAAGACTGCATATGTTTTTTTTGCATCATAAGTTGCTCTTGTTTGCTCTTTTGCGCCTGTTATAAGCAACAAGAATGATTACTCTAAGCTACCTAACAAAAATGTAAAGATAATGAAAAAGATGATAGTTTATTTTCCAATTAGGCATATTACAATATTATAGGACATTATTACACAAATTGACTAAGTCCCACAGTAAGCTCAATAATAAGGCTTGTGTTGAGAGTACTTAGACAACGATATATATAATATATAAATATTTATAAATACTTAAATACATAGAAAACAACCATGACTCAGGAACAAATATCCATGCTCACACGAATAAATGCCCTTACCAGGATTTGAGCCCGGGACCATCAGCTTCGTAGGCAGGGTCACTACCCACTAGGCCAAACCGGTCGTCACAATGCGCTTATGAACGACAAATAATCAAAGCTACACCAGTTCTAACCCTACACCTCTGACCCGAAAAGGTTTAAATCCCTCCTAAATTGTAGGAGGGTATCCCAATATGGTACCGACAAGAAACTCGGCTGTCTGTCTGAATGTTTTGTACCATCAGCCGTAAAAATCATGGCGACTTTATCAACAAATTCATTCATAATTTCTCCATGCAATTTCGCAGCTCACTGTACGTGCCCTACATGAGCGTTACTCAATTAATTGGAGCAACATAATAACCAATTTCGTTGAGCTTATCACTGTTAAGGCAGCTACAGACTCAGCCTTTGTGTTTATTTTCACGGCCATAATCACCTCTCTCTTGAAAAGGATGAATTCGAATATGTTTAAGTCATTGAAGTCCGTTTACTTCTAGATAATTCTACGAGTTATTTGATATGTACATTATTTTACGAGTAGAAAATCCGTTGCCATATAATCGAAAATACGCTCTCATTTTAAAATCACATAATTTTATTTTATTTAATCGTATGGTATAACATAATACAGAAACATATAATATCCAAAAATTGTCAGCCATTTGATGGCTTCGTCGCACAGGGAGATCAGGTTTTTTGAAGGACCGGCAGTATAGCGCAATATGGGGCAGTCTTCAATTAAATTACATGAAACTGAGTATGAAAATAAGTAGGTACCATAAATACATAGGTTGACGTCCACTAGGCTTCGCCGATGCGAAGGTGTTAATCGAATCAAATATATACACGTGTAGCTTAATACATAAAATGTAAGATTTAAATATTAAATTATTACTTCCACGAGTTCTCATTATTTATATTACGTTTCTTTGAAGCGACTTAAGCCTTAAAAGGAACAATGAAAGGTACTTCAAGGGTTCGAAACCTAAGCATACCTTTTATTTATCATGGAAATAAAACCTCACGAATTCGCCATTTTCATTAAGGACAAAACTGCCATTTAAATCACAAATAGATATCAGAGGTATCTTTTATTTCTTACTTCCCCTCGCATTAAGCCAATACAATAAAAATAAAAACAGAAACGTAAAAATTCTTTTCGAATTCAATTTTGCCTCATTCTACGATCGCTGTCCCTTTTATTTATGTCAAAGAACATAAAAAAGTATGATAATTTATTATTTTCCCTCCGAGGTTACGAGACTTTTGCAGTAAAATGCTAACAGAATTTTTAGTGTTCGTTTAATATAATAATTTACAGGTATTTCGCATTTGTATTCTTTTCCGTTACCAAATTAATTAAGCTAAGGTAAATTCTAACGTGCATGGGTCATCAAACCATTTTTAACCGTTATCCAATGTTTCGATTGTATTTTGTTATTATTTGTGTTTTCTCGTATCTTTGAATGTTTTTATGTGTTTTGTAGTTCGCAGTGCCTTAGTAGTAATGCTGTAATGCGGTGTAACTAATTTGAATAAAAAAATAAAATCAATAAATTAATTAATTAAAACAGGCTAGGAAAAAAATGAATCATATCAGTTAAGGTTATGGACCCGGGTATGTCCTTAAACTACGTCCAAAAGAGAGGTATGGGCATTGTGAATGTCATCTCGCTTTGTGTGGTAGGGCACAGCACAGCGGATGTCATTTCAGATCTAGAGCAGAGCTTCTCCAACCGGGGAAGTACCTCCGCCTTACAGAAAACCGCTGCCAAATAACACTAGACCCTACTCATAGTGTTGTGTTGCTGCCGGTAATGTTGCCAGAGGTCAATGAGTTTGCGGGGTGTTAGGGTCGGCAACGCGCAAGTAACACCTCTGGAATTGCAGGCGTCCATAGGCCACGGAGACTGCTTACCATCAGGCGGGTCGTATGCTTGTTTGCCACCGACGTGGTATAAAAAGGGTAAGGTGGAATAAGACTATACCCGGTCCAAGACATACACTTGTATGGAATCCTCATACTGTTTGTCTTATCCCGAGCAAAATAAAGTATGTTCGTCTTACCCCACCTTACCTTAGCTGTTATTCTTTTTTTTTTATATACTACGTCGGTGGCAAACAAGCATACGGCCCGCCTGATGGTAAGCAGCCTCCGTAGACTATGTACGCCGGCAACTCCAGAGGAGTTACATGCGCGTTGCCGAACCTAAACCAGCCCCCCCTCATTGAGCTCTGGCAACCTTACTCACCGGCAGGAACACAACACTATGAGTAGGGTCTAGTGTTATTTGGCTGCTGTTTTCTGTAAGGTGGAGGTACTTCTCCAGTTGGGCTCTGCTCTAGATCTGGAATGACATCCACTGGCTGTGCCCTACCACACAAAGCGAGATGACATTCACAATGGCCATACCTCTCTTTTGGACGTAGTTTAAGGACGTACCCGGGTCCGAGCGGGATTCGAGCGTTTATTTGGGAGGAGGGGTACGAACAACATCTAAGATGCCCAGCTTGTCTCGCCTGCACGTTGTCCTCCTGCAGTTTAACGGAAGAGATAGCAATAGAGAAGGAAAACAGCCGATCCGACTCCGTGCGTATCGACTTGTCTTTCCCGCGGACCCAGTCGGTGAGGTCGAGAGAGAGTCACAGGTCTTGGGCAACCCTGTGTCTCTTCTCTTGTGTCCCAGGCGATGCAGTGTCTGTGGAGACGTCACTTCACCCACGACGGCTTTGCCGCGTGGAAAACAACACGGGGAGTGGCAGTGACCAGTTATCCAAACGTATAGGACACTGTTTGAATAGTCTGTAATAGACTCAAAGCCCAATGATTTTGCTCAGACTTGTCCACACAAGTATAAATATATGCGCACATAAGTATAAAGTTTTTTAAAATGTATAAACTCGAAAAATGCCTCTGGGTACACGTGTATAAGAAGTAGTTCTTGTTGTAGTTGCGCCTCTGTTTGTTTGAGAAACTAACGAAGTAGGTTCTTATTTTCATGCTGTATATACAGGTTGTATGGTACGGAGACAACGCTAAACTCGGTCACAAGCATAGACTATAACTTTTAGGCTCCGCTTAGTAAATAATTTTCGGGGAGCGCATTGACACATCATTTATTTATTGAAATCACGTTTACATGACATTACAGTATATAACTAATGCACCACGAAAGTTAGTTAAGTACTATCCTGGGAAACCGTCACGTGACGTCAAAAATTGGATCAAAATATGTTTAAAATAATTTTAATATGTTCGAGTCTTACGGTAATAAAAAAAAACCGTTATTCATTTTTTCCTTTTATTTGTAACGAAAGATCAACGAAGAATATTGACATATTAATATTAAATATGCAAATAATTCTTACTATTTTCAGTAAAGCTAAAGCTTAAAAACCAAATGTGTTTAACATTAGAAACGCATAGATTTCATGCATTATATTGAATTATAAAAAATGTTTATAAGGAATAACCTTTATTTTGTTGCGCTCATTATTATTGAGCGCCTACCAAGTTGCCAACGCTAGGCGGCGCTGCCATCGTGTACCCGGCCAATACCCCTGGCCTATACTTCATCTATCTGTAGGCCCTTCTCTCGTGCGCCAAATACTCTTGTGGCGCACTCGTGCTAAGCATACAGAAGTGCAAGTTGTTGAGACTTTCCAAAAGCTTTGAAGAGTTATTGGAAATCCCAGAAAAAATACGGAAAACAATGGATACTTACATTTTGGAAATGGAAAATGTCGACTGCCATATAAATATATAAGTTTTCGAAATTATACCAAGTTAAAAATTCACAATTTTATTGTGGAAAGTTTTAGATGACACATCAATAGCTAAGCCTACAGATGTAAAATGATCTGTGGTCACAAGTGTACAATACGACGGAAGCCGTGTCTTTGAGGCGTTTGCAGTTCCGAGAATTGTTCTTCTCTGATATGCGAGAAAGTTATTTTAACGTCTCAGATTCAAGAAATTTTTACGAGTATGTGTGCAGTTAGATTAAAGGCAAAAAATACAGTAACCAAGAAATATAATTTTAGTTTTAAGTTTTACATTATGGTACTTATGCTATCTTGAAGGTACGAGTATGTACAAGTATCTAAGAGCAATATAAATTTATTTCATTTCACTACTGTAAGTTTTATACTGTTCCTAAAATTTGAAAAATGCACTTATGTACAAAATGTTAAGAGGAAAGAATAGCTATGCATTACGGTACTTTTCAATGAAATTCCAGTTCGGGAGAAAACGGTTTCCACTAACTAAATCATAACAAATCACTTTGATTTTGTTGTCGATCGCTTCTGCATAATATATTCTAGGTTTCACTGTTTTGAAAAAAAAAAATGTATTGCAAATGTTGAGATAAGGAAATCGTATAAACCTATTTTTCATTGTGTCAATAACATACTACAAAATCATGTAGAATGGAATATTATTTGATGGCAGAAAATGGCAAAGGGGAAAGTGGTATTTTAGCTATCACTCTGCCTATTTATGCTCCATTAACAATAGACTTGTGAAAGCTTTATTTTTGTACTAGTTGTATTTTGCATTAGTTTATCACCTCAATTTATATATTTATTGATTTATGACAGTGTTAACCAATACGTCACGAAACTTAAACTACCAACATCAATAATATAAGTACCTAACTAACAACAGCAACAATTATAACAACATCAAGAATAAAAAAAATTGGATTAAATTACATTGGAACAGTCGAGCACCTAGCATCTATCGCCTCACAGAATCTCAAGCATTCACAAAACACTTCCGTTCATTGCCAAATAGGCCTATAATAACCATAACATAACGGTTTTTTATTCTACTGTTACTAACGAAATTGGTTTGGATGAACGACGAAATGTATGGATCAGAGTGTTGGGCCCTAAAAGTGACGGATGAAAAGAGATTGCATGTAGCGGAAATGAGAATGTTAAGATGGATGTGAGGTGTTACAAGAATGGATAGGATAAGGAATGAGTATATAAGAGGAAGTCTGAAAGTTGCACCCATAATAGAAAAAGTAAGAGCGAATCGCCTAGCGTGGTATGGGCATGTGATGCGGAGGGATGAAAGTCATGTGACGAGAAAGGTATTACGAATGAATGTGGAGGGATGGAACGGCAGAGGAAAACCTAGGAAACGGTGGATGGATTGTGTGAGAGATGACATGAAACGAACGCGAGTGAACGATGAGATGACGGGTGACAGAAAGATATGGAAAGAAAAGACATGCTGCGCCGACCCCAAATGAATGGGATAAGGGCAAGCGAATGATGACTAACGAAATTGGTTTTTCAGACTTTAATTAAAATGCTAACATGCAATGAACGATTCTAGCCATACCATAGCTTAATAAACCCGTATTCCAAACAAAACTTTTTTCAAGCAATTAATTCAGTTCCATTGTTTTTTGCCGAACGCTTCATTTTGTAAACGATATTTGTTCACGAGAGAGCTATTCGACTATGCATTTTCCGAGAGAGGTCGGCCAATGACAAATTTACCAAGCCATCGAGAGCGGCCAGAGCTAAGTATATGCCAGTAATTGAAATTACTGGAATATAGGCACCCTAGATGCCGATTCTGACTAAGAAGTTTCTGTAACATTTTTATGGTGTGTTGGTTTTTTTACTACTGGCCGTTCCTTACTGGTACCAATAGGGAACAAGAAAGATTTAGCCAACTTGTTTTTTTTTATTTCATAAGTTTGATTTCTGTGGCACGTTTCTTCTTAAAGTTACCAGGATGTATTTCTGATTTCGGTGGCAGATACTTTTTATTTATTACTTGTGTTTGATTTCCGTGGCACGTGTTGAAGGATAACATTCATAGGATTGGTAAAATTTAGTATGAACAAAATTTTTACATTTTCCTGCGGTGATCCCAATTTTTTTATTTTTTTGTCTAAATTTAAAAAAATCGTTTATTTCTTGTGCCGAGCAAACCATTCTTTCTCCTATTTCTTGCTACACTACGTACTATTTTGCATTAGTCTCCTCACAAACAATTTGTAGCGGTAAAAAAAATAGTATGGGAAGCACATCGTAACTGGTGAATTTCCAATTTGCCTTGGAACTGGCCGTTTAAGAAGTGTAACGATCTTACGGAAGATGTAGCCAGGGTCTTCTAGGCCCATATGGTGGGAAAATTTGCTCGCTATGGACGAGGTCTTAATGGCTCAGTTGGCAGAACGCTGGAGTATCGATCCAGTGGCCATGAGTTAAAAGACAGTAATTTTTCCACTTTTTAAAATTTATTCTAATGTAATTTGTAACGGTTTTGACAGTTAAGTCTGAAAGAGAAGGACACAACACTTATTATAGTAATTATTTTCTTGCCCACTAATCAGTAATCACCCTGAGCCATCGTCAACTTCGTATCTAAACAATATCAAATTCGTATAGAATCGTTAAGTCAGAATCGGCCTTGTATACACAGGGCGGTCAAAGGGAATCTGGGTGTGGAATTCGTAAATTAAAGTACTATTATGTACCATTAGTGATAGTTTAATTTCAAATGAGTTGTATTTTAGGTACAAAAGTCGCGCGAAACTTATTCAAATATAATGTCTTGTTTGAACGCCATTTGGCTTTTGATCTTTCTGAACTATAAAATTGTTGCATTCTCCTAAAATTGGTTTATACCTACAGCATTATTCAGAACTAGCTTCTGCCTGTAACTTTCTCTAAGTGGGATGATGACGCAAGACGCAATAGTTCGTGTTAGCTTCATCCGCGATCTCGGTGTCATTCTAGACTCTCGTCTCAATTTCCATGAGCACCTGATTGCATTGACCCGTAATTGTTACAAGAGGTTGGGATTTGTCATTCGAAATGCCAGGGATTTTACTGACTCAAGAACAATAAAACTGCTCTACAATGCCTTAGTGAGGAGTAAGCTTGAGACGGCCTCTGTCGTTTGGTGTCCCTACGAGACAACATATGTCTTACAACTGGAAAAAGTACAGAAAGTGTTCTTGCGCTTCCTATACAAAAAAATGTACGGGTATTACCCATTCCTTTATCCTACCAAGTTTTTGTTGGGAATGATGGGATTTAACTCCCTAGAGGTAAGACGCAGCTCAGCACTTCTCACTACAATCTGTAATATCTTACGCGGTGACTCTGACTGTGTCGAGTTAACAACACAAGTAGTGCGTCTGTTTGTCCCAACACCTTCTAGATTTGAGTTTCGGCCTCGTAATCGCTGTCTTTTATCTGTGCCGGGTTCCCGAACTGTGTCGCGCAGGAACGCTCCTTTTGTTCGAGCTTTACGCAGCTTGAATTCACTCCTCGCATCAGCGCCTGAATGTGATGTGTTTGCAAGTAGATGGATGTCAGTGCGTGATGAATGTCTGAGGTTCAGCGAAATGATGGATATTCGTCCCTCCTCTGTGTTATAAGTGTCACCTGTATTCTAATTAGTATTTTGATGTTTCATGTCAACTCTTTCCAATTATACATGTCTAGATTGTCTGTTCAATATGTAATTTCACAGTGCTTTAGTTTTAACTATTATACTGTGTTAATTAAAATGAATAAATAAAATAAAAAATAAATAAAATGATTCTTCTTCTACTCTGCGCTATCCCGGCCATGGACTGGACATTGTAGGTCCTGATCGACGAGCGAGTAAGTTCGCGGTTTTTTACGGCTCGTCGGTAAAGCTCGCTGGTGTATCATTGCAATACCTTAATACATTGCAAAACCGCGAATTTACTCGCTCGTCCATCAGGGCCTACAATGTCCAGTCCAAGGCCAGGATAACGCAGAGTAGAAGAAGAATCATCATCCCACTTAGACAAAGTTACAGGCAGAAGCTAGTTCTGAATAATTATCACCAACGTAAGCGTACATTAATGTTACAAAATCAAATTCAAAACAGGCTTAACACAACATTGATTCGAAATCGGAACCAGTAATATTATTATAAACTGTCTCCGTCACTATTAATTATTCCATTATTATCTATCCACACGCGTTGCTATTCATAGGATGACAATATTGATTGGAGATAATTGGTAAAGGATTTTACAGTATCTCATTTGCATGTAGTTTCAATTATTGATTTTATATTAGTGTGGCAGCAAATTATTACAAGCGCGAATATTCCGATATTCAGGATTAAGTGTGCGTAAAGTACCTTTAGGTATATTCATTGGGTTCAAATAATGCATTATTTTGCACAATAATGAATAAGGCTTAATATGTATTATTACTACCCGCTTGGAAGAATCTTTTGATAAATTACCTATTTGATTTCATTAGATGTGCAATATGCATAAAATCTAAAGAAAAAACATAAATCGTAAAATAATGGTCAAAATAAATCAAATAGCTCAAGATAATTTTATAACATACCGACAGGCAAAAATGCTGCTCATTATCATGCAGTATTCTCTATTTTTTTTTCTAAAATTTATTATTAATTTGACACCTTCATAATCGCCTTGGTGATTGCAGCGCAATCCATGCACGACTTACACTTCTTTTCGCATCCGCAAATCAGCGTGAGCCAGCTTAAATCGTTCATTCATTTTCCATTCCCATCACGTCTGTGTTTTTTTTTTAATTTAAGTCTCGCTGTACCGTAGGGGTTAGTAGGTAAACTCCTTAGTTTGTCAGTGTTACTATAATAAAATATGTTGGTTACATGAAATGAATGCATTGAATTGAATTAAAGGTTGATTGATTGATTGATATCAAAATAACATTAAAACCATAACAAGTTGCTAATCGGACTCAGGCTTCCTGTCAACTTTGTGAGTGCGTCCATTTTTAGGGTTCCGTACCCAAAGGGTCAAACGGGACCCTATTACTGAAACTTCGCTGTCCGTCCGTCCGTCTGTCCGTCTGTCACCAGGCTGTTTCTCATGAACCGTGATAGCTAGACAGTTGAAATTTTCCCAGATGATGTATTTCTGTTGCCGCTATAACAACAAATACTAAAAACAGAATAAAATAAATATTTAAGGGAGGTATAACGGCTGGGAATCAAAACACTAGTGAAAAGTCCGAAAAATGCACAAGAATTATATTTTTCGAAATAAAAACGGAAAGTAGGTAAACATATAAAAAAAAAATGAGCGCAAGAGACGTGCGGCTGGCGCGGAATCGAATTCGGAACCAAATCGGGTTTGTTCGGACATGCAATAGATGCACCCCTGCTCCCCGCACCTCTCTCAGCTCTTACACATTCATTGACGCTGTTAATGAGACAGTATTTTGCATCGCGAACATACCCCCCCCTAGTGCTGCACTAGCAGCACTCATCGCCTATCGGAAGGTGAGCGACGCGTATGGCGGATCTGGTAAGTATCCCCGTTCTGGTTTTAATCCTCACCATTCGGATCCGCCCATCTTTTCCTGGTATAACTTCTTGAATGATGCCCTTGGGCCATACATTGCGAGGCCCGTCTGGCTCTACAATAAGTACGAGGTCTCCAACTTGCAATGGCCTCGCCTCGGCTTGCCATTTCTTTCGCGGCACCAGGTCAGGCAAAACTTCCTTCACCCAACGCCTCCAGTATTGGTCAGCAAGGAGCTGAGCTATTCTCCATTGTTTTCGTAGAAAAAACTCTGATCCGTCAAAGACTCCAATGTGTGGTAGATTGCATGAGGTACCCACAAGAAAGTGGTTAGGCGTCAGAGTTTCCTGGCTATTTGGATCGACAGAAACATGGGTTAGTGGTCGGCTGTTAACTATATTTTCAACTTCGGCAAGTAAAGTATTTAAGGTCTCCTCTCTAGGAGCTCGCTCTTTTAGTATGGTTTTTAGAGACACCTTCACACTTCGTATTAGACGCTCCCATGCACCTCCCCAGTGCGGGCTAGCAGGGGGAATAAAAGTCCATTTTGCCCCGTGGTTCATCGCTCCATCTTTGAGTTTCTCCTCGTCCAATTCCTGAATCGACCTTCTAAGTTCAGTATCGGCACCTCGCAAATTCGTCCCATTGTCCGAAAACAATTGCTGAGGCCAGCCTCGTCTTGCTGCCATGCGGCGCAGAGCCATGATGAAGGAATCTGAGGTAAGTGATGCGACGGTTTCCATGTGTATAGCTCTTACCGTTAAGCAGGTAAAAAGAACGCCATATCTTTTTTCTCGTCGTCGGCCGATAGTTACCTCCATAGGACCGAACAGATCTACGCCACAAAAAGTAAAGGGACGCTGATGGTGAGCCAATCTAGCACTAGGTAGGTCTCCCATTCTGGGTATCTCTGGTTTACATTTTTTAAGTCTGCAGGTCATGCACTTTGACACAACGTTTTTAACGGTCGGTCTCAATTTTGTAATCCAGTATTTTTGTTTTATATTATTTACAACCATTTCCTGATATCCATGCGCAGCGTTAGTATGATAATACTTCACAATCAGGCGCGCCGTATAATTCTGACCATCTAGGATTGCAGGTCTCCGTGTTGCCGGCGAAACATCTGCAGCTTCATCGATGCGGCCCGCTGCGCGCAAGACTCCAAATTCGTCGAGGAATGGAGACAAAGTAAGTATTTTACTATTTTTATTAATGTGTTTTCCTTGTTCAAGGTCACTTATTTCTTGTCCAAAACTTTCAGCTTGAGAATTTCTTAAAAGTAAATTTTCAGCTTGCTCGATAGTAACATCTTTCTCAACGGTATGTTTTCTACATTTGTTTATAAAGGTAAGTACCATATTAGCAGACCTAAGTAGGCGCAGCCACGACGAAAACCTTGTTGGGTCCGGCACAGGTAAGTCAATTTCATTATTTTGTATCATATTTACACACTCTAAATCATCTGTATTTTTTATTTCAGGGTTCAGTACATCGGCTGGCCAGTCACACTCATCAAGTCGGAGAAAGGTAGGTCCATGGAGCCATTCGTTTTCCAAAATGCGGCAGTCATAGTTTTTTCGCGTGCCCAAGTCCGCTATGTTTAATTTTGTAGGCACGTACCTCCATTCACTAATGAGCGACATCTCGTCAATCTCGCCTAAACGATGTGCTATGTACGGTTTATAGGTACGCGCGGCATTTCTTATCCAATGCAAGGTACAACTTGAATCACTCCAAAAGGTTCGTCGCTCGGCCTTTATCTTATGTTCTTTTGTGATAGTATCCGCTAAGCGAGCAGATAAAACAGCAGCTTGTAATTCCGCCCTAGGAATTGATAAGGTTTTATTTGGCATCACACGACTTCTGCTAGCTATAAATGCAACGTGTATTAATCCATTACATTCCCATCTCCAGTAAGCCACCGCGCACATAGCTATAGATGAACTGTCGCAAAATACATGCAACTGCAGGTTTGTATATTTATTATTATCATTCAATTGCAGCGGCGGCGCAAGCATAGATAACGATAAGGCCGTGGCGGGCGCGTCGCCTCCTAGCAACGGCTGACTCCGTACCGATTCGGTGTGCGTTGCGCTGGCGGGGCTCGTTGCAGCGGCGTGGTTATAGTACCTGGGCAGTCTCACATTATCTAGTGATTTAAGTAGATTCGTCCACTTGCACCATTCGTCGTATATATCGTCAGGTACACCTTCATCCCAAGATATATTTAATCGCCAGGTATCACGAATAATCAGTTTTCCTATGATAGTAATAGGCGATAAAAATCCGTAAACATCGAAAATCGACATCACAACGCGCAGCATGGCACGCTTTGTTGGCCTTTGTTGTCCATTTATAATACATTCCGGTATTTTTTTAAACGATACGTAAAACCCCAAGGTATCATCATCTGGACGCCACAATAGGCCGAGAGTTCGCTCGCCTTCGTACTGCTCGCCGGTTTTGAACTTTACGGCCGTCTCACCTAAGGCTTCTTTCGGTAGGCTATCGAGTACCGCTGGGCTGTTGCACATAAAGTTGCGTATTTCGAAGTTTCCCTGTTTATGAATCATTTTTACTTCACGTATCAACTTGATGGCTGTTTCTTCATCTGGCACGCTGTCAATCCAGTCATCCATATAATGTTGCTTATATATCGCTTCCGTGGCTGACGGATATGATGACTCAAAGCGTTGAGCATTCTTGTTTTTGATAAATTGAGCAATGAATGGCGAACAGCTGGCTCCAAATACTAAGGACGACATCACATAAGTTCTCACGGGTTCTTCGGGTTCCTTTCTGTATAAGAATCGGAAAGCATTTTGATCCTCGGTTCTTATTTTTATGCGTAAAAACATGTCCTTTATGTCACCAGATATGGCGATAGGGTGCTCACGGAATCTGAGCATTATCCCGAAGAGAGACATAAGTAGGTCGGGTCCTTTTAGTAAATAGTCGTTTAGAGAAAAACCATTCGTGGTAGCTGCGCCGTCAAAAACAAGCCGCAGTTTTGACTTATTTGGATTGTCAACTCCAAAATGTCCTAAGTACCAAGTTTTTGGAGTAACTTGAGTGTCGAGTAGTTCGTGCGCATAATCGTTTTCGAACAAGTGTTGAAATCGTTCCATATATCTCTGTTTGAATGCGCTGTTCTTTGACATCTTCTGTTCGACACTTTTTAAGCGTGACATCGCAAGGGGGAGTGAATCGGGCATAACACAGTTCACGTCCTTCCAGGGCAAGCCGACGCGCCACTTGCCGTCAACGAGAGTAGAAGTTTGCTCCAGCAGTTCACGAGCTCGTTCATCTTCGCTATTCAGCCGCGGTTTTGTAGAAATTCCCATAGAATCCACTGCAAAGTTACGTCGAACCTTCTCGTGTAAGTCATTAAGCAACCGTTTGTTCTCGGTGACGTCAGCGTCGTCGTCATAAGTAGTTAAATGCAGGGTTGTAAACAGTGCGCGGTGCGATGGAGTCGCACCAGAGGGAACCCTGCCGTGTACACAGTAGCCCAGCGGAGTACGAGTCACATATGGTTCGTCGTATGTACTCCCACCTATGACTTCTAAAGGTAATATCAAATGATAATTATCTTGTCCAATTAATATTTCCGGTTTTTTATACTGTCCGTTACTCAAATATTTTTTATACTTTTGCACATGCGCAAACTTTTCACAATTAACTAAGTTCATATTTTGTTTAGGTAAATTAAGTTCATTCACACTGCGCGCGCTCAAAGTAAACAGTTTTTTGTCACAATTAGACACCGTAATGTTATCTATCTGCTCCGTTTCGCACACTAACTCAGAATTGTGCCATGCACCACGCACACGCATGCACTTGCGTCGTCCCTGCAGCCCGGCCCGGGCGGCCAGACCCGCTGTTATCATCGACACACTAGCACCGTCATCAAGGACCGCGGTCGTGTTTATAATTGTTCCATTAGGGCCGTGTACATGTATTGGCACGACTTTTATTAACACAACACTATCGGAGGTACAGTCAATATGAGTAACGACTTGAGTTTCCGTATTTTCAGTCTCGGGCGGTTCTTCTACTACGGGGTTGCTGTTTGATATATTACGATTATGCGGAACGAAATGCAGTAAGCGGTGATGTGCTCCGCCGCAGTTATCAATATCACATACCGGCGCCGGGCACAGCTGTTTATCATGATGACGTAATAGGCACTTGTAACAAAGTCCAGACCGTTTTACATAGCTCCAGCGATCTTTTCTTAAGGATTTTTTAAATTTCTTACAGTCTGTGAGATTGTGATTAGATCCGTGACAATAACGACACTTACTATAACTTTGTTCACTTTGTAGTAGAATAGTCTTAGCGTTCATAGTATTGTCCGTGTATTTACGCTTAAAATTGTCTTTTGGAGCATTAATTAGCGTAACACTGCACTTTGATATTTTGATAGCTTCTTCGTTGAGGAAATCCGATAGTTGATCGAGTCTAGTCGTGGTACTTGCCGTGTTGTGTGAATACCGGTAGTCCGCCCATTTAGACAAAAGAATAGTAGGCAGTTTAGATAACACAACTGTGATTAGACTCGAGTCTTCGAGGTGGTTTTCACGGTTAAGTGCGAGTACAGCGGCAACGTAATTTTTAATTTTATTTGAAAACATAACAATGTCTTTATGGTATTCTGGAGCCACTGAATTTAATTTTTTTATTTCTTGTTTTATACGCGACAAAATATTGTCTGGGTTGCCGAACTGCAGTTCCAGCGTAGACATTAATATTTCGGGAGAAGTAGCCGTGATGAGTAACGCCTGGACCGCGTCTTTAGCTGCGCCACGGAGACATTTTCGCAACCGCCACAAGTTCTCGGAATCACTAAATTGACACAATCGAGTCGATTCTTCGTATGCCATCTTGAACTGTAGCCATTCCATTGCGTCACCAGTGAATAGTGGTAGGTCCTTGGGTGTACTGATACGGCTTAAAAGCTTGGAGTTCTGTTTTTCAGTGATGCTAGTTGTGAGGAAATCTTTAAGTACGTTAGCGAGCTGGTGAATTGGACCGTCGGTGCTAGCGTCGTTCTGTAACGCTGGCGGGCACGGCAAGCCTGGTCCCTCGGGACCCTCGTTCCGCTCAGTGACTGGCCGTGACTCCAATTCTTGCTGACTTCGCTCCACCCATTTAGCAACCTCACTCTGTTTGGAAACTAAACTGTCGGTCTCCGATGAATGTGGACTGTAATCTTTATTTAATTCCGCTATCTCGGCTTCCAAACGCTTGTCAATTAACTCCATCGTAATTCGCGCTTTCTCTTCCGCCGCTTCTAGCTCCAGTTTTTTTCTGCGCGCTTCTATAGAAGATACAGAAGATTTCTTCGTTTTCGACACACTAACGGCGCGCTCAGATTTGCGAGTTTTTTTGGTCTTGACGGTACTCGCAATCACTGATGTCGTATCCAATATCTGCTTGTGTGATGTTGAAGGTTCATTTTGTTCTTCTTTAGTTTCAGTATCCTGCGGCACATCGGTACTGGTCGCTTCTTTGTTTGCTTCTTCGATGGCGGTACCTTCCTGTTGCAATTGTTCCCGCTTAGCAACACTGCGTGTTTTAACGTTTGACATCTTAATAGGCGTACGGAACATAAACGATCCGGTTCGAAGACCAGCTTTTATAACGGCTGGGAATCAAAACACTAGTGAAAAGTCCGAAAAATGCACAAGAATTATATTTTTCGAAATAAAAACGGAAAGTAGGTAAACATATAAAAAAAAATGAGCGCAAGAGACGTGCGGCTGGCGCGGAATCGAATTCGGAACCAAATCGGGTTTGTTCGGACATGCAATAGATGCACCCCTGCTCCCCGCACCTCTCTCAGCTCTTACACATTCATTGACGCTGTTAATGAGACAGTATTTTGCATCGCGAACAGGAGGCTCCCATACAACAAACATATTTTTTTTGCATTTTTTATAAATAATGGTACGGAACCCTTCGTGCGCGAGTCCGACTCGCACTTGCCCGGTTTTTTAAAGCAATAATTAGCAACTTCCTGCATCCCAATAACGACATTACCCACATCGTTCCTGTAACGCGAAAGCCTATTAGAAGTTCAAAATCTGATCTTAGTTTGACATTAATTTGACATTACTAGCAGTATATTTAGCGCGCAATGAGCTAAAGTAGAGGGCCGCACTTTCTTACGCTGCGAATGAAACGCTTAATTAATATTGATATCCACTCCATATTTTGTTATATACTTAGTCAAAATTATTTTAATTAAAATGATTTTGCGCTTTATATATTAATAATAATGTTTTTCATCAAGATACCTACAAAAATATAGTTCAATTAGTTTATCTTCTATATATTATGTAAAAGATATTATCTTCTATATATTATATTTATAAAATATTATTTGACCTCACGGTTCAATTTGTTCTTGTTCTCCTGCACTGTTAGTTTGACCCACTGGTCGACTGGTATCTTTTGGAATTATTTTACTTATTTATACATTTTATTCCTTTTTTTGTGCAATATTTATTTTATTTCATTTATTTTATACTTTATTGCACATAAAATATTAATTACAAATGGTGGACTTAATGCCTGAAGGCATTCTCTACCAGTCAACCACTGGGTGAAAAAGAGACATTTGTTAGGTGCAGGCTTTGTATTTGAAACTTTCCAAATTAAATACTAATTAATATAATATTATGAAATCATAAATGTATGATTACATATAAATATCATAATATACCTACTTAAATAAATATCTACATATATACAGGGCTTCCCAAGACTATGGGACATCAAGGGAAAGTACCTTTAATATCGTAGATAGGATATTATGCTGAAAGAAGACTTTATTTTATTTTTGTAAGTAAGTAATATTGCATTCAAAGAATTTCTAAAAAAAATTTAAAATTGCTTACTTTTTCTGGGAATTAAACCGAATCTTGACTTTTTAATCAAAAATTTTACTCTATTCATTTCTTTTGCGATATCGTATTTCTGAGATGACTTATTTTTTATGCATTCTTTCGATTGGCATCATAAAAATACAGGATGTTTTTTTTTACATTTGAGTGGGTTCGATTTCCAAAGTAACTTTTTTTTTAGCAAAATATCCTATGTCTTATATTTAAGGTACTGTCCCTTGATGTCCCATAGTCCTTGGACGCCCTGTATATTATACATGTACCTACTGTGAAACACTACTTACATCTGTCAGATAAATGCTTGCGCAACATGCGCTTGAAAGTAAATTTATTTTGAGCTTTTCTGATATAGAGCAATAATTTTTAATTAATAAATAGTGGTAACTAAAAACTACAATTTTTACATAAATTTCCTGTAACTACATTATCAACTGCACCGTTTCTGAATTAAAGCTGCTGAGACTAAAAATTTCGCTAGTTCGGCTATAAATTTCTGCGCGCCGTATTTATTACCAGTTAGTTCGTAATATTTCCTCATTCTATATTCAATCTAAAATTACATTGTTGTTTAAATTTAAGTAATAGCTAAACAAGCAAGCCGGTGTATACATTATAAAATATATCACTAATTGTGCAGTAATAGTACATTACGATACAAGTGCGAAAATAGGAAATTCGAAACGAGTGGTGATAAATTAAAACACGACCGAAGGGAGTGTTTTAAATCGACACGAGTTACGAATTCCCTATTCGCACATATATCGTACAAAGTTTTACAGTATATATGACCCTTTAAATGTTCGACATAGTAACGTAATATGCTAATTTTCGCACTAATGTGGTAAAGTAGCACCATATGTACTGTAAATAATATAACAGTCGTAAGCCGACTTAATCTTAAGATGTATGGCTTATAAAATAAATAAGATTAAAAAAATATATATATAACAGTCGTATTTCAGCAATAAATGTTCCATCCGTACCACATCCCATAAGAGCTCAGTCAAGAAAGTTTTGTACGGAGCTCTAAAAATATCTTAACAGATATAGTTTTTGATGATATAGATTACGAAAATACTTAAGTTTTTTTTGTATTTTTTATGTTTTTATAATTGTTTATAATAATGCCAAAAAATCACCGCTTCGGGCAACTCTTGCGACCTTTTAGAACACCGGTCCATTCGCTCTTAACCCTTTTCCAAGCCACAGGTTTTAATATATTCCAATAAATCCCGCTTTGATTATTCATTTGAAGGCAAGTCATATTTCCCGAAAGTAAAATCTAATCTGTACCCCTAGTGTAAATTTAGTCGATAGCGAAACGTGACGTACGCGTTTGCGTTAAGTCTCATTTTGTATGGGTTTTTGAACAGCGCGCCCAGCGGTACGTTTTGGAAAGTCAAAAATCTCATACAAAATGACACTTAACGCAAACGCGTACGTCACGTTTCGCTGTCGAAAATATTTACACTAGGGGTACTGTACCCCTAGTGTAAGTTTGATCGTCATCATAACGTGACGAACGCGTTTGCGTTAAGTCTCATTTTGTATAGGATTTTGAGTTTCCAAAACGTCCCGCTTGGCGCGCTCTTTCTAAATCCAATACAAAATGAGACTAAACGCATACGCGTACGTCACGTTTCGAAATCGAATTTATTTACACTAGGGGTACTGAACCTTAAATCGAAATACGTACTCAAGTTGAAATTCTATTGGCGCGTATGTGGTCGATAAATTGTACTATGCTTGGAAAAGGGTTAAACAATTGAGCTATAAGCAAGCTAGGTCGCAAGTCCGAACCTGACTCAAAGTGGTGATTTTTTCCGTTTTTCAATTTCAATTTTTTATTTATAAAATATACATTTTATACGCCAAATTTTTAACAAACAAGTTAAATAATTAAATAGGTACAGTCAGCGTCAAATACTTCGTAGCAGTCAAAGTAGCCAAATAGTTCAGTACACCATATATTTAGTATGGTGTACCCAACTATTTGGCCACTTTGACTGCTACGAAGTATTTGACGTTGACTGTATAGGTTTAGGTTTTTTTATTTAATTTAAAACTACATTATAAACTGCACCGTTGCAGTACGCCCGCTGCGACTGAAAAAGTCGCAGTTGGCCAATAAATTTGGTCTCTGTGTCGAAGCTACCAATATTTTGTTAAAGTTGCGCCAGTTATTGAATTCCCGTCGCCTCGTACCGCGCCGGATATTGTGCGAGTATATTGGTCGCTATGCCAGTATCCATATGCAAATAACTATTTTTAGAATATTGTGTTGAAACTATTCGGTTTTGAAGGGCTAAAGCTATTATCTGACTGGTTATTTACCATTTTTGATAATTTAATTGTATGTATGTGCTTCATAGTCATAATAAATATGTCGGTTGTATAAATGACTACAAAAAATGTCGCGCCGCAATACTGCAGCAGTAAGGCTCCCAACTCAACTATAATATTTATTTCGGTACGCTGTACTCAACTATAAAAAAAAATACCAACCACGTGCCACCACGCTCCCATAGAAAAGACTAAACGGGCGCGGGGCAGTACTAAATAGTTGCGCGTTTATGTCTTTTGTACTACATTTTTGTTACCAAGATAGATACTTTTCATTAATAATTTAAGTTTTATAGTGAAAAAAAGTATTGTTTTAGATATCTCGTAGAAAAAGTATATTATACAATAGTGATGTAATCAACCTTCTAATCTCGTACGTTACTTAGGCAACTCAGCAAGCTTCGTTGCGTTTTTGTTGTAAACACGGTACTCGACTGAAAAGCTCTCTATTATACCACGATTATATAAAATACTATAATAACTTACCTTGCGTGTATTGAATTTCAATTTTAGTATTTTCACCCAAAATATAATGATCATTTTCATTGACCGAGCGGAAGTGACATTCTCCGTTTCAGCTTGGGCATTAATTATCTTGTAGTTCATGTTCTCGTCTACAGGTCGCATTTTTCAACAGATCTGATACTCTTGAAATTTGGTGAGCAGGCTCGATATTTTTTTTATTTTTTATTTGTGGTGCCATTGCGGTTCACATGGGTCATGGCCGTCAAAGGGGTTGGGAGGTCTACAGCTCACATAGCTACTAGTGATAATTTCCCTTACATTTCTTAGCCATTTGCTTTGGAACACGTCTCCTTTAAATCCTATACTAAAAGAATAACCGAATCCCATCACAAACCTGCACTAACATAATTAAAATAACAAATACAAACATTACAATTTTAATCACAACGTGGCAAAAAGGCTTTTAGAAGTTTTCAACCATAAAGGTTTCTATTACAGTCGGCCATCATAATAGGTAGTACATCCCGAGATAACGAGCTAGCGTGAGAGTTTTATGAAACAAACTATTGTATGTAGTAAAACTCGGTCAGAATTTACTGTGTTGTTAGTATTAATCACAGAATGTTTATATTTTTCACATAAATTATAAAAATAACAAGCAATATTAAGTAGCTATATAACTATATTTATATCAGTTAACATAATTTATAATTTATGAACCTCCAGGTCTTTTTGTTATATTTACCTTTTGTTGTGGTACATCGTTTGTATTGCATTGTTGATATGTTTATACGACTGTTTGGTTTCTAAATAAATAAATAAAAAAAAAGAATTAAACATTTTCCTTTCCTTAATTTACTTACTACTTACTTGGCTGGCGCGATGACCTAAAATGAGTCTTTGCCTCCACATAACAGTCCGCCATTTTGCTCGATCCTGAGCGAATTCACGCCAGCTTTCACCGACGCCAAGCTCACGGAGGTCTACCTCCACTCTATCCGCCCAACGATATTTAGGATGAGTAACAGGACGGCGTCCAGTTCGTAGACCCAAGTATTCTCTTTTGACTGCTCGATCTTCACCCATCCGTTCGAGGTGGCCAAGCCAGTCTCACCTATTAATATCCGGCTCGGCAATCAGTTGTTCATTTCAGAATTCTTTCTTCGGATTTAGATTCTAGGACCCGTCAAAAGGGACGATGGCAGTTGGAGGATCAAAAAGAATGCCGACATAGATTTTCCTTCATCTAGGTACCTTTTTTGTGTAGGTACCTGTATTACGAATATTTAAAATCACGGTCACATAAAAATATGAAAACATGGAATCTCATACACTGCACTGACATAATTAACATTCTTATTTTTTTCTGAAATATAGAAAATAGGTTAGGTATATAGTTGTAATTATATTAAGTACAAAATTAACATCAGTTCCTAAGTTATACTAACAAATATGGATGGTTGTAAATCTGAAATAAATATTTCCAATTTCAATTTCACTTCAATTAAAATAACAAATATAAACGAGACAACGGCTTTTAGAAGTTTTGAACCATAAAGGTGTCTATTACAGTCAGACATAATAGTCGCATATCCCGAGATAACGAGCGAGCGTGAGGGTTTTACGAAACAGGATGAATGTCCAGAACTTTAAATCACGTTTTGCACATAAACTGTGAGAGCCAAGTTCTAAAATTGCCCCGGAATTGATTCTCGACGCGCTTGGTTTTTCCTTTATTGCTATTATCCGATCGAAGTCTAAAGAAGCAAGCAGTTTAATAGAATTTTAAACAGTCTTGGCAGCGTGTCATTCATACTTACAGGCGACAGGCGTTTATTCGCTGAATCTAATGGTATAGAATAGAATAGAATAGAATAGAATAGATTTTATTTGTATTAATTGTACATCGTCATATTACCTAAAACTACTGTTTATACGTAACAGTGAGCAAAACAATAATAAATTGATATAATAAATTATAGATATAAAGTATACTAAAAACAAATTAAATTATACATCTTTTCATTAAATTGCATTATAGAAATTTCAATGTCATATAATCGATTACAAATTATAGTTAGCTTAGCCTATATATAATAATTTAATGCTTCGACATATTCATTCATCCAGGAATTCTTTCACCGAGTAATATGCTTTTGTTGAGCAAAACGTTTTGAGCTCACGTGTGAAACGTCGTTCAGTACTCAATTCTTTTATTATTTCGGGTAATTTATTGTAAATTTTTGCACCTATTACCCTTAAGGACTTCCCTGACTTCTGAAGTCTATGCGCAGGAACTGACAGCGCAGGTTTTCTTCTCGCTGAGTAGGTCTTGCTTATAGGGAACTCGTCGGGGTTCTTTCTCACATATTTACCTATCTCAAATATGAAGAGCGAAGGTACAGTCATCACCTTAAGGTTAATAAATAGCTGCCGTGCGGGTTCGTCCTCGGGGACTCTAGATATCAACCTGATTACCTTCTTTTGTAGGATGAATGGTCGGTCCCTATCAGCCGCCATGCCCCACAGGTCAATTCCTCTCGTTAGGTGTGCATGGAAATATGCGTAGTATGCTGTCAGCAGGCTTTGTTCCGACAACGTATACTTTAGACGTGCTATAGCGTAGTAGGCAGAGTTCAGTTTTCTACAGATTGCGTCTATGTGCTGGCCCCATTGCAAACCGCTGTCGAAACAAAAACCAACGTAACGAGCATAACTTACGGGTTCTATTTGAATCCCGTTAACAGACAAATCTAGCCGTAGCTGTACCTTATTATTGAGTGAGAAGTGGAGGAGGTTCGTTTTCTCGATATTTAACTGCATGCCGTTAGCTTTAAACCAGTGCAGCAATTTTAGAATTATGCCTTTAGCATTCGTCTGCAGTTCCTCTTGGCTACGACCGTGGATTATTGTACATATATCATCCGCGTACATGATGAATTTTGCAATAGGACTTGGGAACGGCAAGTCATTCATCAGTATCGCGAATATGCTATTACCGACGTTTGAGCCCTGCGGAACGGACCTATCTCCGACTAAGCCACATTCAGAAATCTCGCCATTCACATCAGTGACTTGAACACGGTGGGCTAAGAATGATTTTACTATATCTAGGGCCTTACCTCGGACACCGTAATGTTCAAGCTTCGCCGCTATCAACTCATGGTCAACTAAGTCGAATGCACGAGACATATACACGCTGAATTGATTATAGGTTTTCAATGTTAGTTTAAGCATCATGCAGTGTCTAAAACAAATACCTGACTAGGTGAACCATACAGACACATTCAATAAGAATGACTTTATATTTAAGGAATGCATTTACTATTGGCAATGTAGTAACTAATTGAGATAAAATTATATGAAAATTGGATTGAAATTACAAAATTGTTTATGTCAATGTTAGTCAAACCTACATTGCATATTTATCTTGAGAGGTAAAAGTCAAATTTATTTTATCGATTATGGATATGTCACAGTCAAATTGTAAGATTCGGCATTTTACAAACGGCGTCGTCATTAATTTACAAACGTGAAACGTTATGCAAATTGCCGGGGGCAAATTGTTAATGAGCTCAATAGTGTCAACGTTAACGTGATGGTTGTCTGAGGTTCATTATGGTTTGCTGTTTTATCAATTTATAGACCACACCACTATCCTCACGGCTACCAACATTTCAAGGTGACCAAAAACTGCATCAGAGCACCCCAATATTTACGTCTGTCCTTCCCCTAGAGAGCAATTGAGAAATCGTCCGCTGTGACGGAGCGCGGGAACGAGCAAAGCAAGCGGCAAGGCTGATGCTGGTCGTCGAAAGTAACCAGCAAGCCGAAGCTGCGGAGTCGAGTGTAGTGACCATGCTTCGTCACGTAAGGGCGGAAGGGCTGCTATTCGTCAGCACCGGAGCCACTCAGAGCATAAAACCTCCCACCTGCCCCCCGCTACTCGAATATGTCCGACGAACTCCAGATTTTATGGATAGTGTTCTTCATTGTTTTGCTGTGCAGCGCCACGAGTGGTAAATTAAATTAAAAAACGCCGTTGAATGCAAATTTCTACTGGCGTTGTAACTTCAGATCCATGGGGTCCTAGCGCGCACAAGTTTTTTGCAGTAATCATGAAGCGTCTGGTTGACGTAACTGCTGACCGAAAGAGCTGGTTTCCTCGCACAACGTTTCAGCATTGCGATACAACGAAGAAATGCCGCCAGCATTTTCGGTACAATGCCTCAAGAGCCTATTTTAGACTTAAGCTAATTGTAGTAACACCACTGTATATATCCAATATCTATAATGTTATTGCAAATAAAATATGTTATACAATATAATTAGAGAACTAATTTGCATAATGTTTCACGTTTGTAAAATGATGACGCCGTTTGTAAAAGGAGGATCTTACAATGTGACTGCGACATATATATTTATATAACTGGGTAACTTACCCTTTTCCTGCATATTAAATAGTATGTTATATATTGCAAGTATTCTAGCATAATACGCACTAATTTGTTAATAAAATTTAATCCGTAAATTAAATTTCTAACAGACTTGGTCCGTATTTTGCATGGCGGATTCGAATAAATAGCATTATGTTATTTTACCCGCGCATAATGAAGGTGTGGATGTGGGTATAATGTGAACTCATTGGACCTTTCATTATTGTTTATTCAAATTTACAAACAAGTTGCCTTTCAACTTTGTTACTATGATTGCTTCTTTTTTGTATGTGTCTACGGCGGAAAGAGTACACTAATTAATTAATTTATAACTTTATTTATTTTTCATCACACTTGCTCAGAAAAGATCTTAATTCATGCAGGTGTACTGAAGGACAAAGGCTTTTATTAATCCGGTGGGAGTTATAGATAGCGATAAAAAAATTATATCGCCCTGAGTTCTTTTTTTTTTTATTACGTCATAACTTCACACGAACCAAATATAAATGAATTTTACTTTTAAAATACTGACGTTTGAGTTAAAAGATCATTTATTCTCTTTAAATTTTTTACAATTTACTTATTATGAGTTATTAAATTAATTACTTAATAATAAGTGTTAAGGAAATAACAAGAAGGTAGTTTACACAATAGTAGTAGTTTCCGGCATTTATAAATTCTTCTTTTTGTGTATGTTTATAAATATTTAATTTGATTAATTTAATGGCCGTTAAAATTATATTACAAAAATTTTAATCGTGGCTGAATGCCGGATGGGTCTGTGCCTTAGATGCCTAACCCGTCAAAAAATGTCAATATGGCGGACGAATGTTTGAAATGCAACCGTATTTAAGAATTATTTCACTTAATATTTAGATTTATCTTCGCAAATGCCATGAAAACATTGTTTACATGTAAACATATTACTAACTTAGGTCTTTAATATTTCCAATATTTCACTTACCCCCTCCTTGCACAATGTAATATATTTTATTTGTGATATTTTTTTTTTATACTACGTCGGTGGCAAACAAGCATACGGCCTGCCTGATGGTAAGCAGTATCCGTAGCCTATGTACGCCTGCAACTCCAGAGGAGTTACATGCGCGTTGCCGACCCTAACCCCTCCCACACTCGTTGAGCTCTGGCAACCTTACTCACCGGCAGGAACACAACACTATGAGTAGGGTCTAGTGTTATTTGGCTGCGATTTTCTGTAAGGTGGAGGTACTTCCCCAGTTGGGCTCTGGTCTAGATCTGGAATGACATCCGCTGTGCTGTGCCCTACCACACAGAGCGAGATGACATTCACAATGCCCATACCTCTCTTGTGGACGTAGTTTAAGGACATACCCGGGTATTATAAAGGCGAGCCAAAGTACACGCATTGTCCCACCGAAGATATGTGGTTATAGTAAGCTATGAACACTTGCAATTTCCTGAAATTGCCCCCCCTGCCCTGCCCCTGGGCCGCAGTCAAAAGTAATAATATATCGGAATGACATTATGACACATGCAAACAAAGTCACGTGGTAATTTTCATACATTTCTTATTTCAGTTTCAATGTAAGTTTCGATACAATACGAGTAACTAAACTACAAAACCGGTGACCTCTGCAATCCTTTTGGATACTTCCTTAAACAGGTTAGGGGTGCTAGTTTCAATTGGAGTTTCCTATAAATCATTTCAACTCTAAGACACAAGGATCCACGGATTCTTATTCTTGTAATTTATTCGTGCACTATCTGTTTCTAGAGTTTTCTGTTCTTCATATCCAGCTACCCTAAGGTTGTCTAAACGAGATCGTTCACAGCGATAAGACCGCCTGTTGCTACCTTTATTTACATTGTAAATCTGTCATAAAAAATTTCTTTTGTGGTGCATTAATAGTACATTGTACAACGTGGGTAAGTGAAATTTTGGATACGAGGGTGGTAAGGACCCGAGTTTGCAATATTTTTACCCCCGGAGTTACACACAATGTTTTTCATCACACTTGGGAAGAAAAAACTAAATTTTAAGCGAAATAATTCTTAATTACGGTGGCATATCAAACATTCGTCCGCCATTTTGTTATTTCTTGGCAGGTGAGGCATCGAAGGCACAGACCTATTCGGCATTCAGCCACGATTGAAAATTATAAAAAATATTTTAAACGGCTGTTAAATTAATCAAATTAAATATTTTTAAACATAAACAAAAATATTAAATTATAGAAGTCAGTATTTTAAAAGTAAAACTCATTTATGCTACTTGGTTTGTATGAATAAGTGACATAATTAAAAGAAACCACCTTGGGAGTTATAGCTTTTTTTTTCACAATCCATAACTCCCGCGGGAACAAAATAGGCCTTTGTACTTCAGCACACCTACATGAAATAAGATCTTTTTCGAGCAAGTGTGATGAAAAGTGTATTTACTTACTTAAGGGTTCAATGTGAATTTGCGAGGTGAAGTTATTAATGAAATGAATATTACACGTAACGTAACAAATGTTACTACAGAAAACCTAATAAGGCAGACCGGTTGTCGAAACATAAAAGTAACATTATTCATTTATTTATAAGTAAAGTTAGTATTTCATCAGTTGAGTAAATAAATAAACAATTTACGTGGCTAGACTCTTATATAAGATTGAAATGGAATGAAGTTTTTCATTCCTTTGAAAATGAATCAAGGACAGAGAATATTATTCAGAAAATGTATAATATTAGACTTTTGATTCTAGTGCAAACAACCTAATGAATAATTAATTCGCCTTGTTGAATCGGGCCTAAAATAACATTGACAATTCATATTTTATTATAAAAGCGTTGTTAACTTTAAATTATGTAAATATTTTGTAAGTACTTAAATGTATTATTCTAAATCACCCCATCGTCGATTAGAGATTCAAATATTTGCATTTCGTCTTTCACAAATAACAAAATGGCTTTATGAGAAATAGCATCATAGGAGCCTACTCCTACTACATATAGGACGATCAATTCATCCTATCAATTAAATTAATCCATTAAGTTCATGTACTAAAGTACCATAAGTGGTACCATAAGTGGTAACAGGTTCCAATGTATGTTCAGGCTAAATAATTAAATCTAAAAAAAAAATACCTAAACTCTAACTTCTAAACTTTAGTTAATTGTCTAAATACACACCTGAGTATCACAAGCATGAATTTCTAATGTAAATTACTTATGTGCCCGCCAAAATTTTACATGAAGGAAAATCTTACGTAATTGCTGCTGGCTTGTTACTCCACGATTTAAGGTGACATTCGGATGGCAATTGCTGTTGCATTACTGTAGTGGCATTTGCTGCCGACTCGATGCGGGCGCTGCACTGTCAATCCTTGATAAAATCGGTGACGGATTGGACGTTCAACTCGCGGCAGTAATGCGGTAACTAGTTTATACTGCTGCAGATACGTGGGCGGGGTCATTGTAATTTTTCTCATTAAAATGAGTAAAGGTGATATTCGAATATCAACTGCAGCTGTATTACGTCATTGTTGTAGTCGCTGTATCTATTTTTTTAGTGAATGAATGTTACGCATTTTATCAAGAAAACTGACACATACAGCGGCGGTAATACCAACGGTGCAAAATTAATGCATCGGCAGTCGCCATCCGAATGTCACCTTTATCGTACGTTGGCGTATAGGCTGACGTTTTTAGCTTTTTGAAACCCCCCTTGACATCGACTTAGACTTTAGCAGCCACGTAATGTGAATGGATGGATTTCAGCGACCTCACTGATCCGTTTAAGCCGTCGTACGTCCGGGTGTTAGCGAGTAAGATTGCGTTATATTTATGGGGCTAGGGCGTCCACTAGCTGGCGCGGGAGCGCGGAGCGGGTGAGCTGGTTAGCGAAAATAGTATGAGAAACGCTAACTGCTGCGGATGCGTGCGGCAGATTTTACTTACAGTAGTACCTGCGGCATGCGTATGCCCGCTCCATGCACCTACTATCTATACGTGCTAGCCTTCGTACTAAGGGAAAATCAGAAACTATAAGACCTTGTTTATTTTAGATTAGGAACCGCGTCCAGCCGGGTATCTAAATTGAGCTTCGGTAGTTTTTTTGACAAGCAAGCTACGTAATATGGAAGTAATACAGTTCGGCGGCAGGCATAGTATAGCCACATCAAAGATCACACCGATGTTGAATTCGAGCTGTTGAGTGCGTGCAAGAGAGCCTTGAGGAGAAATTGAAAGAAGTGCAAACAAACGACTTGGATATAATAGCTTATCAAAATGTCCTGGTGTTGCCTCTCTCTCTCTCTCTCTCTCTTGAAATTAGCGGTGGTCCATCTCCATGGAATGCGACGCGCCACAAGGCCGCAACAAGCCAGCTCCAGCTCATATATTAATTATAATGCACATATTCATTAGAAACAGTGTAGGCCAAGCAATAAGAAGGTAGGTGGAAATGCTAAGAACTGATTTTTTGACTCAGTAACTTTGTTTGGAGTAGTTAGGAGGTAAACATGTCAAAAGGCTCCGGCCGTAGTCATTGAGCCGGGGGGAGAGATGGTTTGAAGGTCCCTTTTTCGTTTTTTCAATTATATCTCGGAAACTATGAATCTTAGCGACACGATTACCAGATAAAACAAAAGCTGGTTAAATTTGCTAGAAGTTTGATTCAGTCAAGTTTTTCGATATCTCGAATAGTTTTCGAGATATCCTCTCTTTAAAGTTTATTTGGAGCTCGCAATTTTCATCTCGATATCTACATTAGTGAAGTTGCTAGACCGTTTTTGGTATCGTTTTCGTATAAATAGGGGGTGCTGAATTCATTAATGGTATCATATTGACACCATTCAGAGATAAACATTGACAGACCTAAATAATTTTTCAAGAAAGGATATCTCGAATCTATTCAAGATATTTTCGATATCGACTTGACTTAATTAAAAAACGAAAAATAGGATCTTCAAACCCCCCTCTCCCCCCCCCCCCCGGCTCAAGGGCTAGAGCCGAGAACTTTTGATATGTTAATCTCCTAACTAGTCCAAACAAAGTTATGAAGTCAAAAATTGTGTTTGCCTCTATACCCTTTTTGAGCATTCGTTGCCTGACCTAGTGGGAATCCGAACCTATACTACATTTAAAGAACGTAATTTGTGTGCTTAACCTCCTGACGACCGGGTTTCAATATTTGCCAGCTTAAATTTAACCCCGACAAGTTGACAAAGATTCTAAAGTTGATTGGGGCTTATGTACTACGTGTAGGACGCGGTTCGATAATAGGAGATTAAGTTGAGTGAACTTTTGAACTGTTTTTCGTTGAGAGTGTCAGTTCTATTTATTTTGTTTGTTTTTTTTTTTGTATTATACCTATGACAATTTAATTCAGGTACTTTTTCTTCCTTTTCCTACTTATGCAACCCTAAAGGCCACCATTCGGCTACGTTGAAAGAGACGCTTACATTGACACCACACCCTCAATTCCTTCCTGTCACACACCCACATACATCACTCGTAACACAATAAAACTATACGTGTGTATGTAGTGACGAGAAGAAAAACTCGCGTCGAGCTAAAAGCTATTCGGAGTGATTTATCGTCCCGCTGCGTTTTGTGCCGTTTGTTTAAAAAGATTAAAATATAAATCCACGATAAAAACCACTGAAGCATTTTATTTATCTTAATTATTTTCTTTGAGAATTTATATTTTACAAGCTTATTTAACTTGCAATGTATGTATGTATGTAATGTCTGAGCGAGTCAAATCTAGCAAGATGTATTCGACCCACTTCCCGTTTTCCGACGCAGCTATGTGAGTCGGGTGACAATACAATATTATGGTACTATCGAGCTGATCTGATGATGGAGACATAGGAACTCTGTGATAAAACAACGCAACCTAGTCGTGTTTGGGGTTATTTGAATTGTCTTTGTGAGTATTTGTTGCTGGTGGATAGAAAAGTACAGTCAGCGATAAACACTTGTATCAATAATAACATTTTTGCCAAACTTCACCGCGTATATTAAATTTGTATATTACTTATATTATTAATCTATGCTTCAAATCTTGTAACTTAAATTTAAACTTCCTGGTGTCCGATTGAGCTTGAAGTTGGCGTACTTCAGTAATTAAGACGAGGGGTTATCTGTAAATTACATCACACTAATTTCATGATTTTTTATCCCCCCCTTGTCATACCTGGTCCCATTTGGCAACCCCCTCCTCCTACTATTCCGTCACATATTTGAAACGACACAAATATAATTTATCATCACAAAAATCTATAATTTAACTGTACAGCAAATACAAAAAATCAGAACAATGTTACGGTTACGGTTGATGGAGGTGACGTCACAGGTTTGTGACTCCACCTTCCCTTGTCATAACATGTCATATTTTCTTGACCCCCTCTGTCCCCTTAATCGTGTGACGTAATTGATGACCCCTCGCAATGCAATAATAATGTAATATCATGCTAACATGGAGCTGATCTGATGATACAGCCGGGAGGCAACTAAAGGAACTCCTCGATGGAAAACAAACACATTGAATTTAAGTTTCGAAAAATCTCGTGAAGTACTTAAATAGACATGGAAAGGAGAGAAAATACAGTTTGCAATAATAAAACGGTGTATAAAAAGTAAATAAATAAATAAACTTTTATTCATGGATCGGGTTTACAACTACTTATTTCTTCTGCTAAACCACAGTGTGGTTTCTTGGCACACGCGGCTTCTATAAATGTTCGTAAGCTAGGTAGAAAAAAATATTTTCACGTCAGCAGCACGAACAAGGGTAATTTGCTGCTTAAAAATAGTGAGCAAAATCGCATTTTGGTCACCGAGTGAGACAAAATAACATTCAAGTGACCTTTAGATTCGAATGTCATTTCAACGTGCGGGGCCTAATACAAGTTCGAAATATTTGGATTCTATTGTCTTTATCCCTTTCACGTCATTAGCAAAAAGAAAGAGACAAAAAAGTGCATACGTAATTCATTGACGGTTTATAATAGACCCCCGAAATATGTCAGACCGTATCGTTCCAAAACACCCTACGAGTCTTCATCCGTAATAATTAATTAATGAAATAAAAGTTTAAAATTTAATAAAAACACCTTATTTCACGTATTTTATTATACAATCAAAACTATGAACTTATACAAATTTACGCAATTGTTACGCAGTAAATATTTCTACTTAACTACTTTTAACGATCTCTACTATAGTTGTCAAATAGTAGTATCCGCAATTCGGACCGGATCTCACAAAGTTTTTTTTTTTTTAAAAAAAGTTGTCGATTGAACTGTCAATTGATGTTCGTTAATTCATTATTTATTTCGTATTATTTTATTGAAATTTCTTTCGTTTTGTTTTATTGCGGTAATTAAAGTTAATTGTTAGAATACCTTCAGAAAACATGAGTGAAATAGTGATCCGTCCGTCTGGATTACATTTTTTCAGGTTGTATTTTTTGATGGCTGACTGACGTGAAAAATTTTGTGTACTACACGAGATCAAAGTTATTTACATCTCGTGCGCTTTTGAGTCCCTTACTACGCTCAAGATTCTAAATTAGATATATATATATATATATATATATATATAAATATTATAGAATCTTTCGCTTGCACGGGACTCAAAACAAGCACTCGAAGAAATATAAAACTTTGCTCTCTTGTTGTACAAATAACTATTTCGACGGTAACATGTATTTTTTTAACAAATTGTTTATAGGTATCTAGATTAAAACATATCGGTATAGCCACGCGTGTTCGAAGCAAATCAGTTGACAGCATACCTATAACTCTGTGTCTTTTGGTATTTGAATAAAATCAAATAAAATCTACCCTCGAATGGTTCCTTAAGCAAGTTGAGGGTAGATGAAAACATTATAATATATGATCAAATAATGTAGGTCAGGTCGTTCAGATCCAGGCGGTTTTGAATTTGGTTGGTTAACCAATAAATGTTATAACTACCCGAAAATATACAAATTGTTTGTTTACTTTTATTTAAATACCTAAAGATACAGAATATATACATCAAAACGTACATATGAATTATGCTTTTCTGTATAGTTGTATTCGTATTAACTATTTATAAGTCAGTTTTTAAGTTATAGTCGGCTAGGAGGCCGAGGCCTAGTTTGGACTACAAAGTACCAATTCTACGACATAAGTACTCAATATGCCATTCAACTGAAACACAATATCCTAGACATAATAGGTACTCAGCTCCTTAGCGTTAAAGCTCCATAATATGAGACGTACCTACAAGCTATCGACGCTCAAGTTCCCTCATATCCCATGTCACCCTGTCAAAGACATCACACCCTTATTAAGGGTGGCTTTACAGTGAGCGATCAAAGCACTTCGATTATTTTCCTTCGCCGCATTTCCACCCACTTAAAACCTCATAACATTTTCTTTGAATTTGGAGGTGCTTATAATGTTAAGGAAGTTTAATTAGCTTTGATGCAGGGCCCCGGGTTTTATTTTATGCACGGAGAGACGTTGAATATTTATGTAATTTTATGTTATATATTAGTTTAAAGGTATTTATGGTCTACAATAGGAGTTAGAAAGTTAGGAGACCGCTAACCATTACGCGGGGCTAGTTTTTCACCGACACGGTACAAAAAAGGTTTCTTTCTTTTACTTTCCCCGAATACCGAAGAGAAAGTTACGATAAAAAAAATATCCGTATGAGCAGTATTTTTTTTTGCAAGTGGTTGGAAAAGTACGATGCTTGAATGTCGTGGTGACATAGAATTTATTAAGGTGACAGTCCATTTCTGACCGCAGCTGCACTACTGCTCCGACATTACTGCAGCGGCCTGATCGTGTCGGTGTTATTGTCAATTTCCATAGTAAAATCAATGACGGTACCGACTGCACGTAATATGGTAATTTTAACGTATTTCCGACCGCAGCTGCACTACTGCTCCGACATTACTGCAGCGGCCTGAATACGTCAGTGTTATTGTCAAATTCCATAGTAAAATGATGACAAGACCGACTGCACGTAGCATGGTGATTTTTAGTGTTTCGTGTACATACGACCGCAACTGCAAACCGCACGTCAAATCTTTACAGAAATGTCTTTGGTCACAGATATTAGTAGCTCTAAGCAAAGAGGATATAACCACTACAATATAAGGAGTTTATTACACCCGCGGATAAACAACCCCGATAGTTTCTGTGTTTCGCGGTAGTTCCTCTGTATCTTGGCGTTGCTCTTATTGTTTTTGTTTAATGTTTCCTGATAAATTCATTTTGCCTACCTTGAAAATCTTAATTTGAAAATCGTATATTTGGCTCTCTATCGTTCTTGCCCTTTCGAGCTTATAGCTGTTCTCGGAAAACTACGAAAAAAGGAAAGAACTGTTTATTTAATGAATTTATCAGGTAACTAATAATAGTGAAAAAACTGGAAAACTAGTTCGCCTTTGTATTAATGATGAGTGTTTTTTTCCTGTTTTGTGTTCATTTTTGTACAATAAAAAGTTTTACTACTACTACTACTACTAAATTACAGGACGCACTTATGTGTTAGAATAAGATCGATGTAGGTATGCTAACCATTATCGTACAATCATGTACACATAGCATAAAAATGTGACAACATAATATTTCTATGATGATTCTAATACTGAACGGAGTGGTCGTATGCAATTTCCTCTCTCTTTCCTCTTTCTCTCTTTTTCCAAATTTTGACTGAGAAAATGTTTTGAATGAAAATATAGCTTACTCTGTATCCTCTATATTTGTGTTAGGATACTACGACACCACAGTAGATTACATTTTTTAGTGGCAACAATGGTCGCGCACTGTGCGGCTTAAGAGGAATTTCCTCCCGCGGGCGCTCCGGCTTTAGTATGAGCTCCCTGCCGAGGTTTTTCTGAAGGTCTACAGTAGGGGTTCTTGAAAAAAGAAGTGTACAGGTTTTTAAAGGGTCGGCAACGCGCATGTATCACTTCTGGAGTTGGAGGCGTGCTTAGGAGTTTCAGTGACGCTTATATTTAACAGGATTAATTACTGAATTCTCGCTGACAGTACCGTGGCACAGTGAATTTGGCGTGATAAAATGTGAAAGTGTCGTAATATCATATTATATACACCGTGGGTTGGTAAAATCCGACAGATCTTAACCACGCATTCCTGAGGATCAAAAAATGTTTAGTAAAATTCGGAAAAAAAAATGTTCTGTTTTTTTTAGCCGATTTAAAAGCCATTTTCTGCACACAGCACGTTATTTCTTTCTACATCTTGGCGAAAAAAAAAAACATTACAACGAAGATGTAAAGTTTTCTTAATTCATCTATAGATCAAAATTGCGAGTGTTCTTTTTAGTTGAGTAATGTTTGTCAGAAGGTATGACTAAACCAAGTCACATAGAGGCAGCGCTGCAGCGAAAAAGGCGTTTTTCACAAAGTTATTGCAGAAACAAATTTTCGCAAGAATTGCCATTATCTCTGAAAGAAGACCGATTACAGAAAATTTGTATGATATTTTAGCCTCTAAATGCGATTAAGAATACAACTTTAAAACTATCAGGTTTTACCAGCCCACGGTGTATAATATCGTGACACTTTCTCACTTTGTCATTTCAAAGCCATTTTTGAGATAAAAGAAGCAATAATTCAGTTGTATTACCTAGAAATACAAAAGGCAAAGTTGTTGTTTAACACCTCATGGTAGCATATGGATACTCAAACGTAAGAAAAATTACAAAATTGAACCACAAGAGAAGCGACAGCGGTTTTAAAATAAAATTGTATTGACAGTTGCGGGGACTTCAAGGCATGAGGGTTAAACAAACTTTGCTACAGAGCGCAACACGAATTTATTTTATCACACCATCACGAGGAAAATATTTATTATTCCAATTAATTTATTAAATATTCTTTCTATCAGCCCCTTGGCTAACGTAAATAGCTTTCTTCATAAAGGATTTCTTGTCTCGCCCATCAAGTTTTATATGGTCTAGTCATACACTGTATCTGCCACCACCACGAGTGCCGTCACCCATGGACACCTGCAACACAAGAGCGATTATAAGATTTAAATTTGTGCTTTAGTTTGAAATAGGAAACTGGACAATATTAAGTGTAAATTGCGTAATTATAGCTCTTACAAATCAATTTATTCGTTTATTCTTTACTTTTAGGTAACTAATGAAAGATTGGTTT
This sequence comes from Cydia pomonella, assembly GCF_033807575.1. Lineage (NCBI taxonomy): Eukaryota > Metazoa > Arthropoda > Insecta > Lepidoptera > Tortricidae > Cydia > Cydia pomonella. The sequence goes on along the minus strand of NC_084712.1, from coordinate 21,048,214 downwards.
AATATGAAAACTCAGAAAGATAAATCTGTAATATTTTGCTAACACTGAACGACTGCATTGGAGAATTTATTTTGTCGCATCGCCATCTCCGAAGCCCACGAATCCCTTTGCAAAAATAAAGTAAACCCGGGATAAAAGAGCCTACCTAGCTTTTTGAGGGGACGTTTATCGCAGACTTCTACATCCAGGCGGTACTAGGCCACTAAAAACGTGCAGACACCACCGGCTGGATTTGGCTGCATCACGTGATGCAAGTGGATCAAGTGCGCATACCGTATCCATCACGAGCAACATGAGTCCCGCTCTCGTCGGGTTGCTGTGTGCAGTGGTCACGCATTTAGTCAAGAGGATGGGGAAGATAATTTCAAAATGTTAACTTACCTTAAGTGAAGAAATATTTCTCCTCTGCATTCATTTAATTTGAGTAATTTGGTTGTATTTCTTCAATTTGAAGTTAAATTGTTATTCATTTAATCGGCAAACAAACGATCACCAACAATATCTGGTTTTTTAATAATATTGCGTAGCTGCCTTCGACTGAATGTGACTTTTGTAGAAAGGCAAACTGTTTTTCGTTTTCGTGTACCATGTAGCATTATCGTCACTTACTTCTTCTCGTAAAAAATACAAATAAGTAAATTAGTAATTTTATTTATACGTCTGACAGTGACATTATTCATTGACTTTGGCAATCAACTGACGAACGCTGCCGCGACTGCACGCCGCAAACAGCAGCAGTCGGCCGCTGCAGTAATGTCGCACCAGTAATGTCGCAACGGTAGTGCAGCTGCAGTTGGAAATGGACTGTCACCTTTAGACAGTGATGTTACTGTGAAATAACCATATTTAGGTACACTATAATGAATCTTTTTTTTTTTTGTTTGGAAAATGAAATATTCAAACACAAGGTAAGATATGTTTATAATACATTCATTTATAATTCAACATTAAACTATAAAGTAAGTGGCATGTCAAAAATTCATTATAATCATAGAACATTAACATAATTATTGGCAGGTGACAAGCAAAACTCACCAATTACCACAAGATCATAGCCATCTTCTTCTTCACTCGTGTCGAGGTTCCCCTAAACAGTGGATGCCCAGAAAGCAGCGGTACTGACAGCCCGGACCGTGGCATCTCTCAGGTCAGATTCAGAGCACGAGTGCGGGCATGCGGGGCAATCCAGCAGGTGCGCCATGGTTTGTGGTGCAGTGTCGCAAGCACATTGGATAGAGTGGCCACGAAGCAGTCCCCATTCGACCATGCTCTGTTTACAACGGCCAACCTGAGACCTGAGCCTGTTCATCGCCTTCCAGATGGGCCATGGTTCTTTGTGGCCGGGTGGTAAATGCTCCGACACTGCCATCGCACATCACACATCATAGCCATAATGAGATATATTACTACTTAAATAAAGTTTGATTTTTGTTCAATTATTTTAAGAAGGAGCCACTTGTTTAACCTAGATTGAAAACCGGCGGTGGAAGTCGGTTACGTTCCGGGACGCGATTAAATACTGATGGTCTGACACAATAGACCGATTTTGCCGACTTCGGTATAGTCTGTGGCGCTCTGCTACTAATCTATCTGCTGTTTATTACTACGTAGGGGGTACTTAAAATTAGTAAGTACCTCTGCATTTGAATGGATCTCGATTGACGTATGTGAACTGAACACAGATACCTGTTGTATAAGTATACAGGGTAGGGGCATGATTTTCAAATTTATAAAAAGGTCGCGGGCAGGAGCGTCTTTGGGCTTAGCTTGGCTTTTGGCGTGTTATTTTTTTTTTGCTGCGCTAAATGAAGTTGCTGAATTACATATGACCTGAGACATTTTTTACTTTACTACCCTAGGTATGTAATATAAATTGATAACACAATGTATTTATTAGAGGGTATGAAATTGATAACTCAATGTATATTATGCAATCCGTATTTTTTGACAATTTCAATTTTGTATTCTAGCAAGTTAGACTAGTATTTTTCATAAAATTTTGTGAATTTATTATTAGTTAATAAGTTTGACATATCTTAAATAATTCAATTCGAATAATTTGATAATTGGAGGGTCGAAAGGAGATTAAGTAAACTCATACATTGCCGAAGATGTGTTTGTATTCTTGGTTTACAATTACGTGCATCGCATATTTATGTTGCAGGCAGTAACGTATAGTTACTGTGAATATGTTAATTTAGGCATATAGTACACAATGTTTTTCTTTAAGAACAATAATAACTGCATCAAAAAACTGATCTGATATTTATATTAAAATGATATTTGTACAACTTGACAATTTAAAAGTGTGGTCATGTCGCCCGAAACACCAGTAGCCTTGCAACGACTGCCTTAGCAAAGTCAAACTGAAATATCCGCCTATACTCGTATGCCAGTGTCAAACTAGTGGTAGCCTAACAGCACGTCACATAACTGCACCAGCAATGCTAGTGTAGTCTAAATTCGGACAGTACCTCTCGTCTCTCGGACATCACTGAGTATCAGTATCACATATCACTCAGTAGCCTGGAGTTGGAGTCTTCAATCCACCTCGACTCTGCAAAGACTGATCGTCTGAACCCTGACACCAATCTGTTTTAAACCTACGGTGTATGCCGGTCACGTTGCCCGGAGTACGCTTTAATTTGCATTATTAGCTTTAAATGTTGAATGGCGGCAATGTTATTTTCTTCGATCCGTCCTTTAAGAGGAAAATGGTGGATTGCGTCTCCATAAAAATGTAGTCCTCGTTTTCTTCTCTGGATATTGACAATAGGTAAAGTAATTGTAGAGTCAGACCAAGCTATGATGGCAACGGTTTTGATAGCCCAGCCTGTGCAAGTGTTAAGTAAACGTCATTCCATAGGAGTTTGACTTTTAAAATAACACTTGCACTGTCTGCACTGTCAAAACCGCTGCGATCTTGGTCTGACTACACTATTTGAGGTATATTAACTTTGGTTAACTTTTTTTGGTTTTTAATTATTATAAAAGTTATAATATTCAATTTTAAGTTAAATTTAGTATAATAAATTAACATAAATTTTAGTGTGCTTAAGAAATTAAGTTAAAACTAAGAGCGTATGGACTAAGGTTTATTTTTATTAAAAAAAAATACTCAAAAAGAAAATAATAGGTAAAAAATATAACATACAGAAAATGAGAACTACGTTTATACGTCCATCCATTTTCTCCTTTAAAAAAGTCTTTGAAATTTTAGGATTCCGAGATTAATCTCGCGCGTAGTAGCTTAGGCTCGAGCGCTAATATGTAGTTACATAATAATGCAAGTAGTAAAAAAAATAATGAAATTATTTTTATTTTTGTCATAAGTGCTCTGAAGAATTGTTTGACATGATGCCCACGGCCGCTTTCTATCACCGCACCGCTCGCCGTCGGCAGGGTGTTCATCCTCACACCCTAGAACCTAAATGGTCGCGTACTGTGCGGTTTGAGTGGAATTTCCTCCCGCGGACGCTTCGGCTGTGGAATGAGCTCCCTCCCGAGCTTCCTCGCTTCCTGCCGAGGTTTTCCCGAGGGGCTACAGTATGGGGTTCTTCAAAAAAGGAGTGTACAGGTTTTCAAAGGGTCGGCAACGCGCATGTAATATCTCTAGTGTTGCAGGCGTCCACAGGCTACGGTGACTGCTTACCATCAGGCGGGCGGTATGCTTGTTTGCCATCGACGTGGTATAAAAAAGTACATGTTATAATTTGTATGATATGTCACCCTCGGTAGTATTCGGTAGCTAGCTACATATCGCACGCCCACACGCGTCCACTCTATAAAGAGTTATCATAGCGCCTTATAGAGGCTTCTGGTGATCAGAGGGCTACCTAATATCTAGCGGGGCAATGCGGGTAGCCTTCCGGGTACCCTACCGAGGGACCACTAATTGAGGCAGTTTTTAATTTGTTTAATTTAAATGTTTTATTGTGATTTACCTAGTTGTATTTCGTTGTATTAATAATCAATACATTTGAACAAAAGCAATATCGTCATTGCATTATCAAAATGGTGAATGTTGCTGAAACGTACTTACTCCAGCAAACATTTAACGCATTCACTGCCACCGACGCATATATGCGTTCACCGTCATACAAGTTTGTTCCTAGGCCACGCCCCCTGGCAGTGAATGCGAAAACAAATTGGATGATCAACGCAAATACAAACATTGCAAGTTAAATAAAATCTCGCAAAAATACCTAGAAACTATCAATACTAACTATGTTTGAAATGAAACGTATTTATTTTACGTTCTACACACATTCGTTCGAGATACGGGCGTGGAGCCTTTGAAAATAAATATTCCCGGCGCTTCAGTGGAAAACATGGTGGGAAATAAAAATACGACTGAAAGAAGCATGGGAGTAGTTCTAATCGCCTTAGGTCACTTGTAGACGTCCGGCGCGCGGCACCGGACATTTTTCCGCGTTCGGCGATGAAGTACAGTGGATCGAAGAGATAATTTAATTTGTTTCAGATTTTTTGATGTTCTGAAGCGAGGAAACTTGATTATATCACTATTGTTTACAATACTCTTTCTAGGAGTGATCTAAAATAATACTTTTTTTACTATAAAACCTAAGTAACTAATGAAAATTGGTATCTCAACAGACAAAAATATAGTACAAAAGACATAAACGTGTGAAGTCCCCCGCCCGCCCGTTATCCATTTAGTATTTTCTATGGGATTGCCGTGCCGCCACGTGATTGGTCATTTTTTTATAGTTGATTACAGCGTATCGAAATGAATATTATAGTTGAATTGGGAGCCTATACATGAAAAGTACGCAATTATAGTTTTTTATACGAAATCTTAATTCAACAATTACAGTCGACGAGTAGACAAAAGCATATTGGGTTGACTACCCAAGCTCGCGAATCAATCAGAATGCAAGCCAAGGCTACAGGCAGGATTTAAACGAATCGAAAAAATAGTAAGTTCACTAAATGAACGCCTTAAAGCTTTGAATTCGTTAGCAAAATTGGAATAAAGAACGCTTTGAGCTTATGTGAAAACACTGAATGGGTGAATATCCCAAGCAATAAAATTTGATGGCAAGACTGAAAACGCTGGTGCAGAAAGTCAAAATAGTCAAATACTATTTTTTTTTTGAAACATCTCTTAGCTATCGACCTCGGGCGATAACTAATATTAAAATATTAAATAATTTAATCATTGAAAAAAAAGGCCCAATTTTTCATTCAGGTGGGTTGTCCGGAACCCAGTTATTCTTGTTTAATGCCGCATAAAGGTTGACTCACGCTACACAGGGGCAGGGCCGGGCCGGAGCTTCCGGCGCTTCGTTTTCTATGGAAAGCATTACGTCATCACCGGAGCTCTGTAGTGGCCCGGTGCGGGCTCGGACCGGAGACTAGCCGGTCATGCTATGAGCAAAAATCGGACTTCCCGGAGCCTCCGGGCCACCCGGTGACTCAATTCTTCCTTTCGGGTGATATTCCACTAGTCTAAGATCTTTGTCCAATGTGCATTGCGTCTCACTCTCTCATTAAGCAAAATGTCAGACGCAAATACACATTGGACCAAGATGAAAAACCAGAATACCACCCTTCGCAATGTGCATGCTCGGATGTGTCGGTATATATTTGCCAAAATAAGAAGGTTACAAAACGTCATAAATTTGTTTGTTAAATATGGATGGTATAGCCAATACATTACTTGGTCGGGTTATATTTTACTCGGCGCAGAGAGAAGTTAATTAACAATGACTGTCAATCTCTATATGAAACCAAATTTCTGTAAATAAAGCTACACAATTCTACATATTGCCGGTTTTGTGGAAAGCAATAAAAAAATAGTACTTATATTTATTTTAGTAACGCTGGCTCCACATTTTACTTGAGATAGTTGATAGCGCCAGACAAGTAGCCTAAGAATTTGTTACCAATTTTAATAGTAAATGAAGTGGAATAAAAAAATGTTCAGAAGAAGCAGAGCTTTAAGAACTAAATACTGCCGTTTCGTACATATTGTCGGATTATCATATTATTGACAATGAAATAAATTATATAACAAAAGAATAACGTACTATAAGTATATATAAGTCGTTACGTAGCCGCCTGTTGTCTGCCTCTACATTTAATCAATTGTTTGTTTTTTATTTTCTTTTGTATCTTTTTACTGAGGTGTTCCAATAAAGAGTATTCTATTTATACATCTATCTATCTACGCAAGGTTTATTACAAGCGACTTAGTTAAGTATTTATTTGACCTATATATATTTCCCGAACAACGCGGTATCCGTGAAGATTCAGTCTTTATTATTTACTTATCCATGTTAGGTGTTACTACATGAAAGTCGCAACGGTCGCAACACGGGCGACTCGGATATATTCGTCAAAATTATATAAGTTGCATAATGTCTTGATTTATTTTGTGAAATACGGAGGTGTTGCGGAAATGTAATTTAGTCGGATTATATTAAATGAGACATCTAGTAATGTTACTGCTTGTAAAAATTATTCATTAATGAGCATGTAGGTTATAAATTAATATAAATATACTAATTTTTTCTCATATTCCCACGTATTACTTTTCATTTCGTACGAAGTTATATATAATGAAATATCTCGTTAATAAATTTGTAGATTACGGGAAACTATTTCTTTTACTTAATTTAGAGTCCAACTGATCTTCTGTAAATCTGCCTGCAGAGAGTACGAACATCATATTTCAGTGCAGTTATTGAATTACTCATAAAGGTGCCTATATTTCATTTGCAATCTGTCGTTGGCGATATTATTGCTAACTGCTCGCGTACGATGCATTCTCCTGAAATAGATAGGCCATACATTTTTTCAGGCTGTAGAGCAGCACTAGCATGTATTATAAACCTGAGAGTAACTTATGCATACTATGCCTTAAACAGTTTTTTGACAAGTTTTCACTATGGCATTGATGCATCAAGGCGTTTTGGTTACAGATGGTCTAACGCGAAACGAAATTTCGTTACCTATCTGCCTCTCTGTCTATCGAATATGCAAGAATGATGGAGGCAGAAACCACAATTTAGATTTTCCATTTCGCGGTAGGCCCCGTGTGCGTTAGTAACGCCCTCTACGCAGAGTTTTGCGTAATATTCCCTATTTTATGCCTATTATTACTGTAACTACCGAAATAATACAATAATACTCTTCGTATGTTTTATTGTTCTTAAATTAATGATTAAGACGTGGAACGCATAATTTCGTCAGGGGGAAGGGGAAGCCTATGTGCCTCTCTTTCGCACAAAGAAAGATCGCGCAGTGATAGAGAGGCGAATAGATGAACTAATGAAGTGGTTCGCGGTTATAGCCCTTACTGTATTGTAGTATCGTAAGTGTCAGGATGTCAGGACCATGATAGCTATTTATAACGATATAAATAGCTATCATGGTCCTGACATCCTGACGCTTACTCCCAGTTTTAGTACCTTTTTTGTATTATTTGGTACATGACATCAAAAAAAAATTACCTCGCTAAAAATCGAGAAATATTGAAAATAATGTGGTCAAAAAAGTTACAGTTAGAATAAACTTTGTATGTGCACAGTGGTGCAGCCACTCAATGTGAACCGGACCTTCAATATAGTTCAACAGTTAATATTTTTGGCTAAAACAGTTATGTATTTTAGAGAAGTGGAAATCTTGAGCGTTTCGGGGGTTTGAAGACACGAGGTTTAAACATTTTTTTCTAACGACTGAAACACAACATTTTTATAGTACATATGGTACTACTTTACCGCACTAGGGCGTTAATTAGCACTTTACGCGCCTATGTCGAAAATTTAAAGTGCCATATGTACTGTAAAACGTTGTATATGTGCGAATAGATAATTGGCAACTCGTTTCGATTTAAAACACTCCTTTCGATCGTGTTTTAATTTACTGCCACTGGTTGTGAATAATTGAACTCGTTATGAATTAATGTATACCTAATTACCACACCAACGCCAAAAAATATTTAAACTTCAAAATCATCACAAGTCGTCGTCGTCGTTAATTTTACATTCCTAGGTGATAAAATATTTCAAAATTTGAATGATTAAATTACTTTGCATTTCTTGTGAATAAAATGTAAGTAACTTTCCCATCCGTTTTTAAAGAATAACGGCAATACATGCGAAAGACCGACTATGACTGTTAACCACCGAATCCCAGCGCTCAAAATGTATTCCACTGATGTCATGCTTAAAACAATCCAACATTTTGAGAATAATATGGTTAGTTATAATTTTTTACCCCTTTCATTTCTTGAAAATATAAGTAATTATGTTGAAACTCAGTAAGAGTTGCTGGAGAGATGCTATCTAGCAACCCTTACTGGACTTGTACTCCCTAACTATAGAGCTATTTTTTAATAAGTAAAAAGAAATGCAAAAAAGCAGTTACTTCTTTTACAGTCATTAACTTTATAACTTTTTAATATTTTGTGTTCTACGTTGTATCGATATATGTGTACCCGAAGTCGATAAATGAGAACTCTCTATGACAGTTCAAGAATGCCACAATAATTCCGGTCTCTGTTAATAATAGTTTGCCACCTTATTGACGTGCATTTTTACATATCAAACAAAAAATAAATAAAAAATATTGAATGTGGATACATTCATCCTCCTTAGACGTGGCTGCTACAGTCTTCACGATTTTATTTGCCGTGTGATCATCGCTTTCCAGTTGCAGCTTGGTGCCATCGAGGAATGTCCATAGTATATGAAAAAAGAAAAATGTTTATAATACCATTCATTGTATCACAATATCGACTAAGTACTACTAGAGGGCACCTTTAACCTTATTTTGGCAATGTTAAATATCCTTACAATTGTCTATTAATGATAGTTTTCAGTAAGTAGCTCATAATTGGGTAGTTTCTCCCCTACACCCTAAATTCATCCAACGAAATAAAATGTTCCGTAAGGTATACATGGTGGCCTATTTAGATCGTTCAGTATGGGAAAGTTTGAAACTATAACACATACGAAGATCTGTTCCTAGGAATCATGCCATCGATTTTCTATATATAAAGACGGGCCAATAACACCTGCTTTGTATCTACTGTTTTATTTTTGAAGATTCTATACCTATGTTATAATTATCACCTACTAAGTTTTTGAAATTAACAAAACTAAAGCTATTTTAGGGTACTGTTGTGGGTACCCTATTATGGTGAGGAGATAAACGAAGATTCACTTTAATACATCTATTTATTCAGACTCCAAATTGGTATCAGAAGGTTACATTAATAGAAAACACAAACGTTTAGAGAAAAGGCGCAAGACCAGGCGGCGTCGCGGTATCGCGTATGTATTAAGAATGTGCGCACTTGTCGAGCTGCGCTAAGCGACTGCTCGTACTAAATGTTCATTTAAACTGTTTACCAAAACTGCTGACTCTAACGCGCGTCGACGCCTTGCCGCTACATCATTCCCCCCCTTTTTGAAAAAAAAGGAAAAGAATAATCAAAGTACAACAATACAAGAAACAAGAAAAAAATATCAAAGCTAACAAAACAATCTTACTCGCTATGAGTGTGACACATACCTCATGCTTATATGCAAAAAATGCTTACATTGTATTCTAGCGCTACGAATGTAAACAAGAGCTGTGAAATAAGACCTATACCTATTACATTACACGTTTGAATAATAACATTGTTGTTTCATTTATAATGAACATGGTGGTCCATAGTTCTGAGAACTTAACAGCGATTACAATTACACCTTTGAGCACTTCATAACAACACTTATTGATACACTTGTTGTGGGGGACTGGCAACAGTATGAACTTTAATAGCTGTGGGTGGTAAATTTCCGATTGTTTTCTGCACCCACGATCTAGCACATTGTTTGCATTTTATTCTCACAAAATAACATATTGCCAACAACAAAATTATTCCCAATGCGATTAGTCCAATTCCCACATAATTTAGTTTTGACTCCACTTGATTAGACAAGTTTTCCACTTTTGCTATCGCTATGGCATTGTGCGAGTTGTTTTCCTCCTTTCCTTGACTTAAACCCATTTTTTACAATTTTTCAAAACAACTTTACTGACAGGAAATTTTACTCTTTAACGTGGAACAACGTGCTGAACTGACTGTATATTAAATATAATTGCAGCTAATCTAATACATCTTACTTAAATATGGATCGACAATAACAAATCATTACATTTTTTCTTACATTGTCACGTACCGCTTCGATACGTTTTTTTTTAAAAAATCAAACAATGTCACAAAACATTTATGACTACAGTATAAAAACTCTTACCTAAGTTGCGGGTCTCGTTTTTCAGAGCCCGACTTGAAACTGATAAACCGGTACTTATAATTACTATTTGGAATGTAGCCATCCACCCAGTGCAATGGCTACCACACTACTTTCGGGAAATAGAAAATCTACCCCCGGGGTCCAGGCTCCATCCAGGAGATGCTAAATTAAAAACAAAGTAGCTGGACCCGAATTTCACAATTTCCAGGAAAATCTCAAAAATTTAAAATGTGCCATCCCTAGGCAACGTCTCCGTACAAACAACCTAACCCTGCAAAATACCTAAGCGGAAACGAGTCTCAGTACTGTCTATATTTCAACTGTGCAACCTACGTGCTACAATTTTTATTCATCAAGCATAAATCTAACTGGCCTATTTACCGTGCGTCCGCTCCTCGTGGTACGAATTAAAGGTGTTGGCGTTTTACTCACTAATGGCTTTGTAGGCTCACTTGTGGTAGTTGTGGTTAACCCGTCATTACCTACGCTTCTGTTACTACCAGAATTATTATTGCTTTCAGGTTGCTCTTTTAATAAAAATGCTGGCTTTAGCCTATCAATCGATATTTCTACCTGTCTATTGGGTAACTGAATTTTAAAAGTTTTAGGTCTCCTATTTAAAACTAAATATGGTCCATCGTAATTGGGAGTAAGCGGTTTTTTTTACCATATCGTTCCTTATAAAAACGTGAGAACATGATTCTAATTCTTTGTGGACAAATATTTTACGCGAATCGCTATTCGCTCGTGACACGGGACGTAGGCTATCGACGATCGACCTAAGTTTCTCTACATATGAAAAAGGGTCATTGCAATTTATTTTGGAATGTGTGTAAAAATCACCTGGCAATCTCAAAACATGACCGTAAAGCATTTCTGCTGCACTTACTTCGTTATCTGACCTGGATGCTGCTCGAAGTCCCAGCAAGACCGTAGGTAGCTCATCAGCCCAGGACGCGTTGTCTGCTAATCTGGCTTTTAAGCTACTTTTAACTGTCCTATGCCAACGTTCCAAAATCCCGTTGCTAATTGGGTGATATGGGGTTGTACGTACCTTGTGTACCCCTAAAAATTTCATTAAGCTCTTAAACAAATCACTCTCAAACTGTCTGCCTTGATCAGATGTAATCAAACTTGGGCAACCGAATCTGCAGATCCAATTTTCATAAACCACTCCCGCTACTGTCTCAGCTGTCATGTCAACTATTGGAATGGCCTCTGGCCACCTGGTACGTCGATCTATCATTGAAACTATATATTTGAAATTTTGAGCTGTCGTGGGCAAGGGCCCCACGATGTCCACATGTAAATGTCTAAACCTCTCCGCGTCTTCAAATTGTCCTAATTTAGAAACTGTATGCCTACTTACCTTTGCCCTCTGACACTGCACGCATGCCTTTGCCCATGTGCCTACATCTTTATTCATGCCTGGCCAAAAATACCTCTGGGCTACCATCTTGCGTGTGGTCCTAATGCCTGGATGACTAATGTGATGAATGGCCTCGAACGCTATCTTCCTGAATTTCTCTGGTAAATACGGTCGAGCATTATCACCTGATATTTCGCAATAAACCTTACCTTTTGAGTTGGGCATACCTAACAACTTATATTTCGTTTTGTTCGCTGTAAACAATTCTGCAAACTGCGTATCGGTTTCCTGTGCTTGCGCAACTTCCTCGAAATCGATGACTACAGGGCAAGCTATTGTTTCTACACGTGAAAGCGCGTCAGCAACTATATTCTGCGAACCGCTAATGTGTTCTATCTCGCTCGTAAATTCGCTGATGTACATTAGCTGTCTCGCTCGTCGTGGCGTCTCTTTTGCTGACCCTACCTTTGTTAGCGCTACCGTGAGAGGCTTATGGTCCGTGTACACTATTAATCTCCTGCCCTCTATCATATTCCTAAAATACGCTATAGACATGTATATTGCAGTCAACTCTCTGTCATATGTACTATACTTTTTTTGTGCATCTGAAAACGCTTTCGAAAAATAACCTAGCGGTCTCCAGCTATTGTCTACTCTTTGTTGTAACACGCTACCCGCTGAGGTTCCCGATGCATCTGTCATAAGCGCTAGCGGAACGTCTGGGACCGGAAACGACAATGTAATGGCGTTTTTTAAGCTCTCTTTACATTGCTCAAACGCGGTCACTGCTGCAGCGTCCCACTCGATTTTGGACTGATCCTTTTTTTTTGAATTATGTAAATACTTATTTAAGTGACTCTGCACATCCGCCGCTTTGCCTAAATGTGCCCTATAAAAGTTAATCATTCCTAAAAAACGTCTAAGTTGCTCAACGGTTTCTGGTCTCGGATAGTCTACAATTGCCTTAACTTTATCGTTGCGTGGTCGCAGTCCATCTGCCGACACTGTATAACCTAAAAAATCTACCTGAGACAGTCCAAATTGGCACTTGCCTAAATTAATTGTCAACCCTACTCTGTCAAAACTCTCAAGTACCTTACCTAGATGCTCTCTGTGCACGTTCTCGTTCTCTGATGCTATTATTACGTCATCTATGTAGCAAAATAGGGATGAACTCGCGCCTTGCTCGTCAGTGATGGTTTCTATGTCTTGCAGCTGTGCATTCATGAAGCGCTGGAACGTCTGTGCTGCGTTTCTGAGCCCAAAACAGAGTCTTGTAAACTCAAATAAGCCGAAAGGTGTGATCACTGCGCTTTTCTCGATATCTTCTGGCGCGATTTCAATGGCATGGTAAGCGCGGTTGATATCTAGAGTTGTGAATATTGACTTACCCGATAATCCGTACGTGAAGTCCTGTAGTCTAGGAATTGGGTATCTGTCCGGCTTGGTGACAGCGTTCAGCCTCCTGTAGTCGCCGCACGGTCTGATCTGCCCGTCCTTCTTCGGCACTACGTGTAGTGGGCTTGCCCAGGGACTCTTGCTCGGTCTGCAAATACCTAAAGCTTGCATGTTACGAAATTCCTGCTTCGCCTGTTCGTACCTATCTCGCGGTAACGGCCTAGCGCGCGCATAAACCGGAGGTCCCGAAGTCTCTATATAGTGCTTTACACTATGTTTAGCAGGCTCCTTAAACGACACAGGCTTTGTTACGTCCGCGTAACGCATTAGGATGTCACGGTATGGGTTATCATCCCGAATGCATTTAATGGACGCTAACTCGCAACGTACAATGGACCCGATACACTTCAAATTCGTCACTTTATCAACTAATATTTTACAGTCTAAATCTACCATTAACTTATGAGTCCTTAAAAAATCAGCACCCAGTATTGGTCGAGTCACGTCGCACATTATAAAGTTCCACCGAAAAGCTCTGCGCAACCCTAAATTGAGCTCTAACGACACGATTCCGTAAGTCCTTATCTCCGTGTTATTCGCTGCATACAGTTTGTAACTATTACTATCACACTCGCGACGAACCGTAGCACTGAACCTACTGACCGGCACTATAGATACGTCTGCTCCAGTATCCACTAAGAAACTCATACCACTGTTAAAGTCTACTACACACAAGCGGTGGCTTTCCGTTCTCGGCTCCACGCACCCCCCAGCCGCTCCAGGGTGCACCGCGTCTAGTTTCCCTGCGGTGGCTGCCAAGCGTACGCTGCCGGCGGCGCCCCGCCTGCCGACTGCTGTGGCCTCCCCCAGGCACACGGCTGGATACATCCTCGTGCATTTTCTCTGAATTTATAGTGGTACCTGCATAACCAGTCGGGTTTCCTGTTTGGTCCGCGCGACCTCGACCGCGAACGATTCCTCTTCAGCCGGAAATCTCTTCCTCTTGGTCTTGACCTGAGCTCACTTACTTCGCCTCTGAGCTGCTTGATTTCCAAGGCCATGTTCCTGAACTCGCAGATCAAGTCGCTGGACACGGCGCTCAACGATGCAGTAGCCTGGGCCGCCGGGGCTGCTACCGTCGCAACCACCCCTGAGCCCATGGACTCCACAATCTTGTCCGCCATAGATACCAAATCTTCTGGTTTTGTCTCTTCACCGACCGCCGTCAGGATCGCCCTTGTCGCCGTCGGTAGCCGCTGTAGCCACAACCTTTTCACTGTATCGTCCGACACATCAGCATTCCTGGCCGCCTCGGCCATTCGCCTGTAGAGTTGTGAAGGCTTCTGCTCCCCGAGCTCCATTTCCTTGACCAGCCTATTAAACTGCCGATCCGCGCTCTCCTGGAATGCTGAAATTAATCTGGCCTTGAGGGATTCATAGCTCCTCGCCGTAGCATTATCCAGCAAATCGCCCACGGTGCTCAGTTCCTCTTTACCTAACTTGCTGATCACCAGATCGAATTTCGCCTCTTGGCCCAATTTCTGTGGCGCCAGTATTGCCTCAAACTGACTAAACCAAAGCTTGGGCATGTCTTTCCAGAATGGAGCTATCCTCGACGATACCGTAATGGCCGCTAAATCGCTCTCCATAGCTGCTACTTGTCTCGGTTCCGTAGGTCTGGTGCTTGGTGATCCCGCTGATCCGGTGAGCTGGGGTCCCGCTAACTTAGCGGATTGTTGTTCCGTAGTCCCGGTGGCTCCCTGTCCCGCGCCGGGCTGCTGCACTGGTACTCCGAGCAGGGTATTACCGTACATTTGAACTACAACCCCCCCGGTATAGTCCACGTTCACAAACAACACGCACTTAATGTCTTTGCGCGGTGTTTCACTGCCCGCCTGGCCTGCCCTATTATTATTTAAGAGTTCAAAAGAAAAACGAACGCGGGGTCACCACTTTAGAGTACTGTTGTGGGTACCCTATTATGGTGAGGAGATAAACGAAGATTCACTTTAATACATCTATTTATTCAGACTCCAAATTGGTATCAGAAGGTTACATTAATAGAAAACACAAACGTTTAGAGAAAAGGCGCAAGACCAGGCGGCGTCGCGGTATCGCGTATGTATTAAGAATGTGCGCACTTGTCGAGCTGCGCTAAGCGACTGCTCGTACTAAATGTTCATTTAAACTGTTTACCAAAACTGCTGACTCTAACGCGCGTCGACGCCTTGCCGCTACACTATTTTAGTCTAACAAGCATATTGTTATACTTTCTCTTTCACATATGTAAACTATTGAATGAAAAACAATAGCCCATAGGTAAGCCCATATAATATACCTAAGCCCTAACTCGTAAAATACTTGTCAAGGATAAGTTATATTCTAATCTTCATGAACACGTTTCACCAAATAGCACTGTTTAAATGCAAATATAAAAATATACTATATGTAAAATATTTGAAGAGTTTCATCCATTATTCCTGGGATCCATTATCAGAAATAGATCTTGACTAAAATGAAGCTTAAAAAATAACTTGCAGAACAATCTCAACGAAGAAGATATCGCCAAACGTGAAATACGCGTAGTTGAGGTGTTCCGTCTGGTCTTCATCAGCAGTTCCACTTAATTAAATGTCACTCACTTTTTTAATGTAAATGCTTGATTTGTTGATACAACAACAAATATATACAGGGTGTTTATTTAGTCACCTGCAAATAATTTACGAGGTGAATAATAGGTCATACATTCCTTTGTACATCTCTACAAATCTTATGATATGAGCTCTGTTCATGGGTTCTGCTCGTTTGCCTCCTATATTAAAAAAAAATACTTCTACTTAACATAACGCCATTCCTTTGTACATCTCTATAAATCTTCTGATACGAGCTCTGTTCATGGGCTCTGATCTTATGCCTCCTATATTTAAAAAAATACTTCTACTTAACATAGCGCCATTTCTATGTACATATCTACAAATCTTAAGATACGACCTCTGTTCATGGGCTCTGCTCGTTTGCCTCCTGTATTTAAAAAAATACTTCTACTTAACATAACGCCATTCCTTTGTACATCTCTACAAATCTTATGATATGAGCTCTGTTCATGGGTTCTGCTCGTTTGCCTCCTATATTAAAAAAAATACTTCTACTTAACATAACGCCATTCCTTTGTACATCTCTATAAATCTTCTGATACGAGCTCTGTTCATGGGTTCTGCTCGTTTGCCTCCTATATAAAAAAAAAAATACTTCTACTTAACATAACGCCATTCTTTTGTACATCTCTATAAATCTTCTGATACGAGCTCTTTTCGTGCTCGTTTGCCTCCTATATTAAAAAAAATAAATTCTACTTAACATAGTGCCATTTCTTTGTACATATCTACTTATCCTATGATACAACCTCTGTTCATGGGCTCTGCTCATTTGCCTCCTATATTTAAAAAAATACTTCTACTTAACATAGCGTCATTTCTATGTACATATCTACAAATCTTATGATACGACCTCTGTTCATGGGCTCTGCTCGTTTGCCTCCTGTATTTAAAAAAATACTTCTACTTAACATAACGCCATTCCTTTGTACATCTCTACAAATCTTATGATATGAGCTCTGTTCGTGGGTTCTGCTCGTTTGCCTCCTATATTAAAAAAAATACTTCTACTTAACATAACGCCATTCCTTTGTACATCTCTATAAATCTTATGATATGAGCTCTGTTCATGGGTTCTGCTCGTTTGCCTCCTATATTTAAAAAAAAATACTTCTACTTAACATAACGCCATTCCTTTGTACATCTCTATAAATCTTCTGATACGAGCTCTGTTCGTGGGCACTGCTCGTTTGCCTCATATATTAAAAAAAAAAAACTACTTAACATAGTGCCATTTCTTTGTACATATCTACTTATCCTATGATACAACCTCTGTTCATGGGCTCTGCTCATTTGCCTCCTATATTTAAAAAAATACTTCTACTTAACATAGCGCCATTTCTATGTACATATCTACAAATCTTATGATACGAACTCTGTTCATGAGTTCTGCTCGTTTAGCTCCTACTTAAAAAAAATCGATTCTACTTAACGCTGCTTCTTTGTACATATCTACCAATTCTATGATAAGAGTATGACCTCTGTTCATGGGCTCTGCTCGTTTGCCTACTATATAAAAAAAAACTACTTAACATACCGCTGTTTCTTTGTACATATATATCTACTTATCCTATGATAGGTACGACCTCTGTTCATGGGCTTTCCTCATTTGCCTCCTATATTTAAATAATACCAGACAAATGCGAGCCGGACTCGCCCATCTAGGGTACCGTAGTTTTTAGTATTTGTTGTTATTGCGGCAACAGTAATACATCATCTGTGAAAATATCAACTAACTATCACGGTTTACGAGATACAGCCTGGTGACAGACGGATAGACGTACTGACAGCGGAGTCTTAGTAATAGGCTCCCGTTTTACCCTTTGGGTACTGAACCCTAAAAAGGAACTTTTACTTATCATAGCGCTCTTTTTGGATATACTGTATAGTAATATTGAATTTACTGCTCTTCTGACCTATTTCGGTACCTTTTATGTACTTAGTACTTACCTACATACATATTAAGGTTATACAACTATTATTTCTAGAATCAAAAAATCAATACAAACAAACCTACGTAATATACACGTATTTTAAAAACATAATCCTCGAAACTCGAAAGCTCCTCTTTTTGTAAATGCAATGCAAATAAAACGCATTCAACTTAATCATGACGTCGCGATCAAGTATCATTTAATAAGGGGCGTTTCGTGCGTAGATAACGATTGTCAGATTTGACTCTCATTTCTAACTTTTGTATTGCTTCAATGTTATGGGTCCCATAAAGACATGTTTCTTTTATAAAAACTTATTATCTAGCCTAGCCTTTTGGCAGTATTTTTTCGAGCTTTACGCAGTTGATTGAGGAAGCTGCCATACAAGACAAAAGCATTTTCAAAGCGACTTTCTCTTAGAACACCCCATCTATCCGTCTATCTATCATATTTTATTTCAGGCAACTAGCGGCCCATAGATAAATACCTTAAGATTAGCATACACATTATAAAAATATATTTTAAAACTAAATACTACAAATCACATTATTTTACTGCGGCATGAAACTATTTATCATAAGACATACCCTTTGAGACTGTCTACCCATTGTTTTTGTATATGACAGCTACACATCCTTTCAGCAATGGCTTTTAGGAACTGCAAACTAATAATCTATGGCCCGCTGATTTTACCAGTGCAATCAGTCAACTTCGGGCAGCTTGTGGCATGCAGTTGGGGAATAACGATCTCACGGACCCGAGTGTTCCTAGGGAGTTCTGTCATTCGAAGGAGGGTGGGTGGGACAGGATTATCTGCTTCTGGGTTGCCTTGGCCGGCCGGCCAGGGTGGAGTCGTTAGAGCTATAAGTTCCAAGGGTGGTAGTGCAAGACGCGAGTTGGCACAGTGGCTGTTACAGCCACTGGGTTGAAAGCAGTGCACGCCTCTCGATACCCCTGAGCCGCTCACACCAGTGTTACTCTTGAGCCATCCCAGATGTCGCTTTTTGTGTCGTCTGCCGGAAATAAAATTGTATACCGTTTTATTAGGCAGGCGTCTGGTTTTTTATCCCATAGCTCAGTGTTTAGCCCATCGCTCTCACACAATAACCTAGTTTATTTTAGATTCCAACAACTCTCAATAGTCCTTACACCCTGTCGGGCCTGCCTCTGCGTGCGTCCTATGACATGGGCAAGGGCAGCATCAGCTCGGTGTACATCTTACATTTCATGAACGTGTCAAAAGGGCCTCTACGTTAGGTTAGGGCTCGGCGCACGCTTCTCAAAGGTCCGGAATACCATTGTTCCGTGATGGGAAAGACATACAAATTAAAATAATAATAATCGTTAATGCAATGCAGTGCTCTATTTGTCAAAGAAAATAAAATTGTTTTACACTCACAAAACATTCATTCTTATTTTTGCTTATTTTTTCATACATTAAGTATCTTTCTGTAAATAAGATCACAATTTTCTCTCTTGTCAGATTTATTTCACTATTTGAATAACATGACAGCGTCAAATGTCGTAAAAAGTATACAAGTAAAAAGGTTTAAGAAAGAGTCCGCAACATATTATTTATTAGACCTATTAGCAAAGAATATCCTATTAGTACGGTCGCGGAAATTGATTCTTTAGCAACTTGCGGTTCAAGTAAATTTGGCTGTACATACTTATGGTAAGAGCTGTCCATTGTAACGTGACACGTTAACTGCTAAAGAATCAATTTCCTCGACTGTACTTACAAGCTAAGCCTAAAGTGCCATGGCAATTAATGCAAGCTTACGAATAAATACAAAAACCGGACAAGGGCGAGTCGGACTCGCCCAACGTGATTCCGTAATTTTTTTAGTATTTGGTTTTTTATATACTACGTTGGTGGCAAACAAGCATACGGCCCACCTGATGGTAAGCAGTCTCCATAGCCTATGTACGCCTGCAACTCCAGAGGAATTATATGCGCGTTGCCGAGCCTAACAACCCTCCTTCCCCTCGTTGAGCTCTGGCAACCTTACTCACCGGCAGGAACACAATACTATGTTGTTATAGTGGCAACAGAAATACGTCATCTTTGAAAATTTCAACTGTCTATCACGGTTCATGAGATACAGCCTGGTGACAGACGGACGGACGGACGGACGGACGGACAGCGGAGTCTTAGTAATAGGGTCCCGTTTGGGTACGGAACCCTAAAGATGAAAACTGCTGCCATGTTACTATACATTTAAGAAACACAGAAAATCTGGAATTGACATATTGAAAAAATTATATTGTTATCTTCTTCTGCACGACTTTTTAGTATGAGGAAGCTACTTAGGTACGTAAGGCTACCCCCGATTCATTTGTTATGAGGGGGCCCTCGGCCTTAGAGCACGCATAGCACAAGGGCTACGCCCGTCTTTCCCAATATGAGGCCGCCGCTGTAGCCCGACGTCAGAGCGTTCATATCATTTCGGGCTAGCATGACGGGCTACGCAAGACTCCTTTGCCATCTCACATACTTTAAAAAATACCTTAAATTTAATACTCTTTTACTTGAATAACCTTTTCACTTTTAGTTACATGTATGGCGTGCCTAAAAATTATATTTTTATACATTTGAACTTCTAAACTAAGTAGTAGCTTACCATCAGGCCGGCCACCAACGTAGTATAAAAAATACCTACTTTCCACTTTTCTCTTTTGGTTATCTTATAGTTTTTGAGTAAAATAGCTGTGACATACGGACAGACAGATAGACAGACAGATGGACATGACGAAACTGTAAGGGTTTTTGCCATTTTGGCTACGGAACCATAAAATGCACACTGTAAATTTCAACTACCTAACCCACTCGTATTATAGATCAAAAATTTCTTTTCCGCAAGAAGTAAGTAAGCCAGTAAGTAGTTTATTTTTTGTACTTGTTAGACAATTCTATCTTAGTGTACCGAACTTAACAGTTATTTTTTTTACTTTGAGAGCGCACCACCGACATTCTTAGTGGTGTACGCGTATTTCTCTATAGCTGAATTTTTGTAGATGATTATCTTATATCGATACTTTAAAATGTTGTGGTATTCCTAACAGCCATTTTAAATATATTCTCTTTTAAACTTAAGTTTTTCATGCATTCCTGAAACGGAACAAGTCTATGATAGGATTGATGGGAGAAAATAATGCAAAAACGCGGCATTAAGCAAAATGATCATTTGTGATTCAGGGTTAATATCTATCGGGTATCACTGAACCCCAACGGATATATTTTTGCAATACAACACAAATGCACACCTCAATAGAAGAAAATAATACTGAAAAACAATAGGCCTGTCTACTCGCTAAGAAGCACTTAGGGCAGCTTGTGATGAGTCAATCTCTAAGTAATCTGCCTAGTTACCTACCTCAAAACGAGACCGCTTTTCCATACAAACGTAGTCCCCATTACGGATAATATTTTTACAGTACATATGTTGCTACTTTACCGCACTAGTGCGAAAATTAGCATATTACGTTACTGTGTCGAACATTTAAAGAGCCATGTACTGTAAAACGTTGTACGATACATGTGCGAATAAGTAATTCGCAACTCGTGTCGATTTAAAACACTCCCTTCGGTCGTGTTTTAATTTATCGCCACTTGTTTCGAATTTCCTATTTTTCGCACTTGTATCGTAATGTACTATTACAAAATTGGATGTAGAACGAAGGGAATATCAATATCCAGAGAGGAAAATGGGGACTATGTTTGTATGGAGAACCGGTCATCCCTTTTCCTTTTAATAGTTTAATATGCTTCGGCACATGATTATTTGAGACAATATAATACACGCATTGTGTTTCCATTACCTTAAGCAGAGAACACGGTGGCTTCGAAAGAGTCTCGGGTCATGTGGAAATAAAGCTCTTCACATAATGTTGTGTAATTCTCCTTTTTCCGAAAGTGTCCGCGAAATGTCCAAATGCACAATTGCCCAGAGTATGCAGTATTCTCTTCATCAGCTATTATGGCAGCCAGGGCCAATATTTTGATTTTATTATTTATTTCTATATCGACTTGCTTCCCATCGAACCAATTTTTTCAATATGATTGACATTTGTGACATTTGTCATGAACAGTCCGTTATTTGGACGGCTCGGTGAGCTCGGACAGCCCGGCCCGGCCTGTCTCGCGCTCGGAGACTCAACGATAGTGTCAACGCATAGAGATACTATAATATAGAGATGATGGCCCGGTCGCCCCGGCCCCGGAACGGTCCGGCGACGGTGGCGCTCCTGAAAATCCGTGTGACGGCTCGCTCCGGTCCGCCCCGGCCCGGTCCTGGCACTGTGTAGCGTGAGTCATCCTTAACTCTAAAACTATACAAGATATCAAATTAGTTTTTAGTTCATTATAATACCATATCAATAAAGAACCCTTTAAAATATTACTTTCTTACTAACTCTTTAATAAAGCCCCTTATTATGCGTAAAGAAATTTGTCCGGCAAAATAATCCTTATTACCGCGGACAAATTTCATCGACGTTTATTGGCTAAGTTTGACTTCGTACGCCCCCCCCGCCTCCTGCGCACTTTGAGAGTCACTTGTGCCGCGGCTCTCATCGCAAGAAGACGTCGACGTGATGCCGAATATATCCGCTACACACGTGAGTCATGTCATTTCGATGTTACGGGGACAAAAAAAATATCATTCCGGAGTTTGCTATATGTTTTTTGTTTCATATTTGTTATTTTTAAAATATTTACAGATCGTGTATTTTGTACTTGTGAGTTTAAATGTCGCGATACTTAAAGAATGTGGGATTTAGTTATTTTTTTATAATTTTATTTCACTTCGGTTTATCATTCCACCAATTTTAATCCGGCGATTTCGGTGTAGTAAAATGGCTTTAATACCCACCAGAATGAAAATAACACCGGAATGATATCAAAAGTAGGTGGAGTGTTATATCATTCCTTTGCATACTTATCATTCACGTGCGAGTCATTTTTTTCATTCCGGTGGGAAAATCTCATTCAGGTGGAGTGTTATATCATTCCTGTGTATACTTATCATTCACGTGCGAGTCATTTTTTTTAATCTCCGATAATTCTCAAAAGGCTTAAGATATCAATGTAATCCCACAACTGTCACGGCATGCAGTTGTAAACAACTAAAAAAGGTAACTAAAAAAAAAAATACTTAGGTGTAATTCTGTGGCCCTAGTGAAAAAGGGTACAAGTCTCTGGCAGCGCAGGTGTAAAGGGGTGTAAGTTCCACGTAACACTTATGCCCTTATACACCTAAACTGCCAGAGACTTGTACCCTTTTTCACTAGGGCCACAGAATTATTGACCAGAGACTATCTTGGCACATTGAACACATAAACAATAGAGTACGTAAACTTACTTGGATTTTTAAAATACTTAGACACATCACAAGCATATCTTTAATTAAGCAGATTTACTTAGCTTTAGCACAATCCATCATGACATACTATGTAACGGTATGGGGAGGAGCGTCTAAAGTCAAATATCTTGAAGTAGAGAGGGGGCAGAGGGGCACCTATAAAGATATGGATTAATTATAGTTAATATAATTAAAATGAATAGTATAATTAAAAATCCGACTAAATCCTTAAAAGAAAAAAAAGGATGAAAAGGAATTTTATCTAAGTTTCTATTAATACCTAATGGATTATTTGAACCATGCTTAAAACGATGCTATTTAAGCCATATCGATATCCTACTTCTGAGCTTTACAACGACTGTCAACTCTTTAGTATGCGCAAACTGTATATCACAGCCGTAGTTTTAAGACTCCATAAAAATCTACCTTTTAAAACTGTCAATGTAAAACACAGAAGAGCCCGAACAGTCGCACCTATGCCTCTTATCAAGTCTGCAATGGCAGCTAGACAGTTTGAAGTACAAGCTGCACACTTGTATAATCTAATTAATAAAAAGGTCAATATATACGCATTAAAGTACTACGAATGCAAACATACTGCCAATGGTTGGTTAACTGGACTGAGTTATGATGTTGTAGAAGATCTTTTATTTGTGAAATCCTAGCATACGTGTAGTCCTAATTAACTAATTATGTACTTAACGCTAAATGATATAATATATACAAATTGTCATCAGGTTAAGTGTCATGTACCAATTTATACACCCACACACACACACACACACATGCACACACACACACACACACACACACACACACACACACACACACACACACACACACACACACACACACACACACACACTTAGTAGCATAGGTAAGTAGTTAGTAAGGTAATCTTATACAATAAGTGGGTTCATTTTATATAAAACTAGTGGGTAAAAAAAAAAACAAAATGTACTTACCGTAACAGGAAGAGCGAGTTCTCCTGACACAGGTGTCTTCATACCTACTAGGAGGGCTCAACACTTGTAACAATTGTATACGTGTTTTTTCACGAAATAAATGTTATTTTATCAAGTGCTCTGTAAGAGGCTTATCAAAACAGTCAGTAAAAGAAACATCGAAGAAACGTAAATAAAGAATTACACCGGAATGACACCAAAAACTAGTACTGTTGAAATTGACCCAAATATTGCCTGGATCAAATTCATTTTGACCCTCTGTCTAACAATGTTCGCACTTTTCACGTAAATTGTTTGTGAAATACGCATGTCCATTTTCAGAGATCTGGTTTTCTTCTCATATTTCAGTCTTAATTATAATTACAGCCGTGAAAAGTATAAAAGTAATTAAACATTCCGCCTTTCCTTTTGCAGCTTAGTATTTCGTACGAACTTTCATCCGCTTACGCTTCTTTCAGCTTCGTACGTGGTGAATTCTATTGTATGTATATGTCGCAGGCCGATCGTAAGATCAGGCATATCGTGAAATTTGTAGGCATATCGTGAAATTTGTAGGCATATCGTGAAATTTGTAGGCATATCGTGAAATTTGTAGGCATATCGTGAAATTTGTAGGCATATCGTGAAATTTGTAGGCATATCGTGAAACGTGAAAATCTTTGTCTCGTTCCCTGAGTCGAGCCTGGCTCCTATTTCTGGGCAGTATGCCCTTCAGGCATCTGAAGTAACTTAACGAATCTATCCTACCTATCTATTGGTGTAATGTGACTATACCGTCAAAACATTACCTGTACATAGGAACATTACCACAGATTATTACTCCAGTAGGGCTAAGATGGTCGGCTCTTTATCATTTGTCACCATGCCTGTCACGTTCTAACAAGTATGTAAGCGCGAAAGTGACGGGCATAGTGACAAGTGATAAAAATGGAACCATGCTGCCTCCGCTGGTATATGTTTCTTGACTCCTTGGCGCGGCGTAGAGATGTGGTCTCGCTCTGCATTTTATATCGCATGTATAATGGGGAGTGCTCCGAGGAATTGTTCGTATTAATCCCTGCCGCTTCTTTTCGCCATCGCCCTACGCGACAACATTTCCATCCTCACCACTTAGATGGTTGGCAGTCCTCAACTGTGCATTTTTCCAGAAACTTCCTACCTCGCACAGCTAAACTGTGGAATGAACTGTCGCCTGCGGTATTTCCGGACCGATACGCTCTTCAAACCTACAATAAAAGAGCTTACTCCCATATTAAAGGTCGGCAACGCACTTACAACCCCTCTGGTGTTACAGGTGTCCATGGGCGGCGGTAATCGCTTACCATCAGGTGATCCGTCTGCTCGTTTGCCTTCTGTATCATAAAAAAAGTATGTTAAGTACACTATATTGTACTACAAATCTATTTGTATATATATGTGACTGATTGTGTTCTAAATAAATAAATAATACGATTTATCTGATCTTACAATCGGCTGTCGACATATACTATGTATGTCTGTTATAAATAACATCTGTTTTCCAAATTACATCTATATTATTTCAGCCATATTGTATAATTGAATAAGGGAACATTCGAGTATTATGTGAACATCAAACCAAACTTATATCAGGTAACCATTGGGCAAGCCGGATTGAATGTGACTTACTTGTTCTTGTGCGCAATCGTAATCAAGTGCGTAATCACTTCGTAATCATCTCTTCCCCGACGGAAGACTAGCGCTAGCCCAGCCAGGCTAGCACCATGCTGTCGGGACCATTTCATGGCTTATATGTTATGTTATGTTATGTTATGTTATATTATGTTATGTTGTGTTGTGTTGTGTTGTGTTGTGTTATGTTATGTTATGTTACGTTACGTTACGTTACGTTGCGTTGCGTTGCGTTGCGTTGCGTTGCGTTGCGTTGCGTTGCGTTGCGTTATGTTATGTTATGTTATGTTATGTTATGTTATGTTATGTTATGTTATGTTATGTTATGTTATGTTACTTGTTGTTTTCTTTTTTATTTTCACACGGATAAACGCTCTCTATTCTCTATTCTATTCTAATTTGACACCTGACAAGCCGGTGAAAATGAGTTATCTATTACCTTCTTGCCTCTATTAGGCAAATTAGTGTTCATTAATACCTATCTAGTACTTAAGCCCACCTCATCTTAGCGCTTTTCTGTTTACCTCTTAAGACGAAAGTAGAGGACCCGCGCGAAATCACCTTTTCATACAAACGTAGTCCTCATTTTCCTCTCTAGATATTGACATTATTGAAAATATTTTGACACTTTTTGTTGTATATTAACCACATATTTGCTCCTACTTTTGTTTTTTTTCAAATTTGTAATTATTTTAAGAGTTTGGAGCATTTTCAAGTTTGGAGCGATTGGAGTTTTCCAATTGAGGGGGGATTTCAATCTTCTCGGGTCAGAGGTGTAGGGTTAGAGCCGGTGTAGCTTTATTTGACGTTCATAAGCGCATTGTAATATGCTTACTTGAATAATAAACTATCTTTATCTTTAAACTTTGTATGAAATCTGTTTTTCGCTCCTAATTTTTTCAAATAATCAAAAAATAAAATAAAAAAGTTATAGGGGCATAGCTATGGTTAATATACATCAATTATGTAGTAATTTTCCATTATGTCAAAATCGATAGAGGAAAATGGGGACTACGTTTGTATGGGGATTGGGGAAACGGCCGTCCCCTTTAAAAGCCCGGGTTGGCAACCTAGACCTCATTTCCACTGATTAAATAATGACCAACCTTAATTAAGAGACTTTACTTTATCTCCAGGTCAACTGATTACTTACTTGAAGCTAGTAAAGTGTCACAGAGCACTCTAAAATAGAGTATGCATGCCCAAAAGAATTTACGTCTATGTAAATAAATGTTAAGTGACGTTAGCACCTAAAATAATGAAAAAAAATCTAATAAAATTCCAATTAACTTGCCGTTACAATGAGGATACGGTTCTTAATTTTATACTGTACAATGGGGCAAAACAGCTGTCAAGCAATCTCATCCCCATGATGGTGGAAGTAGTTTCGTAACTAATTTTAATGTTTTGCGAAAACGACGGAATTTAGCCTTCTGAATTACTTTAAGAGTTATGCAAACTCATTACCAAAACGCAACTCCCATTGGTATACAAAAAATAAAGCTAATAGAAGTTAATAGAATCAGGCGTTACTTTGCGGAAATCCATGCTAATTAAAACAAGAAATATTACTTTGCTAATCCGCGAGAAAATAACGTGTTAGTCAATCAGTGCTAACCCGTTATACTTACTTGCGTATTTTTACATGCAATTAATGTTCCCACCCTCCCACCGCAAAAATAAATACGCAAATAAATATAACAACCCACCACCAAAAGTACAAAACTCGACACGTGTTTCGCCTCTCTACAAGGCATCCTCAGGAGATGCTGGAGATGTTGACGGTCTGACACCCGACAACTGACCCAGAGAGTGTCAGTCGAAATTTAATATACAAAAATTCCTAAAGAAACGGATGGAATGTCAGTTTCAAAAATGAAATTTTTGTTTGAAGAAACGTTACTTTTGATACTGACTTATGTCAGGGATAAGTTCGCCTTTGTACAAAACATTTTTTGTGATTTATGTTAACCTGTTTATATGCAATAAAATTACACATTACACATTGTTTGCGACGAAGCATGTTGCTAATATGCATCTGTGGCCACCTGATGAAGCCTGCGTTGCGGATAATTTACATGCTAAGTGGATTGTTTTTGAAGTGGTAATAAATCCTATAAAATTACATACATACATATCTAATCTATAACGTATCATTAGCAAATGTTTGATTTGTCTTAAAGTTCGAATCGGGCTGATAGATATTTGTTAACTGAATGTTCATGTCTTTCATGTCATTTCAGAATGTCGTGTAACCCATTCAGCGCTAATTACGACGCGTTGTCGTTTGCCTCTACAGAGCATTTCCGCTACATACCGGGAAATCCATGTTATCGGCTACGACCGTAGTCAGCGGTGAATGTGTTAAAATGAGATTGTAGCTTGGATTGTATGGCGGCGGCTATTTGTGACTCTTCCCATGTGGCAAACCTGCCATCGTCAAGTCTACACCAAAATAAGTTTTTGACATAAATTAGATTTTTGGTACAAGCTTTTATCGCTGACTGTACTTTTCTTTTCACATGCAACTAATACTCATCGAAACAATTCTAACAACACCATATACAATTAGGTTGCGTTATTTCATCACAGACTTCCTAAGGCCACTTCCTATCTTTATGACCAGCTCGATGGTACCATAATATTCTATTGTTACCCGACTTACCTATGTATGAAAAAAGTTACAAGCCAGGGTCCAAACCCAGAAATTTCCAGTTTGAAAGTCACATCTTACTGAAACGATATCAGAGCCATCTATGAGTAAAATAACTCACCGGTCTGTCCTATTGCTTGCGGCATCTAATAGTTTAAACTCTCCGGGAAGGTGTAATACCGGCTCGGTACGATTAGTTGCTGCCCGGTTGTTAACCATCATCCGCTTACTTCCGCTTCCGTTAACCACTTATTACTCACCCTACAAGGCTCAAGAGAGACAGCTAATATTTACATACAAATTACTTATTAAAATATCTGTACCGTTTTTCGGTGCTCTGTACAAAACTTTGTTCATGAAGCACTTATGGGACCACTTTTAGTCTTATAAATCTGTTAGTGTATTTTTCTTTATTATGAATTATCTTCTTAGGGTTGACTCGATATTTTGCCACAGCTCAGGAAGCCTCCACTTTGTAACCTAATCTCAAGAATTTCAATTTCAATTTATTCAATACTATATTGTCATGTGCAGTCGTGGAAATTGATTCTTTAGCAGTTAACGTGACACGTTACAATGGACACCTCTTACCATAAGTATGTACAGCCAAATTTACTTGAACCGCAAGTTGCTAAAGAATCAATTTCCGCGACCGTACATAATAGGTGTTACATTATATAAAGTTAGATCATGACACCCCGTAAGGGCACACAATAATATTATTCTACATATTCATATATTATTAGAATGGAGAAGCCACTAGTTTTTTTTTCCAAACTGCAATCTCACCCAGAAAAAACTTAGTCTTATTGGAATTAGCCCGCTTTCCTTACGATATTTTCCTTCACCTAAAATCTGTTAAACATCAGATGATGTTATAACAAACTTAAAAGTTGTGAGGAAGTTACAAGCTAGGGTCCAATCCAAACCCGGCAATTTCCAGTTTGTAAGTCACCTCTTACTATGATAATACAATGTCAGAGCCATCTAAAACTGATGGGTGTCATTG
The DNA here is from genome assembly GCF_033807575.1 of Cydia pomonella. Lineage (NCBI taxonomy): Eukaryota > Metazoa > Arthropoda > Insecta > Lepidoptera > Tortricidae > Cydia > Cydia pomonella. The sequence continues at coordinate 21,018,948 of NC_084712.1, read as the reverse complement.
GAATTAGTCCGCTTTCGTTACGCTGTTTCCCTTCACCGATGATTGGTGAAACATCAAATAAGTTGTGAAAAAGTTACAAGCCAGTGTCCAACCAAACCCGGCAATTTCCAGTTTGAAAGTCCATCCAGAGCCATCTATCCATCCATCATGAGTAAAATAACTTACCATCTATGAATAAAATAACTCACCGGTCTGTCCTATTGCTTGTGGCATCTAATAGTTTACTCCACACTCTCTGGGAAGGTGTAATACCGGCTCGGTGCGATTAGTTGCTGCCCGAATGTTAACCATCATCCGCTTACTTCCGCTTTCGTTAACCACTTTACTCATGCAGGCCTGAGGACATTAGGTTTTAATTAAGTGAATTTTGCTGACGACCGGTCCGGCCTAGTGGGTAGTTACCCTACCTATGAAGCCAATGATCCTGGGTTTAAATTCCGGTAAGGGCATGTATTTGTGTGATGAGCACAGTTATTTGTACCTGAGTCATGGATGTTTTCTATGTATTTAAGTATTTGTATATTACATATATCGTTGTCTGAGTATCCACAATGCAAGCCTTCTTCAGCTTACCGTGGGACTTAGTTAATTTGTGTAAGAATGTCCCTGTAATATTAATTTATTTAATATTTATGTTGCGAACGTTTCTTTACTTAAAATGGCTGTAACTCTGCTAGTGCTCTTTAACTACCATATGGTTAAACCTTCACGTTACACAACTTATTTAGTTCTAATAATTTAATTTCTTTATTTTCCTAGGTAAACATAGAAAGCCTACTGAGCGACGTTTACTATAAGAGCAATCCCAAAATCATGAAAAATAATTTGGCTGTCCCATATAAAACATTCACATTATCGTCGGCCGTAATATAATACAACCTAAACTTTGGCTAAGCTTTGACAGAATAGCGTAAACTATGTAAAACATAGGTTGAGGTATTTTACTCGTACATGGGTCTGTGTAAAAAGGCGTGGATCAATAAATATAATATATAATTTGGCAAGCAGTGTATGTAAAGCAAGCTAAACTATGGCAAGCAATCGCTTGCTTTTATTACGCCTCACGGGCTCTCTCGTATTCGTACGTCGTATGACGTAAGCACTTAATTCGAGTCTGGTAACTAGGCCGAGCTAGGTGTCAGGCGTCATCCATCTCCGTCGGGCAGGTAGCAACTAATATAGCCTATAGACGCCTCGATACCGTAGGGATTCACTGACTAATGCCCAACGATACTGGAGAGCTATTCGAAGTATGAAATTTTAACCTGATTTGAGAGTTTTGTCAGGCGGATTTGAAAACATCAAATAATAATTTCATCATCATCATCTCAGCCATAAAACGTCCACTGCTGAACATAGGCCTCCCCCTTGGACCTCCACATGTACCGGTTGCAAGCGACCCACATCCAGCGTCTTCCGGCAACCTTAATAAGGTCGTCTGTCCATCTTGTGGGTGGTCGTGCGCTTGCTAGTCCATGGTTTGAGCACTTTTCGACCCCATCGGCCATGTCTGCGTGCAATGTGGCCTGCCCATTGCCACTTCCGCTTGCTAATCCGGTGGGCTATGTCGGTGACTTTAGTTCGTCTACGGATCTCCTCATTTCTGATTCGATCACGTAGAGAAATTCCGAGCATAGCCCTCTCCATAGCTCGTTGAGCGACTTTGAGTTTTGAGATGAGGTCGATAGTGAAAGACCACGTTTCGGAGCCGCAAGTCATCACTGGTAACACACATTGATTAAAGACGTTTGTCTTGAGGCACTGAGTTAAATAATAATTTATTATAATAGTTTTTTCTAAACCAAACATTATAATTCCAAGGATTTAGTAATTATTTAACACTTAAGAACCGTTTACCCTATTTACTGAACTCTTTGCCCGCGGACATAGTACAAGAGCTCAAAAAGATTTTAATAACTGTGTGAAAAAGTATATCTTGGACACATTACAGGGGATGTGTTCCCCTATGGAGTATTACTTACCAGAACTTTGAATTTAAGCTTAAACATTAATTTAATTATGTATTAAATAGTGAGATTGATACCTGACTTTACAATCAAACTAAATGTAGTTTTGTGGAGCTTTGTCCATAACTAAAATTTTAAGTTCTTATCATAAATAACTGAAATAAATAATTAAGTGTGTGCTTTAGTTAATTTTTTTTTTAAATAGGTATATAAACCTTTATTAAAATCTACCGATAATAAAAACTGATTTCTTTAATTACATAAAACATTTACTCATTCAATGTTTTCCTCGTTTTCTCATTAATTACTGTTTTCCAATTTTCTCTTCAAGCAATTAATTACCGTTTGGGCATTAAGCAATTTACCAAAACCTGATTAATTTTGTAATTTTAATATCGAATTGTTAACAGAACTAATTATGAACGGATTACACGATGGGATTTTGTGAGACTAGTCTTCGCTCGCGACTTCGTTCACAAATAACTCTTTAAAATAATTTAACTTCATTTTGGCCATGAAGTTTTCCTTGGAAAGGGCCAATGAAAGTCGTATTTCACTATATTTACATAGCTAATATGAGTCAGCGTATAAACTTCAACAAAAAGTCACTAATGTATTTAATTTTGACATTAGTATTTACTTCTTAAACTATTTTATTTTGATTTTTAGATGACCAAAATTGTATCTAAATTTTCTACTGGTACATTTTGAACTCATAGGTACATTTATACGTTTCTCGATAGGTGTCACTTCTGTCTGTACCGCTAGTGTAAATTTATTCGATAGCGAAAGCGATTTGATATTACCCTTTCCTTAATATATACCAACAATTCGCTTTTGAAGCCAGTTAATACCTCCTTCTGTTTTTTTTTATATTTGATATATATTTGTCACATTAGCATTCAACATTTATTTCAGAGGTCACCAACACACAAATCAGTTTAACATTATCTTATATTTAAACGCAAAACAGCCTATTTATTCCACTCCTAAATTGCTTTCTCAGAACGTACTTACGATTGCTTCATTAATAATCCATTACCTAACCGCTTACATTTGTCCGAATTTTGCGGTTCATCCCATATTTAACCATTACTAAGCCATATTACCAGGACATAAAGTCTATCTATAGTCAGTATGTTTACAGTTTGGTTCAAGTTCCATTTGCAGCAATTAACGGAGTAATAGCCGAGCTTTGCGACAATACGAGACAAACCGTGTGCGACAAAATTGCTAAGAGGTGGTTAAATCAAATTGTAGTCTTTGTATTGAACTAGCTTCGTCCACGTAGATTTATTTCCCGAAACACACTTTCAACCCCTTTTAGCCCTATAAGGGACTGAATATTCAAAAGCACTAAAATTATTTTTCGTGCTTCCAAATATTTTCTCTTCCTACTAAGTTTTAGGCACATTAGACCGTACAGAAACAGAAATATGTGACATATGGCCCGTTTATTCACTTTACTCCGATAGTAAAGTAATACGAATTTACTATTGCAGCTCATGGTAGAGGCTCTGGGGGCCTATCGCGAAAACCGAATTTCGCAAATTGCGGGGATCTTTCTATTTTACTCTCACTAAGACGTAATTAGAGTGACAGACAAAAATGCCCACAATTGACGAACTTCGATTTTCGCGATTGTAGCCCTGATCTGATCACATGTTCCGAGTATAGTGGCGAGAGAGTGCGTCGGCCGAGTGCTCGGTCCGTGTGTACTTTGTGACTAATACTCGGCTCAGCAAACTAGCGAGCGAGTCACTCGGACCTTGTTTTGTTTACTAGGCCAAGTGCCCACCCCCGCACTCCTTTCAGCATACCCCGCGCTGACTCGCTCGCCGCTCGACAGGTTAATTACTTGCCAGTTCTGTTCGGCGAGTAAACCAGTGATTTTCTTTTGCTTTGCTTTTGCTATTCATGTTGACGGACTGACGAATCTCTCAAAAGTGAACCGACTCGGCAGGAAAAGCAAAATGCGTGTAATCACCTGCTCACCCACCGTACCACACCTTAGGTACTCTCTCAGCCGAGTACCAATTTGTAATCTCGCCATTGTACTCGATACATGTGATCAGGGCATAACATGCAAAAATTTGGTTTTGGCACGTATCGCCAGGATTTAACAACTGCCTCTACTCTGTTAAGCGGAAAGTGATCGACCCTCTCTCCAAGTAATACATATTAAATACTATGTTTGACACAGTAACCTTTTTGAATTATGTTCGAAAACCAAAATGTAACCATATTTTTGAAGCTCCAGAGAGGTAAATAGAGACTGCATTTGTTGAAAAAGCTGTCTTTCAATTTCCTTTTAACAAGTAAAGATTTGGCACGTATCGACAAGGTTTAATACTACTTTGTTAAATCGATCCAATGAAGTGCTATTAAGTGTGTAAACTGATGTTGGTTTAGGATATTGCTTCTTGTTCACGAGCGGCTAGTCATTGCTTCAGATTGCTTGCTTAAACCCTGTGATACGGAGTTAAAAGTGGCTTTCTGATGGCAGTTCTAGCTACCAAGAAAATTAAATAAAAATAGTTTTCAATAAGGCATATTACAATGCGCTTATGAACGTCAAATAAAGATACGCCGGCTCTAACCCTGCACCTCTGACCCGAGAAAATTTAAAACCCTCCTAAATTGTAGGAGGGTATCCCAATATGGGACCGACAAGAAAATCGGCGGGTAATATCTTTTAGAAATATTACATCTTATAACTAACATGAATGTTTTATTATATGCTGTATGTTTCCCATTAAATGTTAATACATGAAAGATTAAACAATATAACATTAAAAATAAACACATATAGCTGTATACATACAAAATAAAAAAACATGAATTAAATAAAAGAAAATTAAAATTAATATGGAATTTAAAAAAATATACAGCATGTTAACGGCATTAATCATGGGACATCTAAGATTTTTTTTGAATATTTTTGATTTTTCACTGACACCTGTAAAATTTCTACCGCTTTATGCATTAAAAGTTGAATGTCTTATTCGTCCTTTATGTTTTCTATGTATTTAAATGAAAGCTACTGCAATTAGTTTCAATATTATTAACAACTTAAAACTATGGTTTTTTGCTCCAGTTTTGGGATATATGCCAGCATTAATAATCAAACTAACAAATACCAATGAAAAATTTAACTTAAGCAGCTGTTTAGCTCTTGTTTATGGTAAAATGTAGTGTTTAAAAACTGATGGTAAATACGTTGTTATACAGTATTTGTTTCTATCATCCCATTACTGGTGCCAGTCCCATCATAGGGGCGTTTACTATAGGTACTTTCATGTAGAAATTTAATGCACCAGATTGCTAATGACTTACGGCTCCGAAACGTGGTCTTTCACTATCGGCCTCATCTCAAAACTCAAAGTCGCTCAACGAGCTATGGAGAGGGCTATGCTCGGAGTTTCTCTACGTGATCGAATCAGAAATGAGGAGATCCGTAGACGAACTAAAGTCACTTACATAGCCCACCGGATTAGCAAGCTGAAGTGGCAATGGGCAGGCCACATTGCACGTAGAGAAGATGGCCGATGGGGTCGAAAAGTGCTCGAGTGGAGACCACGGACTAGCAAGCGCAGCGTAGGACGACTACCCACAAGATGGACAGACGACCTTATTAAGGTCGCCGGAAGACGCTGGATGTGGGTCGCTTCCAACCGGTACATGTGGAGGTCCAAGGGGGAGGCCTATGTTCAGCAGTGGACGTCTTATGGCTGAGATGATGATGATGATGAGATTGCTAATGCCAAACAACTATCCATGATAAAATCGCTAATTGAGAGTGACAATAACTGCGTCAGCAGTAATGTTGCAACAGTAATACAGCTGCAGTTGCTATCCGACCGTCATCTTTAGGATTACTATTTAAAAAATTGCCGTTCCATGTGAAGATTTGGCACGAACCAACGGAGTAAGCCCCTCTACTCCGTTAAATCCATCCTATGAAGTGGTAAACTAAGTGTGTAAACTGGCGTGTTGGTTTAGGGATATTGCTTCTTGTTCACGATCGGCTGAATTCATTACATCAGGTCGCTTACTAAACCCTGTGATACGGAGTTAAACCTAAAACCCACTCTGTACCCCTAGTGTAAATTTTATCGACATCATAACGTGACGAACGCGTTTGCGTTAAGTCTTATTTTGTATAGGATTTTGAGTTTCCAAAACGTCCCGCTTGGCGCGCTCTTTCTAACAGGGATCGGAACCGGTTTTTTGGAAAAACTTTGAAATAAACATATATTTCGGTTTATTTTATACTCCAAATATAGGACTCGGTTGTGTTTTTAGATAACGACTTCGTATTATTAGATTTCCCAATTAGAAATGAAATAATTAACAAAGAACGAAAAAATACCGTTTTCGTTCCCATAGAAAAATTACCGGTTTCCGATCCCTGCTTTCTAAATCCAATACAAAATGAGACTAAACGCAAACGCGTACGTCACGTTTCAAAATCGAATTTATTTACACTAGGGGTACTGTTATATAGTTTCGAGTTTAAACCTTAGTAAGTCTGTACTGGATGATTTAGGGGTCGTGATTCCGACGGGACTGACAAGAAATTCGCGAAAAAAAATCTAATTTTCATTTTGGTCCCAAGGGAAACCTTGTTCTGTATGACCATCTTAATACATTTTAGACATTCACAAATCACTCAGTATACCTGTTATGTTAACATGGCTTATATTTGACCCATTCTTTCAATAAGATCAGTGTAGCCTGTTTTAACGAAAACCATGAGTTAGTTCTGAGATGACTTAAGTAGTTTTAATATTCCCGTATCTCAACGGGTTTCATCGATGTCCGTCCATCTGACTGTGAGTTGTGTCTCATGAATTGTGATAAGCAACATTCCAGCAAACTGAAATAGTAAACTGCAGTTGCCATTGAATTCAGACTTATAGAATGCCTCTTATGATAACCAGTTGATAATGTAGTTATGATAACTAGGTGCGTAGACAAGATGCCAATCTATAAGAAGGAAGTATATCACGTGGTTTATATACAAAAATAGAAACCGTTATTCCACTTCAAAATAACGATTTATGCTCAAGCAATTTAAATAGATACATAGTATATATCTAAAAAAAAATACATGCATGTAAAAAAAATGTTTGGTGTCAAAATTGATCTTTAACACCACGTACAGGCTTTGCCTAGTGTGGAGGCCATCGTTAATCTTAGGCTTTTTTTTGTATTTTCCAATCTCCTTCCTTTTGACAAAGTAAAAACTAGGTTTATGGGTTTTCCTTTTTATTTTATTTGCAGTACAAATAAAATTGTTTTAAGCGAAGAATGAAGTAAGTTCCTTGTGCGTAGGGATGCAGATTGAAGTGTGTGCTGTTGAATGTGTAAACTTAGATCTAGTGATTGAAGTGTGTGCTGTTGAATGTGTAAACTTAGATCTAGTGATTGAAGTGTGTGCTGTTGAATGTGTAAACTTAGATCTAGTGATTGAAGTGTGTGCTGTTGAATGTGTAAACTTAGATCTAGTGATTGAAGTGTGTGCTGTTGAATGTGTAAACTTAGACCTAGTGATTGCATGCATGTATAGACCACCAAATAGTGACTTTCAGATTTATTATAATAAACTTAACGAACTTTTAAGCTAACCTTTGTTTCAAAATTATAAGGTATTAATTATGGGCGATATTAATATTGACTACCTTGGCTACGAAGCCTATAAACTAGAATATATTATGTTGAAGTGATCAACATCAAAATCAAAGTGATTTGTTAAGATTTAGTTAGTGAAAACAGTTTTCTCCCGAAATTGAAGCTCATAGAAAAAGTACCGTTATTTTGTTAAAATCGCATTTGTAGGCAATCAACCACAAATAAACTTAAAAATAGATGAAGGAAACTTCCATATTTATAAGGTTTTTTATACACGGTGTTTGATTTAGTACGTCGCCCTGCGAGCTCTATATACTTGTATCTACGGTAATATCAATTGTATTTGCAATAAAACTACGAAAAATTCACTAGCAGTTAGTTTACAACCATGCTAAAATTCTATGATTTGTGTACTACTTTTTTTTTTTTTTTTTATACTACGTCGGTGGCAAACAAGCATACGGCCTGCCTGATGGTAAGCAGTCTCCGTAGCCTATGTATACCTGCAACTCCAGAGGAGTTACATGCGCGTTGCCGACCCTAACCCCACCCCCCTCGTTGAGCTCTGGCAACCTTACTCACCGGCAGGAATACAACACTATGAGTAGGGTCTAGTGTTATTTGGCTGCTGTTTTCTGTAAGGTGGAGGTACTTCCCCAGTTGGGCTCTGCTCTAGATCTGGAATGACATCCGCTGCGCTGTGCCCTACCACACAAGGCGAGATGACATTCACATTGCCCATACCTCTCTTTTGGACGTAGTTTAAGGACATACCCGGGTCCAAAACCGTCTTTATCAATACTTTCGTCAATATCTCCCAGAGCATGCTCGGAATATAAAATTTTACGATTTCATGCTCACCACAGTTTACTTCATTTCGTATTTCGAAAATTGAAGCTATGATTGTGTCTCGGTCACTCGCTATTGAAAAACTCAAGAGGAAAAGAGATGCCATAAAATAAGTTATTTGTTCGTTTGTAGCGTTCATTTCGTATTTCGAAAATTGAAGCTATTGAGAATCTCAGAAAGAAAAGGGATGGTGTAAAGTAAGTTACGCGTTTGTAGTAACCCCTTTGCATTGAACGTCGCTAGAGATCTGATATTCTTGTTGGTTCATGCATCGCTGTAGGTATCGAAAAATAAAACATAGGTAGGTATAAATGTTTCTCTTTTATAGAAATTCTTGCTAAAAAGTCAGTGAGAAGTTGATTGTAGGAAGCCTTTCAAATGCTTTCAATTGTGGTTCGTAAAGGTCACAATTGAAGCCAACTAACATATGAAGAAATCATTTTTCGGACCCACGCAAAATCGCCTTTTCATGCAAAGGTAGTCCTCATTTTCCTCTCTGGATATTCACATTATTGAAAATATTTTGACACAATTTGTTGTATATCAACCACAGCTATGACCCTAATTTTAATTATAAAGAGAGTTAAGAGCGTTCAAAAATTTGTATGAAATCTGTTTTTCGCTCCTTATTTTTACAATAATCAAAAAATCTAAAAAAACCGGATTAGTGGGAGTCGGACTCACCCAACGAGGGTTCCGTACTTTTTAGTACCCCCTTTGGTGTTAAATTTCGCTAAAGTTTTCACATGGCTCCTAGGGTTAGAGTAAGATAAGTCAGCAATGATTTTGACAACACACGCAGTGCAAGTGTTATTTATACGTCAAAATTTCATAGAAATATGACGATTAAAATAACATTGGCACTTCGTGTGCTATTAAAATCGTTGCAAACTTGTTTTCGTCTAACTCTAGCTGTCTTTAATGTACCTATTTTTATGAAAGCTGATATTTTGGTATAAGGAAAAATTATGAACTAATATTACTAATAGGTAAGTAATATATTTTCGTTATTGTAAATAAGTCTCGTAAATAGCTTTCTTCGCGTCCGTGCGTGCGTGCGTGGGTGCGTGCGTGCGTGCGTGCGTGCGTGCGTGCGTGTGTGTGTGTGTGATCTGGTTCCCTGTAACTTTTCTTGCACGGCTGGTCGCAATTCTAAATAAATAAATTTTCTATATTTCGGTCCCAAAACATCGATTTGCTTACATTTTGTGAAAAGATTTATCACAGGAAACACGTGGAAAAGGAGACGTGAAAATAAATAAATACGAGTATATAATAAATAAAGTCGAGATATAAATTATTTTATAAACATCGTAATATTAAAGTCTATTTCAATCACAACAAAAAAGAACCTAAAGGCCGATTCTGTCTTGATTTGATTTGGTTCCTATTTTGATGCGAACTTGTCTGTTACAAATTACAATTAATGCTAGCGGCTCACTGTGATTGGTCCTCACAGTGCAATCTGCGGTAGCAGCATGGTTCCATTTCTATCACTTGTCACTATGCCCGTCACTTTCGCGCTAACATACTTGTTAGAACGTAACAGGTACGGTGACAAATTATAAAGAGCCGACCATCTTAGCCCTACAGAAGTTGTCTTTTAAGTATTTAACTCGCATTTGTTTGTACAGTCAGCATCAAAAGTAGCGGATCAAATAACGCTTCATAAGTATCTACCATTCTGTAACAGCTTAACAAAAAGTGATGTCTTTAATATAGAACAACAAAGACTGTAAAAGATATACTTTGGAACGCGAATTCTAGAAATTTATCTATATTTGGAAAAGTTATCCCGAATATCAGATACTTTTGGCGCGTTGTTTCATCCGCTACTTTTGATGCTGACTGTACATGTAAAAATTCTAGTATGAATTGATATTTGCAGTTGGTTGTATTTTATGATTGCTGATGTGTTTTTTTTGCTTCTATTGTATGTAAACTAAATTTACTAAACTTAAATCGTAATTACCTTTTATATTGTTTTTGAGCTCCCGATATTTTACGCAGTTACATACATCTTGTTCACGGGTAACTGGAGATAGCGGGTTGGTGTCAAAGTTGTAGACCGCGCTCGGGCCCTCGTTCGTGCGCGTGGGCTGCGTTCGCTTTTAACGTTGGCACTGGTCACGTCCACACTTGTTCGTCTATCTAAGCACACCACACTCACAGTGTCACTACGCGTGTTTGATTCGGATATCAATGATCTTTACGTAAACAAACCCTCCCGGTATATCTCCGTTGATTTAAGTCTAGTGAAAGTAACCGTGAATCATTCAAAACTGTTATTGTAAATATACTAAATTCCATGTTTACGTGTAAATGTTCCCTTGTGGCCTATTTGCTGAATAAATGTCGAAGTTTGAAGTTGATTGGCTAATGAAAACAATGAGCGATGCAAATTTAACTATTTATGATGATTTTGAAATGGTTTTGATATGACCTTAACGATTGTTTTATATTTTCATTTCATTTCATTTATTCATAAGCAACTTGTACATCGCATTTGAAATTATACATTAAAATTGTCTAACATAAACACAATAACCTACATAATACACACACATATTACACGTTAATTTGCTTATCGATAACCAAAATAATTCACTAATTAAAAAAAAACATTGTAACAAAATATTATATATCGCATATCGCGCACGGCTTGCACTTCAGCGTGAGCGATCTTCAAGGTCGCATCAAAACTAGTTACAAACCTTAACAAATTCTTCAATCCGAATCGGGCTCCTTAATAAATTATTGAAACAATAGGCATCCTACACTCACATAGACATCGACGTAGGTGTTTGAACTGAAAGACTGAAAAAGGGGAGTCTAAATTTAAACCGTTACACCCTATAAGCGTAAAATAATGCGGCGAGACGTGGGTACAAATTGTAAGTTGTTTAAGTACAGACATTTATTACGTACACTGATATTACAGAACAATGTTTTATTGTTTTGTATGTACAGTCAGCATCAAAAGTAGCGGATCAAATAACGTTTCATAAGTATCTACCATTCTGTAACAGCTTACCAAAAAGTGATGTCTTTAATATAGAATAACTACGACGGTAAAGGAGTCTCCGTAGCCTATGTACGCCTGCAACTCCAGAGGAATTACATGCATTAATATTATATAATGTACATTACCTTGCAAACTTCCACCGAAAATTGGTTTGTACGAGATCTAGTATGTATATTTTTTTTTTAATACGTCATAAATGGTACGGAACCCTTCATGGGCGAGTTTTATTATTATGTAAATCGCTAACTCGTTCTACCTTCTTTGCGTTACGATTTTTATCAACGAAAACTATTAGGTACCAGACGTGAATAACATTCATTAAGTTGATCCTTGCATGTTATTACAGGGTGTCGTTTTAAAATAATAACGTAATATCGATTGTATATGTAGCGACGGCAAAATTTGTGTGATAATGATAACATCCTAAAACAATAACATTTCACAGTCATATTTTCAATTTATAAGTAAGTTATAATATTACCTAGCAATCTTATTGTCTGCTGTCAAGAAAGCATTTTAATACAATCATGATATTTATAACACAAATTGATAGAAGAGAACAGTTATAAATTTAATAAGCCTAGAAAAAGAGCCTTGGCTAAGCGTGTAAACTGCCAAATCCATTTTTTGAAAACAGAGAAATATGTTCCTATTTTAAAGACGTTAAAATTATAAATAAATAAATTTCAAAAATGGAAGTAGATGTTTACACTCTTAACCGATGATAAGAGTTGTTTGCCCAATCGTAGAGGAAATATTCTATCTACTTCTGTACCCCTAGTGTACATTTATTCGATAGCGAGACGTGTCAGTACACGTTTCCGTTAAGCCTCATTTTGTATGAGATTTTGAGTTTCCAAAACGTCCCGTTTGGCGCGCAGTTTCTAAATCCCATACAAAATGAGACTTAATGCAAACGCGTACGTCACGTCACGCTATCGAATAAATTTTATATTAGGGGCTCTGTTCTAAATTTATAAATATCTATACACTGAAATACCAAATTATGTGAACAAATATCTTCTGTAGGATTAAAAGGGAATTCATAATGGAACTAAATGCCACGCAAAACTTGTATCTAAAACTCTAAAATTTCAAATTCATACTGTCACAAAGGATGACAGCTACAAATTATATTAATGTAAAAACTGCGATTGAATAACAACGGCCCGGTCAGAATCTTAATACATCTCGATCAAACGAGAAAATACATTAGAAATTTCAATGCCTGCTTTTGAATTTTATTTATATTGAAAATGAATAATTAAATATATTTTATGAAAAATGTTTTCTGTATTAGACTTCAAACGCAGGCGTGTTTTTGAGGTTGTTGTTTTGAATAGACTTTTTACTCGAATTAAATACATTCTAAAAGTCACATTTGAATTTAAATATTTATTTTATTTGAAAATATGTTTCCATGACTTTACAGACATATCCAATGCGCCACGAAACTAAAAATTAACATATAACAAACAGGTACATATAAATTATTATAAATAACAATCGGGTACAAACAAATAATCACAAATAATACAATTACAAATTACTAGTAATAATTAAACTTTCCCAGATGTAGGCCTCGCATCCCTCACCTCAAAGAATCTCAGTCATTCATTTCTCACAGCCGCCCATCGCCACGCAAACAGGTCGCACCCGGGTGCTGATGCCAAGAGAGCATTCAACTGTGTGAGGGCACGAAGCAGCGGGAATAATCACAAATAATACAATTACAAATTACTAGTAATAATTAAACTTTCCCAGATATAGGCCTCGCATCCCTCACCTCACAGAATCTCAGTCATTCATTTCTCACAGCCGCCCATCGCCACGCAAACAGGTCGCACCCGGGTGCTGATGCCAAGAGAGCATTCAACTGTGTGAGGGCACGAAGCAGCGGGAATAATCACAAATAATACAATTACAAATTACTAGTAATAATTAAACTTTCCCAGATATAGGCCTCGCATCCCTCACCTCACAGAATCTCAGTCATTCATTTCTCACAGCCGCCCATCGCCACGCAAACAGGTCGCACCCGGGTGCTGATGCCAAGAGAGCATTCAACTGTGTGAGGGCACGAAGCAGCGGGAATAATCACAAATAATACAATTACAAATTACTAGTAATAATTAAACTTTCCCACATGTAGGCCTCGCATCCCTCACCTCACAGAATCTCAGTCATTCATTTCTCACAGCCGCCCATCGCCACGGAAACAGGTCGCACCCGGGTGCTGATGCCAAGAGAGCATTCAACTGTGTAAGGGCACGAAGCAGCGGGAATAATCACAAATAATACAATTACAAATTACTAGTAATAATTAAACTTTCCCAGATATAGGCCTCGCATCCCTCACCTCACAGAATCTCAGTCATTCATTTCTCACAGCCGCCCATCGCCACGCAAACAGGTCGCACCCGGGTGCTGATGCCAAGAGAGCATTCAACTGTGTGAGGGCACGAAGCAGCGGGAATAATCACAAATAATACAATTACAAATTACTAGTAATAATTAAACTTTCCCAGATATAGGCCTCGCATCCCTCACCTCACAGAATCTCAGTCATTCATTTCTCACAGCCGCCCATCGCCACGCAAACAGGTCGCACCCGGGTGCTGATGCCAAGAGAGCATTCAACTGTGTGAGGGCACGAAGCAGCGGGGAATTCAGACGCGATACGATGCGTCCCGCTGGCAAAGCCAACAGATCGCGTCGCCGCGGTCTGAGGGCTATCCTGGGGATGTCCGGTATATGCAGTCGCACAATTCGAATCCCCAGTTCTGTATAGTCCGAATGAATTAATCGACATTCATGCCAATATCATTTCTTCCTATTCGCAATTCTACACAGTCTAAATTCCTCACAGTAAGTATTTAACCACATTCGCTATTGTGCACAGTCATTATTTGTGTACAGTAGCGATTCAGCCTTTTCGCAATTCTGCACAATCTGAATTCTACACAACGGCATTTCACCACAGTCGCTACTGTGCACAGTCATTATTTGTGCACATTAGCGATTCAGCCTTTTCGCAATTCTGCACAATCTGAATTCTACACAACGGCATTTCATCACAGTCGCTACTGTGCACAGTCATTATTTGTGCACATTAGCGATTCTCCCTGTTCGCAATCTCGCACAATCTTAATTCTACGCAATATCATTTAATCGCATTAATAGTTTATTTTTTCGTTTTTAGTCGATATATTTAGTCAACTGTAATTTTTTGGGTTTGATGGTACCTCAAAAGTTTAAATATAGTCAAGTACAAGTCAGACTCGTGCATGAAGGGTTCCATACCACTAGAAAGTGGTCAAGAGCATGTCGGGCCATGCTTAGTTGTAGGGTTCCGTGGTTTTCCGACAGTCATAGTAAGTGATTCCGATTTAAAGTGAACTATTTGATATATGCTATTGAGATTACATATACTAAAAAAATCCTACGTTATGACGGGTATCATATTACAAATTATTTTCTGACCTAAAAACCTTCCTAATACCTCACACATCAAGGTTTTTATGGAATAAAATACCTCCTGCCCTATAACATAT
Source organism: Cydia pomonella (assembly GCF_033807575.1). NCBI lineage: Eukaryota > Metazoa > Arthropoda > Insecta > Lepidoptera > Tortricidae > Cydia > Cydia pomonella. The sequence goes on along the minus strand of NC_084712.1, from coordinate 21,003,919 downwards.
TACCCTAAAAAAAATCATTTGCCACTTTTTATTTCACCACTTCCGCACGTTTAATATACAAGGTGTTACAAACTGTCAAAAAGTGATAAAGATAGACAGTCGCGTGCATCCTTAAGTGCAACCTTAAGTGGGTCACAAATGTATGCACGCGACCGTACCTACTGAACCACTTTTACTATGGGACCAACCCCGTAAATGTCAAAAAAATATCGACCTCACACAAAACATCGATATTCGATCGATCAAAATGTATTTCAACGGCTATAAGTTTTGGTTAATTTCGTGGTTAGTCCCATAGTGGAAATTGTTTAGTACGTCCATCATCTATATATTTTTTGGCAGTTTGTATCATGAATAAAATAACACCTAGGTACTGTACCGGGTGTCTCATTTCAATTGGTCAATAAGAGAAACTTTTCACTTATATTTTTCAGTAGTCACACTACTATGTTTTCTAATCTACTTTCAGTACCTATGGGAAAGTCTGAAATTAAAAAAAAAAAAAACATACGAAGATCTGTTTTTAGGAACCATGTCTTCGACTTTAACCTCAAGAAAAACTGCATTTTAAAAAAGTCGACACTGGTTTATTCAAACATTACAAAAAAAAGGTACAAAAATAAATTAAAGAATATGAAATAAAATACCCTGCATTTTATTCATTTTAGACGTCATATTTCATAGTAAAATTTACTGCTTAAGACTTACACAATTGATATCTAAGTAGAGATGATATATATAAGTTATATTTTTTCAAATCCTCTAGTTTCAATTTCCGAGCGAGATTAGTTCTTTTTTTTAAATGTATGAATGCAGTTTTCCTTGTTATGAAAATCGGTTACATGGTTCCTAAGAGTAAGAACAGATCTTCATATGTCTTATAGATTCAGACTTTCCCATACTGACCGATCTAAATGAGCCATCCTGTATAATATTCAAACTAAATTTTAGCGTTCTAGTATTTACGGTCACTGAACATAGCCCAGAACAGACATACAGATAGACATGGTGAAACTATAATATATGTTTCAATTGTCCAGTTGTCACGGTTCTACAGATGCGGCCAGACAGACGGCAAAGTCTTAGTAATAGAGTTCTGCTTTTCCCCTTTGGGTACGGAACTCTAAAACAAACACCTATAGCATCACTTTTTATGATGACTTTCAAAAATACGAGTATTTAACAAATAGGCAAAAAATATTAATAAGCTGTTTATAAAGTTGCCGCATATCTGAATATTGTTTTTCCGTTATAAATCTAGATATTTGTGTATGCCTCTCACAAAAAAGAAAAATGAAACCATATGAAAATTTATTAGCTCAAAATTGTATTTTATTGCTTGTATTATCGAGTTTTAACTCCTAGCCCTTGATATGCAAACTATTTTCATATTAGCGTAAATAACACCTAATCATGTCACTGGCCACTTCATAGCAGTATTGACATATCAATGACATTGATAGACGTAATTTATGATTACAATTATTCTATTGTTGTTTTGTTATAAGAGGCAAAACCTAAAGAATGGAGCAAAGAGAGGACAAAATAGTGTTAATTAAAAGCGAAAAGGGCAAAGACGTTTTACTCAAAAGTGGATTTAAATATTATTTCCGAGGCAAACGTGTGTGCGGCACAAATTGGCGATGCGTCAATCAGTTATCGTGTAGTGCATCTATAACTATCAGTAAAACTAACGAGGTGCTTAGGCAGAGCGTTCATATGTGTAAGCCAAATGCGTTTAAAAATAAAGTGGATATTTGTATAGATAACTGCAGATCAAAAGTCACTAATACTATGAAACCAGTACAAAAAGTTTTTGAAAAACAGTTTGAGAAATTGCGGGAAGAAGCATCCGTGAGTGAGTCGAAACTGATTCCAAGTTTTGTATCGGTCAGAGATTCGATGTATAGGCGACGCTACAAAGCACTGAACATTAAGAAGAGTGTATTTAAAAACATCGAAGATATATCACTGCCCGAGATCATTTCAGAAGACTTTTTGGTTAGTAGTGAACATAATATTCTTGTGTTTGCTACACCCCTAGCTAAAGATACTATTAAAAAAACGACGAGTTATTTGGGAGATGGTACTTTCAAGGTTACTCCACTACCATTTTATCAACTCTACACGCTCCACGCAGACTTAAGAAAATTTAATGATGAAGTAACGACAATAGTACCCTTGGTATACGCTCTGTTCCCGAATAAGTTGGAAGATACTTATGTATTATTCTTTTCAATTTTAAAAGAAAAACTTGCACTCAATGTCGAAAACTTCAAAAGTGATTTTGAAATTGCAGCCGTAAATGCCTTAAAAAAAGTTTTTAAAACTGTGACATGGAAAGGATGTTTTTTTCACTACCAACAAGCAATATGGCGAAATGCTGAAAAACTTGGAGTTACTGAACACCCGATCGGAAAAAATGTCACTAAACAGCTTTGCAAATTGGCATTACTACAGCCACTAGATGTACCAAAAGGTTTCCGTTGTATAACGGAACATATGCCTGACATTGATGTGTTCACTAAATTGGCCGAATACTTTCAGAAAGAATGGATGAACAAAATAACAGCTGAGGTATTTAGTTGCTACAACGAACTCAATAAAACAACTAGTGCATTAGAAGGGTGGCACCACCGAATCGCTCTAAGATTTGGTCGACATCCAAAACTATTTCTATTTCTGAACAATTTAAAAAGAGAGGCCAAGTACCAAGATTTCAGGATCAAAAGAAACTTAGCTGGCTGTACAAAAAAAAAAAGACAACGATGTGATACTTACACGGCTAAAGATATAATTGAAAAATATAGAAAACAAGAAATGACAATACCAGAAGCCTTACAAACCTTAAGTGATTGGGATGACTATGTTTTTCAAGATTATGATAGTTGTACTGACGAAGAAGTGAATGAAAATTCGGACTCAGAAGTAAATGAAAATTCAGACCCAGAAGTGAATGACCGTTCCGACCCAGAAGAGAATGACAATTCGGATCCAGAAACGGATTCTGAACAACACTCTAGTGATCACTTTGATGTGCAAAACTCTGACAGTTCTAGCTATGACATTTTTTAACAATAAGACCAGTTTTTTTAGTTTACTACGAAGTTCTAAATGGTTAATGTTGTGTTCCAGTACGTGAATTATATTTTTTTTTAATATGTAGCCATATTTTTCATTTTCATTTTTACCTCCTATTACTAAACTAAATACAGGGATCTTCGCATTGTTTTTATTCATTGATAAAACACAGATCAAAGCTTTTTAATTAGTCAAAATTCCTGCCGATAGGCTTATAAAAGGGTTGTGTGGGATATCGATCGATTGGAATTTTATTATCATTAAATGCGAGGACTCCAGTACTATACTTATTTAGTCTAAAAACTATTAGTTTTAGATGCTTCCCGAGTTGTTTATTTAGTGAACAGAAACCTGAATATTTTTTTTTTGTTTGTTGTTTGACACCTGACATCTTATACTCGTACTGCACTTTACATATAAAAGGTACAGTCACCAACATAAATATGCGACTACTTTTTACCGTATAACAATGGAATAAGGTAAAAAATTAAAGACACATTTTGACGGTGACTGTACAGGTCTAGCCTTACGCAGAATTCTTGACAACGAATTTCGATAGGTAGGTGCCGTAAAACGGGGTGAGTTGGCTGGAAATCGAAGTTTAAACCTAGATAATATTTTATTGTGACACATGCGAACTGAATAATTATAATAAGTAGTTCGGACGCTTGTATTTTAGTTTTATGATGATTTTGAGTAGTTATATTCAATAACTTTAACAATAAACTAAACACGAAAACCCGCCTCACCCCGTAGTCACTCGTGTTCGGGGTGAGAAGGCTTTTCATACAAAAGTGATTTTGGAAGTTTGTTTGATCGATTCTTTTTTGTAATGAATATTACTATAGCTCCATTTTAAATTGAAATACATTATTTAGGTAGCAGTAGCCTTAAAAAATCTTCTCACCCCCCTCTCAATCCTTCTCACCCCATTCGTCATCCACCTCTCCCCGCGAAACCTACTCACCCCGAATTACGGTACTGTGTTCAGTATTGTGTACTATGAAATATTACCTCGCCACCCACAAAACAACGAGATACATTTAAAAAATTTGACAATACAAAACTTGCGAAGTGTAAGGTTGCCGACTTGCCGTTTGAAATGTCGCGATGGAAAAATCTCATTATTTATTTGTTAGGATAATGAAAAGACGACTAAAAGCTAAAAAATATACTATAAATTCTATTAATAGAACATTATTACAGAGGCCGGGATGAAAGGGGTTGCCGGACGAATGCATATAGTTATGAGGCAGGCAACCTTTTTTCACGCCTAGGTATGTATAGTGCTTCTCTCAAACTAGCAATGAAATTAAAAACAACTATTATAATGCAGGTTCGAATATAGAAACCACCACGGCAGAGTTCGAGACGTTTATTGTCAAGAAAATCGCACCACAGTAAATATTACAGGAACAGTATGACAAGCGTTAGCTAAAACTAAGAAATTACAAAACTAAAAGAAATGAAATGAATGTATCACAGAAAATGTTGTGAAAACAGTACGGCAAGCTAGTACTAAAAGTAAGAAATAACAAACCTAAACAGTAAGCAACAAGCGTAAATTATTATTGTGCAAACATTAACATTAGACAAGGCTAGCGTTTAAGAAAACTAAAAGTTTACAATGAAAAATAATAGTGCAGAGCAAGCGAAACTAAAATAATGCTAAGCGTTTAGAAAATCAAACATATGCAAAACAAGTCAACAGAGTTTATGTTAAGATTTTAACTTTAACAAATAAGCGGCAAGCTAGAACTTAGCGTATGAAACTATTTAAAGGCACAACATAACAAAAGAGACTTATTAAATGTTACAACTTACGATTTACTTAACCTAACATGCATACGAAACGTAGTGCAATGCCAAAAAGATATCCCGTGCTACGGAAGTATCGATTAGCGCAACTACTCCTAAGTACAAAGTGTACGTCCTAGCAGTTAGATAAGTGCGTCGCGGCTGACTGGCACTGTACCGTGCTACGGAAGCAATACCGGGCGGTCGCGATGCTTTGCTCGTCAAGTCAGCTACTCCGTCCCATGTCAATGTGATCGGATCGCTGCGCGAGACAAACTGGGCGAGCCGGGGCCGCGCTGTGCCTTATAAAGGCCAGGCGCGGGCGACCGTGCGGGCTGCGCGAATTAAGATGGAGAGACTGGATTTATTATTAAAAATAATTTATTTAATCGAACAGAGTAACGTCCAAGATAATAATTAATACAATATTAACTTAAATCTAATTCTTAACAGCTATTTATAATAAAGTATTGACAAGTAAGCATTGACGTCAAGACCTAATTAGGGGTAGTGCTGACAAAGGTTACTTGTATTGGTTGCTCCACCTTAACTCCTCCCTCCTCAAGAGAGAAATTATCTGAAGACGACACAGTTGGGTTCAGAGAATTTCGTCCTATACACTTTGTATAAGGTTTAAATTTATATAAAGTAAAAACAATGATTAAAAGAATGACAACATATAGTAAAATGGTCCAGACACTAATATTTTTCACCACGTAAATGAAGTCGTCCGTGTTGCTTTCGCTCACGCTGAACTTGGCACTGTTGATGACGTCCCTGATGTCGCTGAAGTCCACATTTTGTAGGTCTAGTCGTCTTTCTTCTTCTCTAATGGGCTGTCGTAATTCTGGTAATGGTACGAACGGCGTTTGCAGGTCGTTCATTGAGGTGTTTGTGGGTGTTGGAATGAATATGTCTCCTACTTCTGTTCTGCATTGTTTCTTCGGTTGTAGAAAGAAGGTTCCTTGTATGGTATGTTTGTTAACTTCTTCGTTGCAGTATTCTGTAACTATTAGGTTATTTTCGGTATATATCAGCCAGTAGTTTTCGGTGATCCTTTGGATTTTTTCCTTTTCTATTTGTATGACGTTCTGGTGGCATTTCGTGTAGTTCTCCTTCAGCATCATAATTTGTTCTATGCAGGTCTCAGTGGCGTAGGGTACGAGGTCATCACTCGAACACAGGAACTTGTTGTCCTCGATCTCTTCACATGGGTTTGCTACGGGCCTGTATTTCAACCTGTTCACCACTAGGTAGGGGTGTTTGGGGATAATTGTGGTCGTTTTTAGGGTTTTATGATTATGAATAGGGATAGGGATTACCTTGTAATAATTATACGTACTTGGTTCTATCAATGGAACTTCTAATACAAAAACTAATTTATTACTAACTATATAGGATTTAAGAATAATGTTACGTTCTATTTTAATTAAGTTTATTCTATCTACTGGGTAAATTAAGTGAGCATGTTTCGTTATTTCTGAAAGGATGTGAATAAGTTCTGTAGAATTTATTATAGACTGATGTAGGACATGTAATTTGCTGAAAGCTATTGCTGTCTCTGTTTCTTGAATAAAATCGTATATAATGTGAAAGTTGTTGGATATTTGAAACAGGTTATTCATAAGTGACAAGGTGATATCTCTTTTGGATTCTCTTTCTAACAATGACTCTAATTCAATAGTTTTATTACTTAATTTATTAATGTTTGAATTTGTAATTTCTGCAAGATTGGCAAATTTATCTAGGCTATTCACCATCAAAGATACTTTACGTTCTACTGAATGTTCTGCATTTTTAAGTTGCCTTATCTCGAGGTCATAGCGTATTGCGTCTGTTTCATCTAGATTTCCTGAAATTGACTTAATTACTGAACCTAAAGGACTAAATAATGCTCGTTTAGATCTAGAAAAAGGTAAAATCTGATTAATCCTATGTCTTATTTTAGATTCAAATGATTCTATTTGTTTACACAAATTACCTAATTGGTTTTTATATTCTACGTTGCTTGAAATAGTTATGTTTAATTTACTATACTGTTGAAAGTTAACATCTACTTCATTTATAAGTAATTCTAAGTCTAATGTCTTAAAAATAGTCCATGAATTAATCCTCATCACTGCTGTGCCCAGTTTGATCGGTGCTATTCCCGGATTTGTTTTCAGGCTTTGAAGTTCCAGGCTGTAGGTCGAGCCGATCAGTGTCAGGATTGCGATTCTTAACCTGTGGAGGACGTTTAACATTCTTAATAGCTACCTTAGTTTTCCTTTGTTTTAATTGAACTGGAATAATATTTCTACTTGGTTCACCTATTACCTTAGCCTTTTCGAAGCGTGGTAAATCTTTAGCCTTTCTAGTCCTAGTATTTTTCATGAAAATATCATCACCTTCTTTGATTTTCGGTGGTTCTTCACCTCCCCTCTTTTCCCTAACTTTAACTTTATCTTTATGAAGTTTTTCCGCCACGTATTCGTATAAAACCTTTAACCTCTTCCTATGGTCCTGTAAGAGTTTTTGCGTGAGATTTCGTTCTCTATCGATATCGAATACATTATTCGAATCCGTATTACCAAAGACCATTTCGAAGGGTGTAAAACCAGTAGCCGAATGGATGGAGTTATTGTATGCCATGATTGCATAGGTCATTACGGAAGCGGCATCTGAATCACTTCTTTCATATTTAGCTAGACGATAGATTTCGATAACCGTCGAGTGAAATCGTTCGACCACTGCCATTGAGCTGGGGCTATTTGGAGTACCTATGTGTAGCTCGATTTTATAAAGTTTTAGCAGCTCTTTTATAAGTTCGTTATTAAACTCGGTACCTGAATCACAATTGATTTTCTTGACAAGTCCGTACATACTAAAATATTTGATAAGCGCTTGTACTACCTCTGGTGTGCTACGATTTGGTATATTAATAGCCTGTCCTAATTTACTAAACGTGTCTACTATTGTAAGATAGTATTTACTATCGATGTAAAGTAAATCCATAAAGACTTCTTGAAATGGTGAGTTTTGGGTTTGCGTTAATTGTATACAGGGTTTGATTGGTTTCCTTTCGTACTTCATTCTCTTACACTGTTCGCATGTATTTATGATGGCAGTAACGGTGTCTTTCATATTTGGCCACCAGTAGTGACGTTTTAGCTTTAATAATGTTTCGTTAATTCCCCTGTGGCACGTTTTCCCTTCATGATATTTTATGATAAAATTGCGTTGATCAACTTCTGAGTCTGTCAAATTAACTATGCGCTCTGTACATTCTATTAATTTTAATGTTCCCTTTTTGTAGAGTTTTGTAATTACTGTTGAGAAAGTTTTCCTAAACTCGGGGGCTTCAAAGTAAATAAAATATTTGTATTTTGTATCTACATATTCTTTAAGAAATTCCTTTACCAAGTTTTCATTATTAATGGGCATAAATACTTCTGTGATACGTTGTTTTTTGTTAGATCTATCATTTACGCATATTTTGTCTTTAAACCACGTGTGAACCAAGATTTGTTTTGGTTTGGTATCTATGGCTTCTTTTAATATTGGTATACCCTCGTGTTCTCTATTTGAAACGGAATTCGCTGTAGCATTGTCATCTGAATCTAAGATTTTTATCATTTCGGATGACTGTTCGCTTTCGGAGTCTGAAATTTCTATCGTCTCCAGTTGCGATGAACGATTTTGTTGTATGTTTTCCTCTAATTGTTCTAACTCTCTCCTAACTTCAGCTACGCGATCTTCGTTTTCATCTATGTTTGCTATTATAGAGTCTAAATCATCATCTATGGCATTAATCCTAATTCTAGAAAGGGCGTCAGCATTCGTATTTTGCTGTCCTTTTTTGTACTTAATCTCGAAATCGTATTCTTCGAGTCTCAATCGCCAACGTGTGAGCTTACTATTCGGCTCTTTTAGTGAGTACAGCCATGCTAATGGTCTGTGATCTGTGTAGATAGTAAACTTTTTACCGTAAAGATATGGTCTAAAGTACTTCACGGCCCAGATTACGGCTAGGAGTTCCTTCTCGATGGTACTATACCTACTCTCGGTATCACTTAGAGATCTACTAGCATATGCTACAGGTTTATCTGACCCGATTGGTCCTTGTGATAGGACCGCACCTACTGCAAAGTTGGATGCATCAGTGGTTAGAAGGAATGGTTTGTCGAAGTCAGGAAACTGAAGAAGTGGTGCGTTAGTTAGCAATTTCTTACATGTTTCAAAACTGTTAACATATTCCTCATCTAAGACTATCTTTTTTCCTTTCTTTAGACAGACGGTAAGAGGTCTCGTAATCTTCGCGAAATCTTTAATGAACTTTCTGTAGTATCCTATAAGACCAAGAAAGCTTTTGATTTCCGTTGCTGTCTTAGGAATTGGATATTTTAATACGGCATCTATTTTATCATTATTTGGCTTAAGGCCTTCATTGGTTATTGTATGTCCTAAGTAAAGGACTTCTTTTCTAAGGAAATGAGACTTATCTAACTGAATTTTAAGGTTAGTTTGACGAAATCTTTCAAACACGGCCTTTAATTTATCTACATGTTCTGATAAGCTTTTTGAAAATATTATTACGTCATCTAGATAGACCAAACAGTGTATTCCTTGCAACCCTCTGAGCACGTTGTCCATTGCTCTTTGGAAGGTAGCCGGGGCTGTTTTTAACCCGAACGGCATTCGATGGAATTCGTAATGACCAAAGGGTGTGCTGAAAGCTGTTTTAGGTTTATCCTCTGATTCTACTTCTATCTGATGGTACCCACTCGCAAGGTCTAGCGTAGTGAAGTACATACTTTTACCTAACATATCAAAAAGGTCATTGATGTTTGGTAAAGGGTATTTATCATCAGTCGTTATGTCATTTAGCCGCCTGTAATCTACGACCATTCTCCATTTTTGTTCCCCCGAAGCATCCAATTTTTTTGGTACGAGGTGAACTGGGGCACTCCATGGTGAGTGTGATTCTTGAATTATATTATCGCGTAACATTTTACTAACTTGTTTTTTTATTTCCTGAGTTTGAGTTTGAGGTAACCTATGAGCTTTTAAGTTAATGGGATCTTCATTTTTAGTCCTAATTTTATGCTTAACTTGATTACTGAAGGTTAATGGAATATTTTCACAATAGAATATATCCTTGTACTCTCTACATAAGTTGCCTATTATTGTTCTTTCTTCCTCGTTCATATGGTCTAATCTAAGTTTATTTAAGTTGTTTACTAATAATTCATCCACATCTTGTGAAATTTCCAGTTGATTTGAATTGATTGAATTTATGTTAAGTGCTTGTTGATTAAATAACTCTACACGAAATGGGGCTGTCACTGTTATTTTTTGGTGTAAATCAGTTGTATTTTGAATTACAGTTGCAGCGTAACCGTTAGTGCATTTTACTATAGCGGCTGGCATTCTTACCCCGTTAGTGAACTGGGTAAAATTTAAAATTCCTTCCCCATGTAACAAGTTAACTGGTAATTTAACTCTAACCTCAGTTCGCGGTGGTACATTGAAGGTTTCTTTTCGAAATGATTTATATGTCATTGGTATTTGCGTGGTGTTTGTGACTAACATCCTTGTTTTATAATTAACATCGGCTCCTAATTGATCTAATAAATCACTGCCTATTAGACCGTCGTATCTTTCGTCCACCGTATAAATATAAAATTTATGCTTTTCGTTAGTGTTAAAAGTTTTTGGTAGATTAATGTAAGCTGTCTCATTATGTGTGCTTATGGCGTGAGTGCTAACTACTTCGAATGGTTCAAATCGTTTTGAGTTTCCGTAATATTTGTTAGCTATTTGTGGACTTAAAAATGATCGAGTACTGCCCGTATCTATCATAAAAACGGCGTCTAACTCTGGTATATGAATGTATGGCAGATTTTTATGCTTATTATAGTTTAAAATTATTTTCTCCCTACAATTGAGGCTTCCACGTAAAAATTTTCTACTGGTTCGCAGTACGAGACAGAATTTTGACCGTCATTATACTGTTGAGAATCGTAATTATTCTCTGTGTAATTAACACGCTTCGAATTAACTGTTCGCATAGTGACATCGGTATTCGAACCCGATGCTACCGGTTGTTGTGCATCATAGCCTGTACGATACCTATTGTCCGTAGCAGATTGCTGACGGGGCGTCTGCGCCGGCGCCTGCATTGGCGGTGACCTACTTACGCGGGGCACGTGTTGTGGATTATTGTCGCTAAATCTATTATTAGGATATGAAGTTTGTTGACGATTATTTCTATATTGGAATGAATTATTTTGGCCGTTTGAAACATTGGTGCTATATGGCGTGAATGTACTTGTTGAACCAAATGTCCTATTAAGTACAGGTGTGTTTGATTGCCTTTGCGTATTGTCAAATTTTGGAGTGTTGCTATTAATCTGGTTTCGGTTTGAATTCACCCTCGGATTCCTAGCGTCGTATATAGTTTGAAAGTTTTGTTCTTCTAAAACGATTTTTAAAGCATCCTCCAAAGTTGTGACATTTCGCAAACGCACTAGCCTAACTAAATAAGCTGGCAAATTAAAAAGAAAAACATTCAGTGAAGTGTTATTATAGATATGGTGTTTAGCTGCTCGTAAATTTTCGTCTTCTATTGTTTCACTTATTTTTGCAAACAAACTACTTCTTAATTGTTGGACTTTGTGGCAAAAATCCAAATAACTTTCGTTTTTATTACGTTTTAGTGATTCTAATTCCATTGCCAAACATTCCTCGGACCTAGGGTCACCAAAATGTTGGCTCAAAAGCTGTTTTAACTCTTGCCATGTATGTATGGAGTCCCTTTCTCCTATTAAATTAGCGGCATTCCCAGAAAGTCTACTGGTTATAATGTGAAGCAAATATAAGTTTTGTGCGATACCTCCCGGGAAAGATTGTAAAACATATTCACATTTTTTAAGAAATAATGGTAATGCTCTTGTTTCTCCATCGAATACTGGGATTACTTTAATTATTTCTGCAGGTACCCTATTAACGTTCTCCATTATTATTGCAAAGTGAATTAAAGGCAAATGAGAGAAAAGAGAAAAAAAAATACCTCGAAATTAACTAATATTCTAGTGTTTACTTACTTGCTACACGCTATTTGAAAAGAATTTTATTCTCAATTAGCTTTACTATTTATACTATACGATTAAGGCAATGTCTAATCCGTAAAAGTACGTATAAATATTACTGGTAGATAACGGAAGTAAGCGAGGGAATGGTGAAAAGGTGTACTCACAGTCCCGCAGCTTCCATGTCCTTCCGGAATATTGTAGATCTTGAAAATACTTGTTCTCGGGTCCAGTCCAGGTCTGTCGCTGCTCGGCTGCTCAGCTTCACAGGAACTTGACTCAGCTTCCTCTTAATAAATTTATTTGTTCGAATTCCCGTTTAAACGTAGAAACGTACGTTGTCCGGCACGGCACAGTCGCGAGATTTTATCGGCTTTCTGAACGTGTCAAGATACGACGGGAATCCTGTCCTCAGCGCCAATTAAGATGGAGAGACTGGATTTATTATTAAAAATAATTTATTTAATCGAACAGAGTAACGTCCAAGATAATAATTAATACAATATTAACTTAAATCTAATTCTTAACAGCTATTTATAATAAAGTATTGACAAGTAAGCATTGACGTCAAGACCTAATTAGGGGTAGTGCTGACAAAGGTTACTTGTATTGGTTGCTCCACCTTAACTCGCGCGCGCGGGGTAAGGCGGGTGCCTACGATACCGGGCGCATCAAATAGCACGTATGACTAATATTATTACTCCGCGCGGTGGTTTCTTTTACGTTGCATTACACTATTAAATAAGAAATATTGTTTTCAATTATTTTTTTCATTTCTGAATGTCATGATGCTGTGTTCCTATATCTGTGAAATGAAAATTAAAAAATAGTACTTAGTCGGCCTAGGCCTTTAATTTAATTGCCGGCTTCTTAGATGTGCTCCGCCCGAAACGAAATGTTTGAAGCCGAACAGAATGACAATATTTCATTGCATGCTTGAGAAAATGATATTGCGTAGAATTAAGATTGTGCGAGATTGCGAACAGGGAGAATCGCTAATGTGCACAAATAATGACTGTGCACAGTAGCGACTGTGGTGAAATGCCGTTGTGTAGAATTCAGATTGTGCAGAATTGCGAAAAGGCTGAATCGCTAATGTGCACAAATAATGACTGTGCACAGTAGCGACTGTGGTGAAATGCCGTTGTGTAGAATTCAGATTGTGCAGAATTGCGAAAAGGCTGAATCGCTACTGTACACAAATAATGACTGTGCACAATAGCGAATGTGGTTAAATACTTACTGTGAGGAATTTAGACTGTGTAGAATTGCGAATAGGAAGAAATGATATTGGCATGAATGTCGATTAATTCGTCCGAATTACCGCGCAGGGTCCGACACGCAAATATCAATATTTAAGCTAAGGTTACGTCTCACTTTCAAAGAGATCAATAGTTATTCGTATACGTTTCTTGCAGCAATGCAGTCAGAAATACTGCAGAGTAACGCTGGTGCTGTCTAAATCCGAATGTCACCTTTAAGGTAAATATAGGAGTGTTATTAAGCAGAGGGTATTACTGCTACGACAAAGTATTTTTTATGATATAGGAGGTAAGCTAGTAGACAAATCACCTGATGGTAAGCGATTACCATTGCCCATAGACACCCGCAACACCAAAGGGGTTGTATGTGCGCTAGGAGGAAAAATGTTGATATCTGGATAAATCCGCAATGCAATTGGGTACTTGACACATGTTGAATATTATAACAAAATTTAGCTAAATGGATAGAAAATGAGCCATTCATTATATAGAAGTGGAATTTAAAAAGACATATTGAGATAATTAAAAATACAAGGCTCCAATATATCGTTTTTTTTTACTTTCAAAAAGAAAAAAGTTTCACCATTCGATTTTTTACATTTTATTAAAATATAAATTGTATCACAACCATACACATAAACGCATTATTTCAGGGCCAAAATAGCATTTTTGATCTTCCATACATTTAGGACAGACTAATGTAAAGTGACGTCACATAACAATGTCATTTTGTTAGAGACGTTTCAATCGTCGAGAACGAGCGTCGTTTGTATTGCTTATATGCCATGAGTCCTATATAGACATTTGATCCTCAGGAAAATCAAGATCGATTGACATTATTTACAAAAAACTATGCATGTGCAGCCTGAATCCGAATGTCACCTTAAATACAGAGTGTTTTGTTACAACAGGGAATAATTTATAGAGACATGTATCTCGTATTCATAAATTACTGGCGCCTCTTGGGACGCTTTAGTCAAGGTTTGCCGAAGGACCCTCGAGTCGGCTTGGGAGCTTACTATTGAAGTACGTGGTTAAATTTTGAGCAGCCTTACATTCTTACTGAAATGAATGAATGGGAATTATATGGAATTCTTATTTAAATATCAAAAAGGTCCTTTTGGATGTTTCCTGTAGCTATTATTGTTGTGCAGCATTACTGTTATTAATCTCCGAACATTTGAGATTTTCGCAGCAATGCTACACAGCAATGCACCAGTAGTAACGCTAGTGCTGACTGAATCGGAATGTCACCTTAAATGCTACATTCGGATGGCAACTGCAGCTGCATGCTGTAGCATTGCTGTCCCGATAGTGGCATTACTTGTGTGATGAGCACGGATATTTGTTCTTGAGTCATGGCTGTTTTCTATGTATTTAAGTATTTTATATTATATATATCGTTGTCTGAGTATCCACAACATAAGCCTTCTTCAGTTTACTTTGGGGCTCAGTCACTCATTTTCCCTCATTACTGCCGCGATAAAAACGTTTACTATATCTGTGTAAAATCGATAGCGACAGTGATTTTTAAACCGCGTGCGTACGTGTGTTTTTTTTATGCAAACAGTTCTTGTAATATTAACCGGTTTAGAACAATAACCGGTTTCTTCTTATGTCGGTGTCTATTTGTGTTGCGTCGTTTGTCAAATAAACCGGTTTTTTAGGTTACAATAAAGTTCTTAAAACGTTCGCGTTCTTATAAAAGTCCGGAGGAAAATCGAAATAAACCGGTATTTACCGGTAGTTTAAATACCGGTTCCGAGCCTTGATTGCCCCGATAGAAACGTACAAACAGTCTGTGTGAAATAATGGCAGCGCTCGCGTCAACGCTGCAGCAGTAAATGCAGTTGTAGTTACCATTGGAATGTCACCTTAAATCAGGTAAACACAGAGCGTTTCACAAGAGGGAATAATTTATGGAGACGCGTATCTCGGCGTATTCGTAAATTACTCGCGCCTCTTGGGACGCTTTAGTCGATGTTTGCCGAATGCCATTCGAGTCGACTTAACGAGCTTAACGATTTTTTTTTTTTATGGTAGAGGAGGAAAACGAGCATATGGATCACCTGATGGTAAGCGATTACCGCCGCCCATGGACACCTGCAACACTAGAGGGGTTGTAAGTGCGGTGCCGGCATTTAAGATGGGAGTACGCTCCTTTCTTGAAGGTTTGAAGGTCGTATCGGTCCGGAAATACCGCAGGCGACAGTTCATTCCACAGTTTAGCAGTGCGAGGCAGAAAGTTCCTGGAAAAACGCACAGTTGAGGACTGCCAACCATCGAAGCGATTGTACGAAGCTGAGTCGAATTGTTTTCTCATGTATCCTTACTTAGGGCAGTGGTTGCTAACCTTTTCAGTCCTGTCACTCCTAAGACTAACTAGGGATCCTGATTTTACCCCTCCTCCCAATAATCATCAATAGACTTTCTTATAGGTCTAATGAAATGAAAATGTTTACTTTCAGGCAACTATGGGCCCATAGATAAATACCTTAAAACTAGCATACATATCATAAAATATATCTTAAAAACTAAAACACACACTATGGCTGCGATGCATTTCGCTAATCTTTGTTATCTTTAATCAAGCTTATTACCCCCGTGAAATACCAGTTTTACCCCCAGGTTAGGAACCGCTGCCTTAAAGGTACCATTCGGATGCAGCGCGATATTACTGCCTACTGCATTACTGCCGCGAATGTCATAAATCCGGACAGCAACAACGATTTTGGGACGCTTTAGTCAAGGTTTGCCGAATGCCATTCGAGTCGACTTAACGAGCTTACCGATTGTACGAAGCTGAGTCGAATTGTTTTCTCATGTATCCTTAGGGCAGTGATTGCTAACCTTTTCAGTCCTGTCACTCCTAAGACTAACTAGGGATCCTGATTTTACCCCTCCTATATAATCATCAATAGACTTTCTTATAGGTCTAATGAAATTGCAGCCGCCGTGCAGGTCAGGGTCTCGACGACTCAAATAAAACTTTGATTGATAATAAAGTGAAGTATAATCTTCCAAAAGGTACTGGTTTAGGGTTCTTGCCAAAACAGTTCAATGTATGAAAGTGGGTGTTGATAGTATGGAGGATGAAGAAAGAGTGATTTGCAATATATGATCAGTACATTTTTTTTTTAATTTAGATGCTTCTATTACATACAGAATATGTGAAGCGCTCCTATTGGTGCTTTTGAAAAGCCTCCGAATACTAGCCGAGCCCGACGGCTGCGTTTAGCTACTGCATTGATTTTTATACAATAATAAGTTGCATTCGCAACAGAAATGAAAATCTTTATTTTCAGGCAACTATGGGCCCATAGATAAGTATCTTAAAACTAGTATACATATCATAAAATATATCTTAAAAACTAAAACACATTATGGCTGCGATGCATTTCGCTAATCTTTGTTATCTTTAATTAAGCTTATATTAGGACGACCGGTCTGGCCTAGTGGGTAGTGACCCTGCCTATGAAGCCGATGGTCCCGGGTTCAAATCCTGGTAAGGGCATTTATTCGTGTGATGAACATGGATATTTGTTTCTGAGTCATGGGTGTTTTCTATGTATTTAAGTATTTATATATTATATATATCGTTGTCTTAGTACCCTCAACACAAGCCTTATTGAGCTTACTGTGGGACTTAGTTAATTTGTGTAATAATGTCCTATAATACTTATATATTTATTTATAGTGAAATACCAGTTTTACCCCCAGGTTAGGAACCGCTGTCTTAAAGGTACCATTCGGATGCAGCGCGACATTACTGCCTACTGCATTACTGCCGCGAATGTCATAAATCCGGACAGCAACTTAAATTTTGACATATAAATAAAAAAAAAATATTTGAGGACAATCTTACAAAAATTGGCCTAGCTCCAAATTAAGCAAAGCTTGTACAACAGGCAGCATCAAATATAGATAAATCTCTAAAATTCACCTTCAAATGTATATCTTTTAGAGTCTTAGTTATTCTATATCAAAGACATCACTTTTTGTTAAGCTGTTACAGAATGGTAGATATATTTGGAACACTCCTGTACATTAAACGTATTTTTTATTGATAAATACATAACCTAAAACTATCTAAAAAGTTTTTTATTTTATTTGGGGGTAGCCTCTCGAATACATTTTTTTTATTTTTCGATGTCAATCAATAGGTATGTCCAGACTAGACCTTAAAGTGGTTAATCCGCAGTCAAAAATGTGTTGAGCCAACCTCATCCAGAAGTGACCCGCAATCTTCCGAATGTCGTCCACCCAACGACCCAACGGACGCTAGGCACTCCTTTCGTCTGAAACTAAGAACTAAATATAGCGAATAGATGTTTTCTATGCAAAAAGTAAGATATGTGCATCGACTGAACTTTTGCTATGCAAAACAACGTCATGCAAAAACCGCACAAATTGCGTACGTGCATGGAAATGTCGCGAGATTGCGACGCAATTTGCGGCCCTAATGCGTCGTGCACATGCGATTTGCCCGTAAACGTCATTGCCACGACCCACAGATCACTCACGCTAGATAGAGCATATGACCAGAAAGCGGACTGCATGAACATGATGATAAGCGTCATTTTTTATACCGCGCAAACGAAAAAGACATGCACTGTCATTAACATGGTTTCACTAGACAAAATCTACCATAGCAATCGTGCAACACATCTAAAGCAGCAGCAGCTAATAAGAGAGAGAGAGAGAGCTTATGACTTCTCGCTCTTATCATGCATTTGAGAGTCAAAAGAACTTAACCGCTCCCAGACAAAGGAAATTACGCTTTCTTTTCAAAATAATATGCTAAAATAATATAAAATTTAGCATGAACATTAAATAAATATAATCAATCAGGTGAATTTCAACAATATAATGCTGATAGAACATGGATCTGAACTCATACCAATATGAAATGGTTCCGATCTCCTTATTTTAAGAGGACCCGCTGAATTGCGCGTTATGTCAACCTTTAACCAAAAACGTCACTTTTGATACTAACAGATCAGTATAAAATCAGTATAGTATTGGAATGAGATCTAATAATTAAAACTCGAATCCAAAAATTACACTTCTGACACTGACAGATCAGTATCAGACCAGTATCATGTTGAAATGAGATTTAATAGATAAAATTTTAATTGGCTTGAATGTCTGGTAATTGGTGTCATTGTTAGGAATTGTATTCCAAAAAAAGTAAAGCGGTTAAAAGTTTTGCAAGTACCTAAAGATCTCAATAAATTTAGTGTACATTAAACTAAATTATGTTAAACGGGTTACTCACTTATTATTAAGTTAAATAAACGTTCGATATGCTTAGATCGGATTTAGAGGATCTTCGGCTAGTGCACTGACTGCACCGTGTCTACTGATCAAACGCGCGACGTGTGAACTTAATAATACTTGACTAGCGTATTTGAAATAATTGACTAAGCGTTAGCGAATCTCTTCGTTTCAGTTTGGGCAAAAATACTTTCGTATGTCCGGATATTATCCTCCAAGTACAGGTCACAATTCTCAACCGATTCTCGTGAAACTTTACGAGCAGGTTCGATGGTTAAATTGTTTTTTTAGCCGTAGACGTATATTTATTGAGTTATAGCACGCGAGGCCTATAGCTGTCAGTGTCTTTGTCACTAGTTTTAATAATTATGTTCGGATTTCACGGGAGTTTTCTTGTAACATAGTAGTGAAACGCCGGGGCGAAGACTACTTGTTTTATAAAACGTCGTGTAGGAGGTAGTCTGTAACACATCCACATCTGTGGGTTCCGCTGGAATTACGGTCGTTAAGGAAGGGGACGTGTGGAGGTAGCAGGTAGTGTAGGTATACAGTTAGATGGAGATACTTGTAAGCAAGTCGGACACTCTAAATAATTTGAAAGCTTTTTGAAGTTTCGTATCTCATATTTCAGATCGGCTTGACTTCTTGGCTTGGCGTAGATATGTAGCCGCGCTCTGCATAATATAATAAGTTTATTTCTGACGATCACAATATAGATTCTTATAAATTGACATTGATGTAATTTGTACTGTAATAATATGTTGTGAAATAAATAAATCTAAATCTAAATCATATCTCATAGTTTATTTAATACCCCGGCCACTTACTCGACCAGTGGCATGGGGAGTAGTGAGGGAAGTATGCAGAGACGTAGTGTGGCCACGTTACTCGTCATGCTCGACGTCATACCCACCGCTACCTATTGTGTGGGTTTTATGGTGCGAGTCAACGGACCGGCGATATGAAGTATCAAGCGTCGCGAATGTCGCGATTAATCGCGCACTCGCCTAGGTATTCACCTAGGGTAGCTTGAAAAGCAGAGCATGCAGAAGCATAGTGTGGTCGTAGTATAACGGAATTGTTTCCATCGCTCTATGGGACAACATTTCCATCTTCATCACTGAGATGGTTGGCAGTCCTCAGCTGTGCGTTTCTCTAGAAACTTGCTACCTCGCACAGCTAAACTGTGGAATCCCATCGGGGTTTCTGGATCGATACGACCTAAGAACCTTCAAAAAATGCACCTCTGAGCCTTCAGCAGCTATCCATCCTTACGAAATAAAATTGTAGCAAAATATTCGGTGTTTGAAGTTTTGGAACAATACGCACTGTTATAGGATTTCTATTTAAATAATAGGTGGAAAAAATATATAGATATTTATATGCGGTTCAGATAGCAATAGAAAAAAAAGAGGTAGGGGAAGACCGAGACGTGCGTTCTTGGACCAAGCCAAGGAGAAAATCAACGTAGTGACTTATCAGGAGCTCAAAACGGTGGCAGAGAGAAGAACAGAATGGCGGTTACACCATCGACAAGAGCCAGGCTCTTAAGAATTATAATGAGATAGCAATATGCAAGTTGCAGAACTTAAAGAACATTCTCAAAATTTCCGAGAATTTCTAGAAACTTTCATGAGAAAATTCTCATGCAAGTTTCCACTTAGAAAGTTCTCGTTCAGATTAGGGTGTCCTTAACTGCTGACGACTGTTTCGTTTATTATTTACGTCATGCATTGGCGTCTATTTCAGCTGTCAGATAAATCTAAACAAACTGTAAGAAGGTTTGGCAATAAACGTATGGAAAAAAAATACCATGAACATTTCATGGGAGCTTTGCTAAATTTTAATTTCTGTTTGGCACATTGCTAGGTCCAAAAAATATAATAAAAAAAAAACATTGCAAGCTCCATACAACGGCCAAACATTTTTCGCGTCAAAAATCTTTTCTTCTGTTTTTCCTTATCAGAACACGATACTGAATATCTTAGACGGAACCCCACTATTTTTGTTACACCTTGTATATTAATCCAGTAAAATTAATAAATTATATAGAATTATTTTAAGCTCATACCGCAAATTAACAAAACGCTTTTGGAAACTGTAAAAGCTGCACTTTAGGTATATGTTAAAACTATTCGTTAATTAGAGGAAAATTAAATTATTATGATTACAAATTGGTGGCATTTACGCGGACGTTCCGATAATTTTATAATAATCTGGCACATTATAATACCTAAATACTGCTATTGTCAAAATAGTTGCGTACAGATGTAGTGAATAATCCTTTCCCATCGTTTTTTTACGGAAACGTACGAACGTGTTATGCTATTTCAGTCAATCTCCGTACAAAATACTAAGGCTGACTGAAGTAGCATGATAAATACGAACGATCCCGATAAAATACGATGGGAAACCCTTATTCACTACCATAGATATAAGAAATGATCTGAGTTCACTACATTTGTATGTAAAAGTAGCCTGTTTACGGTAGGATCTCAAAATTTAAAATAGATATTCATAAAACTTTATAAGCTTAAATTAGTTGATTTAAATTTTATCCTTTTCTTATAAATACATATGTAAAATTACAGATTAAAACAAACGAGTAATACCTAATTTACGTTTATAGCGTGTTTATGAATAAGAAATTGTAGATACCATTAAGAAAGGATTTTAAAAGTAATTCAACTCCAATTGGGGTTGAAATTTTGGGTTGAAAGTTTTAACATCTTCTACACCGACATGAAATATTGTTTCGTGACAATGTCATGACACAAAAATATTTTTAAAAAGGAATGAAATTATTTTTATGATAAAGCACCTTCTCATGCCATTGAATGAGCTCGACGTTTCCCTATTTTACAAACATTCTATTCTTAAGGGAGAAAAACCCATTTATCAATGTAAAATGAAATATAAGGGAAATACCTTGGATTGTGTCGATGTATAAATTTGTTTATGGTGCTTTGATAAGATGAAAATAAATTAATGGTACCTAAAGATATTCCCATTTTATTATTCCACCCTAACGCAAATGAAAGAAATACATGAATTTACATACAAGCAATACATATAAGTAAATTATCAACAATTATAAAATACAAATGCAAATATCAAATAAAAATGAAGGAAATTTTTAGGATTGCTATCGCAATACAGCGCGGGAACGCTGCCTGCGTGATGGGCACCTTGCCGAGGGGCCTAGGCTTAGAAGGTAGTTTTTAGGGATTTTTAATTTTTTTAGTTAGGTTTAGTTTTAGTTGTCTTATTTTATAAGTATCTTACTAATTGTATGTAGTTGTTTTATACAAATTGATTACTAATTTACAATAAATTGTATTTTATCGCAAAATGAAGTATTATAATTAAATCTCTAAGTCTCAAATTATACAAACAACTATATAAAAATAAAACACATACAAAAAAAAAAAAAAAACAAAAAAAAAAAATATAAATAAATAAAAATTTACTTAATTTTCTTTAGATCTGTAAATGCCTCTAAGTGTTCGAACTAAAAAAAAGTTTATCTAATTATCCTTAGAGATATTTTTCTTTTTTTTATAATAAATAAATAAATAAATAATAAATATTATAGGACTTTATTACACAAATTGACTAAGTCCCACAGTAAGCTCAATAAGGCTTGTGTTAAGGGTACTTAGACAACGATATATTATTTATATATAAATATTTATAAATACTTAAATACATAGAAAACACCCATGGCTCAGGAACAAATATCCATGCTCATCACACGAATAAATGCCCTTACCAGGATTTGAACCCGGGACCATCAGCTTCGTAGGCGGGGTCACTACCCACTAGGCCAAACCGGTCGTCAAATATATAAGGTCTCTAAGAGTAAAATCTTTTATAATTAAAATACTCATTCAAATTATTTTACATATTGTAAATAATGTTTTATGACCAAAACGAAGTGATTTACAGGTTATTAAATTATCTAGTGGACCGGCAGCGACCACAAGCGGCCGTCCGCCGCGCCATTTAAAATAAATATGGCCCGTGACAGACCTTCGCTTCGCTGACCTTTATTATTTAAAACCGCTGCTCGTTTCAATACAGAATACATTAATAATAAGTAAAATATTTGAAAGCTACAATCTAACTACGGATTTTTTAGACCTTTATCCTTTTTGGTAGTTACCTAGTTTAAAAATGCTGCCTTTCTTCCAATGACCAAGACTATTTAATTTCGTTAAGGCTTGTGCACAAATCACGCGAGATTTTTTCGGCTACTTTTTGACCCCCCTCCTTGGTGATATTTGGTGAGGTTCTTGGTGAACAACCCCTCCCCCGTGTATTTTTTTAATGTTTTTTCATTCGACATAATTTTAAGATAAATAGTATTGTATAGAGTAAATCTTGTTTAGACTCGCTATTTTGAAGTGCCAAGTGAAAATTTATGTTCAACAAAACCGAGAAAAAGTATGTGGTAGATATTCTTTCTCAGTTTCGTTCACCATAGAAAAATACACGTGAGGTTTTCTTATAGCCCCCCTCCCCCAAAGTAATCTGTCGTGATTTTTTCGTGACTCCCTTCTCCCCTATCGAACCTCGCGTGATTTGTGCACAAGCCCTTAGATAGCGAATATTTTATGCAGCATTTAGAGGTGGTTTAGATAGCTTTCCTTCAAGCAGGCACGCTTGTTTTTTTTACCGATATGGTAAAAAAAGACCACGTTTTGCTGTAATCGTCGTTTATTTGCAAACTGTAGATTTACACTTTGGAGAAATTTACGAATGTTTTTTTTTTTTATTTTACTTAAATTATGTGTTAATTAACAGATTTGTATTTTGGTCCCGGAGATTTAAAGTTTTTCAAACGATTTTTATTATTTACTCATATATTTGTTACTATGAATAATGGTTGCTGTCCAAAATATAGTGATTTATGATTTACTGGTTATTAAATTATATAGTGGACCGGCAGCGACCGCAAGCGGCCGTCCGCCGTGCCATTAAAAATAAATATGGCCCGTGATATACCTTCTTCGCTGACCTTAATTATTTACAACCACTGCTGGTTTCAATACAGAATACATTAATAACAAATGTAACATTTTTTACTAAGATTTTTTTGTAACTTTATATTGCTTAACGGTAGTTAATTAACTTCAAGAGTTGGACTTGGGCCAACCTAAGTATGCACATATTTTTATATGAAAATTTGTGAAATTGTCACCAAGAGGTGGGTACAGATGGAAATGATTAGTATGTAGCGCCTATTCTCTTCAGTGCCCGGCGGGGACAGATGGGGATACATCCACCATTTCTATTAAAATACATGTCATGTATTGTTGTTACACTACACTTTGGTACGTTAAATCTAAGCTACTTTAACTATTTTTTTTTATACTACGTCGGTGGCAAACAAGCATACGGCCTGCCTGATGGTAAGCAGTATCCGTAGCCTATGTACGCCTGCAACTCCAGAGGAGTTACATGCGCGTTGCCGACCCTAACCCCCCTCCCACCCTCGAGCTCTGGCAACCTTACTCACCGGTAGGAACACAACACTATGAGTAGGGTCTAGTGTTATTTGGCTGCGATTTTCTGTAAGGTGGAGGTACTTCCCCAGTTGGGCTCTGCTCTAGATCTGGAATGACATCCGCTGTGCTGTGCCCTACCACACAGAGCGCAAGGCTTACTTAGTGTAAGGCCTGAGTGGACGCTCGAAGCGGAGCGTTCGGCGAGGTGTGCAACGTGGCGTCGGGCTCACAAGTGATTTGAGCAGCGTGCACTAAGACCGCTCATATATATTTGTATTTGTTTAACATGCAAGCCGCACGCCCCGCCCCGCTGCACGCCCAACTCGAGCGTCCACTCAGGCCTTACACTTAGAAACGATAGACTCTAGTAAATATTAGGTTCTCGTTTCTGCTCATAATTTCGTCACCATGGACGATTACGGTGATTATTGAAAATCTATGTCCTTACCAGGGCCTTAAAATATGCACGCGGTCGAATGCTGATAGCGACCCTGCGGCACCCAATCTAAGGCGGAGCCGGCATTCGTTGGTGGTTTTAGACGGTAGTCCTTTACTGGTTAGTCCGTCATCGCCCCTAGTTTCCCCCGGACTAGGTGGCATGCGTAAAAGCATTTAAAATATCTCCATTCCAAAACTCATCTCAATTGAATCAGTGTTTTAAATAAAGAAGACTTTTCTGCCGTCCTATCACTAAAACCTATCTAACCCACAAATTATAGTTTTGAGATATGGGCAAAAAACGTTCAAACCCATATCTCTAGAAAATGTGTACATTTCTTCCGGATTTCTTTTGTGCAAAAATTTAAACTAAATTTATCCTTACTTTGTTTGAAAACCATTTCTTCAAATATTATATTATTAATTAGAAAATCACAATTTTGTGTTTTAGTGTTGCAAATAATTACTAAAATATGTGCGATATTACTCCTAAAACACCGTTAAGTATACCTTAACCGTTCTTTAGAATTGAATAACATATAAAAAATAACTAAATAACGGCCAAGTCAATTTACGTGTTTATAGTATCGTAATTGTGAATTGTGTAATAAACAAAACATAGCTTAATAACCGCAAAGGTACGGAACAATTTTATAGTATTTTATCTGTTAAAATATTACCTAGAAAACATTTGTAATAAACACGTTATTGGACTGTAACCATTTTTTAGCTATGTAATGACTATACATATTGAGGTAATTTGTATGCATTCCTATACTAAAAGCCCGTTAAATGACGAACTAGTAATGCTCACTAGGTTTAAGTCTTGGAAATATTCACAAAAAAAGGTTTATTGTATTAACAAAATCATGTTAACCTGCATTATACTACTAAGTTTTAAGAGATATTAAATATCGTATATGTATTTATTCGCATGCAAAAACAAAACCAAAAACTTAAAAAACACTGACAAATCAGTCGTCAACTTTTTAAAATTTTAAAAACGCAAATTGTGTCAGTCTCAAAAATGTGTTAAATTTTATATAAAAAAATGTACGTGAAGAAGTAGATTACTAACCATTGTAAGGTGCCTGATCCATGTAAGGCCCAGTGTCTAATGAAGCCCACTTTTGAAAATGCGCCCCCCGCGCTTTGATTGCCAGTTCAAAAACCTAGTAAGGCTAAATGACTACACTAAAACCTATCATTTCTCAGATCCCTACTAGTTTTTTACACGGAATTTGTGACTTCCTGAGTTTTACTACGGTAAAAGGTAAGTTAACATGCTACTTACTGGGTTTAGAGGCATAGAAATCTGTAGTAATCATAATAATTGTGCCGATTTTGGAGCAGGTGTCTCTGTAATCGGATGAGTACTTACGAAATGGATACAAATAAGATAAAAAACGAATTTCCAATAATTAGTTACCCACCTTACCTAGTAGGTTTTTATATAGGGCAGCAAAAACACCCTTCGCATAAAAATAAAGCATTAATCTCATGCATTATGGAATGGCTGTAGTACAATATGCGGAGATGATCAGAGGCTTCTCTTTCATAATTCCGTTGAATTTGGGGACCCGCTAAAGTGTGGTAGTTTCTTAAGTTACTTGGAGTTAGTAAATATTACAAAGCTCAATTAATACCTTTTTTGATTTCGACGCCATTAATCTGCATTTCTTTTCTTCTGAATTTTTTTCTCGTTAAGTAGAAAAATCTAAAACTTCCCTTCTAATGCATCTACTTAACTTTTTTAAATGTTCGTCTCGTCTAAGGCCGTTGGAAAAGACGATGCGAGCCAAAACATGATCCTCCCTCTAATTGACCTTATTGATCATATCATCATATGTATCCTCGATAGCTCTATTCTTCTTATATTTTCCAGTCGCTTTGGTAAGATGCCGTTAGAAAGTCCAATTCCTTCTCCTTCTCAAACTACCGCTCTATTTATTTACATTTCTTTGTTTCCTCTCTTAAGTTCTTGAGTGTCTTTTGTACATAAACAGATTACCGTTTTGAACAGACATGCGCTCACGAACCTATATTAACCCGGTTACCCTTCTCGGCACAGTACAATTATCGCTCTTGTAAAAATACTGCAGATATGGTATATCACGGTGTTATCATTCTTGGATTTCGGTAATGCTTTCAACACGGGTCACTTTGACATCTTAGTAGGCATATTGCGTTCTCTTAATGTATCTCCTGTGACAGTGAACTAGTTTCATAGTTATTAAGTAGGGCGTCAACAGAGGTCGATTGCTCTTAATCTTCATTGTGCCTGCACAGGACGGGGCAGCGTGTTGTCTCCTGTTTCATTTCCTTACTTTATATACTCTAACACGTTATATTTCCTTCTTCTACCACTTTAAACATACTGTCAAGGCTCTTTTACTCATCTACCATAGACTATCTGCACCATGAACATGAACAATAATTTAGAAAGCATTTTGATTTGGACTTTCACGTTACGGTCTCAAGGTAAATCCACTGAAATTTAAGTTATAGTGATAGGTACCTAGGTCAAAGTGTTCTGCCAAGACTGATTTTAGTACTCTACCTGCCATTATTTTTAACGGTACCTATTTAGATTTCCTACTCTCCCCAGGTCTCTTAAATCTCGCTGTTTCTCTATCATGGATACCTCAGATGAGCGAGTTTAGAAGGATTTTTTTTGATATAAAAGCATCACTCCGCAGAGTTCGAAACATTACGCCACTAAGATTGCATTAGCTCAATCCCTCTTTCTTACTATATTAGTTTATGCTGACACTTGCTACTTAGACCTTTGGAAGACCAACTCAATATGTTTAAGCAATTCCAGCAACTCTCTATTAAGTATATAGTTGCTTTTTAGATTAGATCATGTCTTCGTAGTGACCATGTTCTCGCTACGTAGAAATCCACTACCGACGTGAATTATCATTAGTTTATCGTTCTCCATTTTTGTATGTAAATCGTAGCACTTACTTTCGGATTTCGTTTTTTTTTTATATAAGCATGCATCCATCAGTCACCGAATAAAAAAGACAACTTACAGCGCACGGCGCATTGTTAAACTGTCTGCCTTACGTAATAAAATTCAAGGGAATATGTTTTACACTTAGCGGGGTTTTAGCGTGGCATTGTTGGTTGGCCGTGTTTAACTGTTGTATTATTATTCTTTTTCTCAAACATAATTACCCGTTAAGCACACTAAATAGGTTTTAGTGATGTATTTGTTACATGAATCGCAATAAAAGTCTTTTACACAAACGGTTAAAGAACGTTAGCCATGTTTAAGCATAGTAACTGTTTTTTTGTGTAGTATTTAATAAAAGAAATTGTACTTGATAAAACATATTACTAGTTTTTCCAAGTAAATGTGTTTTAGCTATGTATAACGTAAAAGATTAATTAAAATAAAAAACTGGCTAAGCGCTTTTATATTACTTATAGAAGAATAATGTAGGTTTGCGATTTTATAGTATTGAGAAGTATCAAATTATAATGCAGTTAGCGTGTTAGGTCGAGTCTGTATCTCCGTAACTACAACAGATAAAAATATGATTCCAAGACCAGTCGATAGATAATTCTTTTCTCTTTTAGAATATTTGTCCAAATGAAAACTGGTATTATGCAGCTTTGAGCGGTTTTAGAGATAGGACGGCAGTTTTATAAAAGAAACATTTATAATATTATAAAAGAGATTTTTGAATTGCTATGAATCCACCCTGTTTCTAAACTTACCCCAATTTATATAATACCCACCAAATTGGATTTGGAGTTCTAAAACTAATAATATTTTAATAGCTAAGGCCAATTAATCGTTAGTCCCAGACAGCCTAACCAGTGGGGTTTAGCTGTTAATCAAATTAGCCAATGATCGACTCGATTAATTTGGTTTTGGGACCCATTGCGACTAATTCGTCGCATCCGTCTCGGTTAAGCAAATATACAACGTGTTCTTGCCCTCTAGACAAATAGTGATAGCTAAGGGTAGATAGATATAACACCCAAATATATATATATCAGGACAATCTTAAAAAAATCGACCTAGTCCCACAGTGAGCTCAATAAGGCTTGTGTTATGGGTACTAGACAACAATATATATAATACTAGCTGTGCCCGCGGCTCCGCCCGCGTGGTATTCGGTCTGTACCATTTAATAAAATTACACTCCAAAATCAATTCTTATTTTTTTCAAATTCGTCCTTATTAAAATTTATGACGTGATTTAAACGACATAGAGTAGTAGATGTATATCGGACAATACAATACCACTTTTGTATTTTTTTTTACGTCCTTGACTGTACCTATCCAAATCATGTCCATGGAAAATATCATCCAAATCGGTGCTCCAGACCAATCTGTCTAAGCATGAAAAGGTAAGAAATATACTCATAGAAATCCATACTTCCGAACACTATCGAATTTAGGTGTAATACCTATTAGTTAGAAGTAGGATTAGAGGAAAGGAGAATACTCGTAGATATTAAAAAACTTGAGGCCGAGTATTTACATTTTGTTTACAGTTATGTTTATGTATGCACGACTAAATGTATACATATAATTATATCTACAGTTACATACTAATAATTAGGTATGTAATAGTATATTTACATAACATTGACATTTTACAATATTTATTTGTACACCACATTGCGTGTCTCCCCAGCGGGCATCAGCACGAATAGCTCCGTGCAGCTGGTAACGCGCGAGCACGCCACGTAGAGCTGCCCGTGCGAGAAGCAGCCTGTGCGCAGGTCCACGCCAGCGGCGCGCAGCGTCTGCCTCTGTGACGTGTTGATGTTCATGGCGAAGCAGACGCTCACGGAGAACTGTAGGCGCTTGAAATGGAACGGGATATTGCTCAGGATGAGGGGGATGCGCGGGATGAACACGACTTCTGCGGCGCCGCACCCCGTCAGGATCTGCACCTCAATGAGATTTCGCTGCAGCTGCACTACTTTTAGCTGGGTTCCGTTGCATAACTTCGGAGGCGACAAATTCCGAAGAAGCATGATTGGAACTCCAACTTTCAGGGTTAATGTGTGTGCTGGGAGTCCTGAAGCACTCAATGAGCTAAGGAACTAAGGAACTCTACCGGGTATGTTGTGACATTGCCTTCATCCAAGACAGTGTTAATGGAATTATATACTGCATGTTCACCTTCGATTTCCGCCTGCTCATTTTTCTACGTGAGCATGGACCGTTCCTCTGTGGGCGTGAGTATGGATCACTCACAAACCCAAGAATGGCTCAGGTCTCCGTACACGCTACGAATGAGGTTTTCAATGGATGGAACAATCCTGCATAACATCTCTGGTAGTTGTGGCTACGCCTAAAATCACGATCGTCGCTATAGTTTCGTAACCTCAATGCGTTGCGAGACTTTCGTGAAAGGTTCGCTTTTTTTTGGGAAGGCATTTTCAGTTTTTAGTTCTTATGGCATTTTAACGCGTATAAAATGCGAGTCCCAAATCGTTTGACATTTACACCGCAAACATCAGAGATTTTTTTTTCATAGTACCCACCTTCGTAGCCATTATTAAGTGCTTAAAAGAGGCGATACGTATGAATATGGATACGATAAAATTACGATTTGGTATAATTCATGACGGAGAAAATATTTTTTTAAATAATTATGCAGTTATACGCGTGTTGATATGTGTGTTGGTTTTGCTACTACTTAATTATGTAAGTAAACTCATTTTTAACCGACTTCAAGATTTCAAAAGGAGGAGAATCGAGGGAACTCTTCAAATATGAAAGTCATACATATAATGATTTTTGTATTTTCTTTAACAAATCTAGCATTTACATTTAAAAAAGTGACATTTGATGAAGTGGAACTGCTGATGATGATCAGAATGGAACTCTTCAACGATACACAGTACACGTTTGGCGATTTTTCCTCTTCGCTGTGTTTGTTAAGTAAATTAGATTTTCAAGACAATTTTTTGTCAAGTTCGAGTTCTGACGATGGGGTCCATGAGGAATCGAGGGAACTCTTCAAATGTGAATGGCATACATATAGTGATTTTTGTATTTTCATCAACAAATCAAGTATTTACATTTGTAGAAGTGACATTTGATGTAGTGGAACTGTTCATGATCAACAGAATGGAACTCTTCAACGATGCATAGTTCACGTTTGGCAATTTGTTCTCTGTGCATGTTTGTCAAGTAGTTAGGTTTTCAAGACAGATTTTTATATTTCTATCCTATTTAGTTTTTTTAATAATTATCTGGTGCTTTATTTCATGCATGGTGTGAAATAATTTATCTTAAATACAGTCGATTACCCTATTGCGGGTATCTTACCAGTCAATCATAGGGCAAATCTGAAATGTGTCAAGGTGGGTACAGTGACAAAAAAAAACATGTTACCTCCTTTTCTACATAATTAGGCGTAGGATGCTTTCTTTTTAATTTAATTGTATGAAATCAAAAATCAACAATAATCGTTCTTTAAAAAATCAGCACTAACCGGTCTACCTCATTGAAGTCGGTTTTTTTTTTCTTAAAAATTATTAGTTTACTTGATTACTAAATTTTTACTCAGATTCCCAAAAGATGGTATTGTGCAATGTATGGCAATTAATTTACCGTCGTTTAATTTCGTTGTATTATTACATCAACACAATTGAAATTGAATTGATATCCGTACCCCCCTCTTCTAACTTTAGAGTTAATTTGGCAAAATCCTTCCTCGGTGGCTTAATTTCAGCACCATATCTGTTAGTTTAGCAGGGTACTCGATACACGTAGCACATATTTGTTGTAAAAGTTTGCACCTCCTTCCTAAGTAGCGGCATAAGATTCAGGTGCAAACTTAACTCAATCGAGTGTAGTGGCTACCCCCCCCCCCCTTCTAGGGGTTGAATTTTTATAGCCTATAACTTGGCCGGGCATTTTTTCGACAGATTAGTAAAGTTTGCATCAAAATCCGTTCAGCTGTTTTCACGTGATGCGAGGTCAAATAAACAGACAAACAGAGAAACAGACAAACAGACAAAAATTCTAAAAACTGTTGGAACGTGTTCTGTTAACGATTCTTAGTATCCCCAGCCTACTTTTTTTCGAATATCTCCCATGTACAGACTTTCGACCCCCTTCAGCTTTATTATATGTATAGATATAGGTATTAATAAATATTTATAATTTTAAAACGGCTACAAAATGATCATTATTCATTATTTACTGATACTGTGTGTGTAACTGGTTACATTCCTAATATATTGATGTTCACTTACTGAAGTTTCCTAGTCGCCCCTTTATTTCAAAGTCACCCCGTTTTACGTACTAATATATTCTTGCAATGTACGAGAGGGTAACTACTAGCAAAATTGTAGTTTTTATTTTAGGGCAAATGCCATGAAAAAAACACGGCAACTAGACTATATTTCATAGGCAGTCAGGCAGGTCACTACCAACTGGACCAGACTTGTCGTCAAAATTAGATTATAGTTGTCACAGAATAAGAAGATGAAAGAAATAACATTAAAAAAAATTTATAAGAACAACAAAACAATGAAAACAACAGATAAAATTATGTACCCATTAAAAACAGAAATTACACACTTGGGTCCTGCAATGTGTGCAGTAGAGAAAAGACCTTAGCATATTGTTGCTATTCGCAAACGAGGCAAATTGCAACGCTGTTATTCTGCCAAAGCCTTAGGAAGTGACATATAAATATTAGTAAATAGGTTTATAGTATTTTATTAGGTATAAATTCCGTCCATTCGCCATCCAAGCGGTCTGTGGAATAACTGGGATACCAGATTACCTAGCCGCATCACAAACTATTTGCAACGCAATCAAATCTCCAACCAACCACTTCAAACCTATATTGACACTACAAATGAATCTGTCAGCGCCAACGTCATGAATGCTAACTTCATCGATGTCACTTTATTTGTACACCACATTGCGTGTCTCCCCAGCGGGCATCAGCACGAATAGCTCCGTGCAGCTGGTAACGCGCGAGCACGCCACGTAGAGCTGCCCGTGCGAGAAGCAGCCTGTGCGCAGGTCCACGCCAGCGGCGCGCAGCGTCTGCCTCTGCGACGTGTTGATGTTCATGGCGAAGCAGACGCTCACGGAGAACTGTAGGCGCTTGAAATGGAACGGGATATTGCTCAGGATGAGGGGGATGCGCGGGATGAACACGACTTCTGCGGCGCCGCACCCCGTCAGGATCTGCACCTCAATGAGATTTCGCTGCAGCTGCACTACTTTTAGCTGGGTTCCGTTGCATAACTTCGGAGGCGACAAATTCCGAAGAAGCATGATTGGAACTCCAACTTTCAGGGTTAATGTGTGTGCTGGGAGTCCTAAAGCACTCAATGAGCTAAGATATTGTGATTGTGATCTGTGGCATAGAATTACCTATACATAAGCTTGTGGTTATTTGTATTTATCGAACTCCTTCGTCAAACCCTAGAACTTTTTTAAATAAATTAGATGTGCTGCTCTACGAGTTAGAGCAAAGATATAACTCAAAAATGCGGATAGTAATAGCTGGTGACTTTAATATTAACACTTAAAAAAAAAGCTCTATAGTAACTGAATTAGAAGATCTCTCCAAAAATTATAATTTAACATTACATATTAATGTACCAACTCGAAAGTCCTCTTGCATAGACCACCTACTTAGTAACATACCGAACGCCAAAGCAACCGTGCTGCCACTTCATCTCTCTGATCATGACACGGCACAATTACTAAGTTTCCCGATCAGTATGGCAGCCTCAAAGCCTACTAACTATTTTACCTATAAGAGAGATTACAGCACTGACAATTTAAATAAATTTAAAAATTGTTTGCAAGGTCTTACTTGGTCGGATATCTACGAGGAGGCGGATCTTAACATAGCATTCAATAATTTTCACGAATTATATTGCCTCTTTTATAATCTTTGTTTTCCTTATATACGTGTGAAGGTAAATAATATTAACAAAAACAAACAAAAATGGATAACTAAAGGGTTAAAAGTTAGCATTAAAACTAAGCGCCAGATAAGTATTATAAAGACAAAAATGAAAGGGACAGGATTTCGTATACTATATACTCTAAGTTATTAAAACGCTGCATTAACAAGTCTAAAAAAAATGATAATATTAATTTTATAAATAAGAGTTCCAATAAATGTAGAGCGTCGTGGTTGGTAATAAGAAATCAAATGTCTAGCGCGAAACCACCAGAAACATTAGAATCTGTAATACAAAATAACATGGTGATAACAGATCCAGTTGATATCGCCACTGCCTTTAACGATCACTATGTAGACTCTATACACAAATTACCAAATTGTCAAATTAAAATGAAAACGTATAATAATAATATTAACTCTAGATCCAACTCTATTTTCTTGATGCCAATGTCGGAAAATGAAGTTAAAAATGAAATATTGTCACTGAATAACACGAAATCGGAAGGTTATGATGGAATCAATACAAATGTAATAAAAACTTGCGTAAATGAAACCGTCTCCATCATAACACACCTAATAAATCTTTCATTTTCGTGTGGAACTTTCCCAGAAGCTCTTAAGATTTCTGTGGTCAGGCCTCTATTTAAAAAAGGGGGAAAAGATGACGTGAATAATTATCGCCCCATAACGCTAATACCCATCATATCAAAGATCTTCGAAAAATGCATGTATAAAAGACTTCTCGATTTCTGTGAAAAATACAGCATCATCAAAAAAGAGCAATTTGGCTTCCAAAAAAAAAAAGTCAACTACTCTAGCCGTGTTTTCATTGCTGAAAGCTATATTGCCGAGTCTTAGCAGAAATTATTTGACGACAGGGCTATTTTTTGATATGTCTAAAGCCTTTGATTTTGTTTCTCACGACCTGTTACTATCAAAACTAGAGACACTTGGAATCCGAGGGCCTGCTCTACAGTGGATCTCATCATACTTAGAAAACAGGCAACAATGCGTAAAAATTAGTAAAATCAATGACAGTAACGAAATGGCTAGTTTTTCATCGGCATTTAGACACAATAAATTCGGAGTCCCACAGGGAAGCGTTTTGGGTCCCATCCTGTTCCTACTCTACATCAATGACATCACTGATATAACTAAACACAGATGTATATTGTTCGCTGACGACATTTCAATCATTGTAACATCCGATAGAAACATTTATACAATTGCAGATCATGAACGAGTTATAAATAATACGATTAATAAAGTAAAAAATTGGCTCTACTCTAACAATTTAATAATCAACTTGGACAAATCCAAATATATTCAATTTAATACATCAATAAATCCTAACTTAATTATTAACCTGAATATCTCAAGTATAAAACAAGTTAATCAAACCAAATTCCTGGGTATATTAATAGATGAGAATCTTGACTGGAAGCCGCAATTAGATAATATTGCAAAGCGGATTAATAAATATGTGTATGCTCTGAAAGAACTCCGTAAAGTCACTAATATAAAAACTGCAATTTCCTGCTATCATGCTTATGTAGAATCGGTACTACGCTACGGTTTAATTATATGGGGTAATAGTACTGACCGAGAAAGAGCATTCATTGCACAAAAAAAGTGCATTCGGGCTATGCACGGAATGCGGTCAGACGAAACTTGCAAACCTCTATTTAAAAAACTAGGTTTACTACCACTTCCTTCTTTATACATTTACGAAGTGTGTATGTTTGTTCAAAAAAATAAACATATATTTAAGAAAGCCTGTGACAGTCATCCACGCGCCTGCCGAAACCCGGATAGGTTGATCCCCGATACACATCCAAGATTGGCAAAGCATAAAAAAAGCTGCTTGATTATGACTATAGAAATTTACAATAAATTGCCTGCTGACATGAAGGACATGAATATTGAAATGTTTAAAGTAAAATTATATCAATGGCTCAATAATAATAATTTCTATAGCATAAACGAATACCTTGATTTGAAATAATATATTATACGTATGATAATTTATGTGAATAATTGTGTAAGACATTAACTTTAATTGTAAATAATAATGGGCAAACACTTGCAATTTATTAACATTGTACATATTTTATTTTTAATTATTATAGCTTTAAGTTTTTGTGTATATTTGCATACCAGCTATGGTTAAACATAGAAACCTACCGCCTTTTGTAACACCTATGTAATGATGCATGCATGTTATGTATGGTAATGTTTAAAGCAAATAAAATATTCTTATTCTTATTCTTATTCTTATTCTAAGGAACTAAGGAACTCTACCGGGTATGTTGTGACATTGCCTTCATCCAAGACAGTGTTAATGGAATTATATACTGCATGTTCACCTTCGATTTCCGCCTGCTCATTTTTCTGCGTGAGCATGGACCGTTCCTCTGTGGGCGTGAGTATGGATCACTCACAAACCCAAGAATGGCTCAGGTCTCCGTACACGCTACGAATGAGGTTTTCAATGGATGGAACAATCCTGCATAACGTCTCTGGTAGTTGTGGCTACGCCTAAAATCACGATCGTCGCTATAGTTTCGTAACCTCAATGCGTTGCGAGACTTTCGTGAAAGGTTCGCTTTTTTTTGGGAAGGCATTTTCAGTTTTTAGTTTTTATGGCATTTTAACGCGTATAAAATGCGAGTCCCAAATCGTTTGACATTTACACCGCAAACATCAGAGATTTTTTTTTTCATAGTACCCACCTTCGTAGCCATTATTAAGTGCTTAAAAGAGGCGATACGTATGAATATGGATACGATAAAATTACGATTTGGTATAATTCATGACGGAGAAAATATTTTTTTAAATAATTATGCAGTTATACGCGTGTTGATATGTGTGTTGGTTTTGCTACTACTTAATTATGTAAGTAAACTCATTTTTAACCGACTTCAAGATTTCAAAAGGAGGAGAATCGAGGGAACTCTTCAAATATGAAAGTCATACATATAATGATTTTTGTATTTTCTTTAACAAATC
This sequence comes from Cydia pomonella, assembly GCF_033807575.1. Lineage (NCBI taxonomy): Eukaryota > Metazoa > Arthropoda > Insecta > Lepidoptera > Tortricidae > Cydia > Cydia pomonella. Next base: position 20,967,554 of record NC_084712.1, on the reverse strand, counting down.
TAGCATTTACATTTAAAAAAGTGACATTTGATGAAGTGGAACTGCTGATGATGATCAGAATGGAACTCTTCAACGATACACAGTACACGTTTGGCGATTTTTCCTCTTCGCTGTGTTTGTTAAGTAAATTAGATTTTCAAGACAATTTTTTGTCAAGTTCGAGTTCTGACGATGGGGTCCATGAGGAATCGAGGGAACTCTTCAAATGTGAATGGCATACATATAGTGATTTTTGTATTTTCATCAACAAATCAAGTATTTACATTTGTAGAAGTGACATTTGATGTAGTGGAACTGTTCATGATCAACAGAATGGAACTCTTCAACGATGCATAGTTCACGTTTGGCAATTTGTTCTCTGTGCATGTTTGTCAAGTAGTTAGGTTTTCAAGACAGATTTTTATATTTCTATCCTATTTAGTTTTTTTAATAATTATCTGGTGCTTTATTTCATGCATGGTGTGAAATAATTTATCTTAAATACAGTCGATTACCCTATTGCGGGTATCTTACCAGTCAATCATAGGGCAAATCTGAAATGTGTCAAGGTGGGTACAGTGACAAAAAAAAACATGTTACCTCCTTTTCTACATAATTAGGCGTAGGATGCTTTCTTTTTAATTTAATTGTATGAAATCAAAAATCAACAATAATCGTTCTTTAAAAAATCAACACTAACCGGTCTACCTCATTGAAGTCGGTTTTTTTTTCTTAAAAATTATTAGTTTACTTGATTACTAAATTTTTACTCAGATTCCCAAAAGATGGTATTGTGCAATGTATGGCAATTAATTTACCGTCGTTTAATTTCGTTGTATTATTACATCAACACAATTGAAATTGAATTGATATCCGTACCCCCCTCTTCTAACTTTAGAGTTAATTTGGCAAAATCCTTCCTCGGTGGCTTAATTTCAGCACCATATCTGTTAGTTTAGCAGGGTACTCGATACACGTAGCACATATTTGTTGTAAAAGTTTGCACCTCCTTCCTAAGTAGCGGCATAAGATTTAGGTGCAAACTTAACTCAATCGAGTGTAGTGGCTACCCCCCCCCCCCCCTTCTAGGGGTTGAATTTTTATAGCCTATAACTTGGCCGGGCATTTTTTCGACAGATTAGTAAAGTTTGCATCAAAATCCGTTCAGCCGTTTTCACGTGATGCGAGGTCAAATAAACAGACAAACAGACAAAAATTCTAAAAACTGTTGGAACGTGTTCTGTTAACGATTCTTAGTATCCCCAGCCTACTTTTTTTCGAATATCTTCCATGTACAGACTTTCGACCCCCTTCAGCTTTATTATATGTATAGATATAGGTATTAATAAATATTTATAATTTTAAAACGGCTACAAAATGATCATTATTCATTATTTACTGATACTGTTTGTGTAACTGGTTACATTCCTAATATATTGATGTTCACTTACTGAAGTTTCCTAGTCGCCCCTTTATTTCAAAGTCACCCCGTTTTACGTACTAATTATATTCTTGCAATGTACGAGAGGGTAACTACTAGCAAAATTGTAGTTTTTATTTTAGGGCAAATGCCATGAAAAAAACACGGCAACTAGACTATATTTCATAGGCAGTCAGGCAGGTCACTACCAACTGGACCAGACTTGTCGTCAAAATTAGATTATAGTTGTCACAGAATAAGAAGATGAAAGAAATAACATTAAAAAAAAATTATAAGAACAACAAAACAATGAAAACAACAGATAAAATTATGTACCCATTAAAAACAGAAATTACACACTTGGGTCCTGCAATGTGTGCAGTAGGGAAAAGACCTTAGCATATTGTTGCTATTCGCAAACGAGGCAAATTGCAACGCTGTTATTCTGCCAAAGCCTTAGGAAGTGACATATAAATATTAGTAAATAGGTTTATAGTATTTTATTAGGTATAAATTCCGTCCATTCGCCATCCAAGCGGTCTGTGGAATAACTGGGATACCAGATTACCTAGCCGCATCACAAACTATTTGCAACGCAATCAAATCTCCAACCAACCACTTCAATCAAACCTATATTGACACTACAAATGAATCTGTCAGCGCCAACGTCATGAATGCTAACTTCATCGATGTCATATCCTATTAGAAAGCAGCGAAATATGAACTGTATTGACACGCCTTAAGATTGATTTTTCGTTGTTGATTGTGTGAAAATGAGCTCAATAAAGTGAAAATAGTCTAGCCTGCTGGGAACTAGCGTTGAAATCGGTAATTCTATTATTTCCCCAGTAAATCTATTTCGGCCATCACCTGGTGCAACGTTTTGTGCAGTGTAAAAGGAAATTGCTGTTCTCTATTTTGGCGAGGAAATCTTTTTGAGTCAGTGGACGAAAATAATCACTTTATAATGCACGGGTTTTTAACTGCAATTCTGCATTGGGTCTTGGGGCATAGAGTAATAAGTAAACTTAGAGTGCTCACTCCATACATAGTTAAAAACCCATTTATACTGTTTTAAGAGATTTTATTTGTAATACAATTTAAGTTAAGTAAGTAGGTATTTACGTTTACGTGAGTACTGAGGGCCTACCGCGAACCACGTTCGACGTGTTGCCTCTCTGTCGCACTTGCACATTTGTACGTAAGTGTTACAGGGAGGCAGCCCGTCGAACGTGGTTCGCGGTAGGCCCTCTGACCTTGACTTGGCGACTGGTCTGGCCTAGTGGGTTGTGACCCTGCCTATAAAGCCGATGGTTCTGTGTTCGAATCCCAGAAAGGGCATGTATTTGTGTGATAAGCACAGATATGAGCTATCCATCTATCTTGAGCTTAGTCAATCTGTGTAATATTGCCAGTCTTTCCCATCACGGAACAATGGTGTTCCGGACCTTTGGGAGGCATGCGTGGAGCCGAAGCCAACACGTAGATGCCCTTTTGACACTTTAATGAAATGTAAGGGGTACACCGAGCGGATGCTGCCCTTGCCCGTGTCATTGGACGCACGCAAAGGCAGCACCCGCCAGGGTGCAAGGACTATTTGCGAGTTGATAACTCAAACATGAACTGGGCTGTGAAAGCGATAGACTAAATACTGGGCTATGGGATAAAAAACCGGACGCTTGCCTAATAAAACGATATTCAATTTTATTTCCGGCAGACGGTGACTCAATATATAAGTTTAGTAATATTGTCATATTATTATAATATATATTTATTTTAATAAAGATTATCTAAACTGTCAGTATCATATGCGCGTTCCGCTATCTTTTTTCCTCAGTAAAAGAACTTGATGTCACGATAACAATAAAGGTGTGATAAATGAACTACTCTCCTAAAGTATGCCTACGTAATATCCCGCACACAACTGCGCGAACCTTGCCGATTCGAACTCACTTCTAATTTACCTCATTTTGATATTACTCGTCTTTGCATTCAGCTTGTACCTACTTCGGTAGGTATAAAAACATAGGTTTACAAATAAATATTATAGGACTAATTTACAGAGTATAGATAAATTAAGCTTAAATTATACTATGATGTCTATGATAGACAACAGGCGATATTAACGATAAAGAGCGATTTAGATTACCTGTGGGTAGTGGAGACAAGGAAAAAAAGTAGCTGTGACATAATCGGACAGACAGACGGACATGACGAATCTATAAGGGTTCCGTTTTTTGCCATTTGGCTACGGAACCCTAAAAACCATGGTAGCAAGTCAATACACGGTATTTTTATAAAATTCCGTTAACTTCAGGGTATGGCTGAATACATTTAAGGAAACTAAACGGCATAGCTCATATTATAATCGTATTTTTTTTTTCTAAAAACTGATTATAGGGTTGTGGACATTAGGTATGTTCAACTCAACCAAACGCTATAGCATATCAATGTCATTTTGAACATTGATCGTTCGAGATAGTACTTGCGTTATTCTAATGTATGAACTCATACTGAACAGTAATCAATATGTAAACAGGCCCTAAAGCAAGTATACACGCTCGTAGGGGTCATATCAGATAAAAATAAATGATTGATTGTTTTCAAATGGAGCTAGTTAGAATTCCGGTGTCTTTGAGAAATTAACTTAATTCAATCCTAGGAATACACCCATGAAATTAACGGAGTTTAAAAAAGATAAGTTATTTATATACGTCAAAGTTCGAATGCCTCTCATGATGTAATTCACTTTCAAGCCGTTACCATTTTTCAGAAACTTTCATTATTTTTCACGCCTGATGGCGCTGGAGAGATTTTCGAGGTCGTTTACTCGGTACGCACGCTTAGGCGTCGTTAGAAGATGTTAAAGTTTCTTTAGTTTTTATTGTTAAACGTGTCTTGAAGCATCAATTTAAATACAATTATTACAAGCTTTTACCTATATTTAACTTACCCTGTTAGTACCTAAGTATGGGACAAATCTTGCAAGTTAAATTTTAAATTTGACCCACTTCCCGGTTTCCGATGAAACTGAAAATTTGCATACATACGTAAGTGATAATGCAATATTATGGTACCATCAAGCTGGTCTGATGATGGAGACAGGAGGTAGCCATAGGAACTATGTGATAAACAACACAACCTAATTGTGTTTGGGGTTTTTAGAATTGTCTCGATGAGCATTCGTTGCCTGTGGAAAAAAAGTACAGTCAGCGATAAAAGCTTGTACCAAAAAAGAAAAGTTTTGCCAAAAACTTATTAAATTTACCACATTTTTTTAGCAAAAAAATTGTATGCCAGGCTTCAAAAGACAAATCAAATAATATTTAATAAAATAATAATAATAATAAAATTCTTTATTGCACACTACATAAAAAACAGACACAGAAATTGATAAAATATACAAATTGGTAGGTAACAACAGGCGGACTTATCGCTAAACAGCGATCTCTTCCAGACAACCTTCAGATAGTGAGATGGCGAACGAAGCGAAGTAATAATTTGATTTGTTCCTAGTTATATAGATGACAGCACCACCTCCCTCGCTGTATCATAAGTTATTCGTATAGGAGGTGCAATCACGTACGGCTCACCATTTAGAGCTGGTCAAAGGTGCCTAGCCTGTTAAGAGGAAAGGGGACGGCCGCTTCTACATAAAAACGTAGTCTCTATTTTTCTCTCTGGATATTGACATTCGGAAAAATATTTTTACATTTATTATATGAATAACAGCTATGCCCTTATATTTTTATTATTTTAAAAATAATAAATAAATATTATAGGACATTATTACACAAATTGACTAAGTCCCACAGTAAGCTCAATAAGGCTTGTGTTGAGAGTACTTAAACAACGATATTTATAATATATAAATATTTATAAATACTTAAATACATAAAAAACACCCATGACTCAGAAACAAATATCCATGCTCATCACACGAATAAATATCCTTACCAGTATTTGAACCCGGTACCATCAACTTCGTAGGCAGGGTCACTACCCACTAGGCCAAACCGGTCGTCAAAACGAAAAACAGATTTCATACAAATATTGAAATACTCCTAACTCTTATAATAATTAAAAAATCGAATAAAATCATATACAGGCATAGTTGTGGTTGATATACAACATAATGTGTCAAAACATTTTCAAAAATGTTAATAGCCAGAGAGTAAAATGAGGACTACGTTTGTATGAAAAGGCGATCTCTACTTTCCTCTTAAAGATTGCAAAATAATAGAGAATTTGAGAGGGTACTGTGATGGTCTAGTGTGTATTCTTAAGGCGCGGTGTATAGTAAAATGCGCTATTTTTAAATCGATATTTACAGGCTTGTACAAGGATTTCATCGATTATTTTCTAGTATGTATAACTTCAGTCTTTGAACTAGCCGTATGCTTGTCAGAAACACGATGGCTCATCTTTTTCTCGATAGATTTTTGCTTTGAAAATATGCTTAAAACTGTATTTATTTCGATATTTTAGAAGTACTATGATGAATATCAATATGAAATTTACTTCATTCAATAGCTTTTAAGTAACTCTAACATTTTGCTTGTCAGTTTATCGATGCGTTAAATTTTTCATTCATAATTATGAATTCAACATTTTGTCTACTAAACGTTACTGCGCGGCAATACCGTCAGTACGCCAGTACGCCCGTGACCACTGTCAGCGTCGGACCTGTGCTAGTTTAGCGGACGTTACATAAAATGGATAATCACACTATAAATACACAAATATGTTATACACACAATGTTTTCATCACACTTACGAAGAAAAACTAAAGTTTAAGCTACTTGATTCCTAAATACGGTGACATTTCAGACATCCGTCCGTCATATTATGTTTTTTGACAAGTTTTACACACGCATCATCCGGCATTCAGCCACGATTAACCAAAGGGTGAAATGGTGCCTTGCACCCGAGTTAAACACTCTACTTTTCATTTTTAATACGAGGAAGGTAAAATACATGTACATTTTAAAAAACACTGCTAAGTATAAAATTCAGTAGTACTTATTTCGTGAGGGGTACCTACTTTTAATTATCAATTTAGGTAAAATAATATTTTAAATGGCTATTACAGTAATAATCAAATTGAATACCTATTTTTAATCGTAAACAAATAAAATTAATCCGCTTGTTTAATTTATATAAGTCATTATATTGGAACAGCTTCATTTTTAACACATACAGGATGCAGGAGATATACTGCATTTAAATATGTGGGATTTAAATAGTGCTTAGTGAAAAGTACCATTTCACGTTTTTGTGGAAGTGCTCAAATGGCTGTAATAGTTTAGGTTATAAGTGTTGAATTTGTTTGGTATTTCTGGTTTATTAACTTACATATGGTATACACTTAAGACTTTATTTACAACATTTATCAACTATTTTTTGTAAGGTGAGCAGGAGTGATATTTACCCTTCAAATTCCATTCAAAATTTTGCAAGTACTCGGTTCGGAAGTTCGTATATATTTGTACCTCTCGCCAATATTTTTATTTCACTGGTTAATTATTCTATAAATTCAAGAATGTCAGTAAATTCCACTTTTGATAATGTTAAACATAAAGTCCTTTGTAAAAGTTTGGTATAATACTTTTATACCATGCTATTTCTGTTTTGTATGAAATGAAAACTGGTGACATTATATTTCTTTTTTCAAGTATAAATTTCGATGACACTCTGCCGTCAATTTCAGGTCTCAGCCAAATTTACCTTCTTCTTTAAAACCTTGGACCTTGTTATGTCTTTGTGATATGCTTTTACTATTTTTCCTGCCAATACAAAATATAAGTGGAAAAATCGATCGAAAGTTTCGCAAAATATATTTTCTTCATTTTTGCATTAGGGTGCTTTTTTTTTTTATTATGCGTTTAAAATTTTGGGTCCAGTCCCCGCGAAGTGTACGGGCGGCTGGATCCGTAAGGTCTGTGGGATGTTTAATATCTCTAATGAATTAATTATGTGACACTGGGATGATGTTGTGTTGTTATGAAAGGTGATGGTGGTAATGAATGTTAAGATATGAAGATGGATGGTGTAGATGAGTTGTTATGTGTTGTTGAACTTTTTTAAACTGTTGATTATGGTCCTGGATAGATTGCAAAATGAGGTCAATGTACTTTCTCTGCTAATGAGGTCTGGGAGGCTGTAAGGTTGAATTTGGAGATTATGACAGATGATTTCATGATTGAATCTTGCTATGCTGAATTTTGGGCATGATCGTAGAAGGTGGTCTATTGTTTGTGGGGTGTTTCCGTCACAGGGGCAGAGATCATCGGTGATAATTTTGCATTAGGGTGCTTATGTGTAATATGTATATATTAAAATAGTTTATTTTGAAATGAATCACTAGTCAAGGCCTATAGTATATCCCTTCAAGTGGCAGAAGCCAAAACGTAAAAAGTAGTCACGTGGCGGGGCCCCGTCGGGTGTTCAGCGCGGATTTAGAGAATATTACAAATTCAACTACTTAAGCTTATCTATGTATAAAAGTATATATTGAAGCATATATCGTTAGAATAAGCACTAAATACGCTATTCGAATAGAACAATTAAATTATTGTCTTCTTCTTCTTGGTCCCTCAATGCTGAGGATCGTGACATCATGTCCTTCTGTTGAAGTTGTCCTTGTTGTTGTTAAATTATTGTAATGTTTATGCATTTCGCCACATGTTTTTTTTTTACTTTTTGTATGTTTTTAAACATATTAAGTTCATGTTCTTGGAAAATTTATGGATTAATATTAATTGGTACATTTTTTTTATACGTAAAAATTATTCTATTCAAATGGTACCTTGTGACTTTGATATCTGTCAAGAAGGTAGTCTAGACTAGGTCCCAAAGTGGCGACTGGCGACATAGCCATCAAAAAGGCGTTATGCACTAAAACACAACGAAAAATATTTTTTTTAATTGGTATTAACTCTGAAACTAGGCGAATTAAAAAAGTTTATATGACATTTTTGCCTCTAAATACGATCCGGAATATACTGTTAAAATCTTTCCGTTTCCTCGAGGGTACCGTGTATTTACAAAATAACCTCTTT